>NW_024426774.1:32162530-32275187 GCF_017311325.1 Ursus maritimus | reverse complement strand
GGGGTCAGAGTCTGTAGGGAGAAGGGGTCAGGGTTTGGCTCATCTATCTGTAAGGCAGGGAACAGGGATTCAGGGGCTCATGCAGGGTGACCTCTGCTTCTTGGTCAGTGGGCACTGCCTCTTGTGTGGTTGTGTGGATTTTGTGATATGTATGGCTGGTGTATGGCATAGCCTGGTTATTTTTAACTTGGGTCAAGAGGGGGTGACCCAACCAACCTTAGTTTCAGCCTCTATTACAAACTCTCAAGTCTGTCTGGCAATTACTTATATTTGACGGTGACTTGGACGTCTTACTAGCAGCCCTTGCTGAAAAATGTCTTTATATATGCTGCTGGAAAACTCCACAAATGGACTCCTTAGCTATCTCTCTTTTCTTCTTTGTCCATTTGGGAACCAAAAAGAACTTGAAAGAGAGAGAGAGAAAGAAAGGGAGAGAAAGGAAGAAGGAGAGAAACCTTGACTGTGTGATGCTGCCTAGTTTACTTGTCTGTGTTTGTAACATATTTATTAGCCTGGTCAGGCTAATAAAACTAATTATATATCTATATACTAGAGGTAAAGAAATATGTATAAAACTCTGTATCTGTATATTAGAAGTAAATTATTGGAAATGAATATTTTAAATCTAAAGCCTAAAATGCCTAGATATAAAATATGAAATATATGCAAAATCTCTATAGTATAAATAGAAAATAGAAATAGAAAAAAATAGAAAAATGCTGAGATAAATTAAAATAGACCTAAAATATGACTTGTGGATTATACATGGATTATTATGACTCAGTGTTTAGAAATGTTAAGTGTAAATCTCAGTGTTAAGATTTCCATTATCCCCTAGTCAATGTATGGAACCAATACAATCTCAGTTGAAACCCCAGATGTTCTTTTAAAGATATTGGCAACTTTATTCTAAAATGTGTACTGAAATGCAAAACTTTAAAAAAACTAACATGTTATTTTTAAAACATGAGAAAATTTGGAGGGTTTACACTAACCGATTTTAATATCATATAAAGCTGCAGTTATCAAGGCAATATGGTGATTACGTAAGGACAGACAAATAGATCAGTGGAGTACAGAATCCAGGAGTAAACTCAAACATACATGGTTAAGTGATTTTTGGCCAAGGTTCCAAATCAGTTAAATGGGGAAATAAATAGTGCCTTAATATCTGGTTATCTGCATGGGAAGAAACTGAGCTTTTGCCTCTTACCCCATTCCAGGCACAACGATTAATGTGAGGGAGAGCATACTCCTAAATTTACAAAAAAAATTTAGCAGAATATTTTTGTTACCTTAGAATAGGCAAAGATTTCTCAGACAAGACATGACAAGCACTTAACCACAAATGAGAAGTGACAAATAAGACCTCATATAAATATAAATTTCTTGTTCATCAGAAGATACCCTTAAGAGAATGACAAAGTCATAAGCTGGCATAAAATTGAAATACATATATCTTTAAAAAGACTTGTGTCTTGAGTACGGAAGGAATTCCTACAAATGAACAATAAAAGGATAGACAATGTAATTTCACAATTGACAAATGACTTCAATAGACAGTTCACAAAAGAACGTATATGGATGGTCAATAAACTCATGAAAAAGCAATCAACATTTTTGGTCATCAAGATAATGCAAATTAAAATCCACAATGAATGGTCGTTTCAATAAATTAGAGTGTGTAAAATAAAGGGAGTAACAATATCAAGAATGGCAAAGATGTGGAACAGCTGAAACTGTCATACAATACTGGTGTGAATTTAAAAGTATGTAATTGCTTTGGTGAATTATGGCAGTTTTTTTCCCTTTTTTTTTTTTTTTTTTTTTGTAAAGATAAATGTACATCTAAACTAAGGGTTGGCAAACTTTTTCTGTAACTGGCCAGAAATAAATAGTTTGTTTTGCAGTTCATATGGTTTCTACTACAACTTCTCAATTTGGCCATTGCAGCTCAAAAGCAGCCACAGAGAGTATATAAACAAAGGAGCATGACTGGGTGTTAGTAACATTTTCTTTATGAAGGCAGGTAGTAGGCCAGATCTGGCCCACAGATAGTAGTTTGCTAATCCCTGATCTAAACTATTCATTGAAATCCAACTCTTACAGAGAAATGAAAATATTAGTCTATTAGAAAATGTGCATGCTAATGTCTATAACAGCTTTATCCACAACAGACAAAATCTGGAAACAACCCAGATGTCTATCAACAAGAGAAGTGGATAAACAAATTCAGTTATTTGTGTAATAAAATACCACTCAACAATTAAAAAGATGAAATACTAGTACATGCAACTGACATGGAAAAAATTAAAAATTAAAGAAAAACATTGACAATGCCAATTGAAGAAGAATGAACAGCCAGTGCAAGCACAGTTGGTTGGGATGTAGAGTGACTGGAATCATCATGCCTTGCTGGTAAGAGTATAAAATTTATACAAACATTTTAAGGAACAATTTGGAAATTTTTCCCAAGTCTAGCATATATGCAGTAGAGGTTAGATAAGCTAGATATATATTTACTTTTATAAAATACTGATAATTTTCCAATGTAGACATACCATTTTACACTCATACCAGCATCTATTCTATGATTCAGCTGTTCCCCTCCCAAAGAAATAATACCCTTGGTTAAACCCCACTCCTAAGAGAGGTCCCACTCTCAAGAGAAATGTTCACAAAAAGACTTGTTCGAGAATGTTTATAACAAAACTCATTTATATAGCCACAGGCTGGACAAAAGTGTCCTTCAACAGAAAAAATAAAGGAGGTATGTCAAACTTTTTGACATATTTGTGCAATGGAATACTACTCAGCGATATAAAGACCATACAAATAACTGACAGCCTCCAGCACAGGTGACTCTCCAACATTTTACTGAACAAAAGAGGCCAGAGACAAGAGTACTATAAAACCCAAAAGACAGGAAGAAAACAAATTTAGGTGATAGAAATTAGAAATGAGTGTCTCTGCTAACCCGGGTATTTTGACTATAGTACAGAAAGGAACATTCAGGAGTAATGGGAATGTTCTAACTCTTGTTTTGGGTGGTGGTACAGAGGTGTATACAGTTATCAAAACTCACAGAACTGAAACTAAAATTAATGATTGTATGCCATGTAAACTATATATTTCTTTTTTTAATAAACAAACAGAAAATAGCAACAAGGACACAATCATTAAATCATCAAATGTTGATTTATCACAAACGTTTGACTTACTCAAGCAGTTACAGCCCTATATATGTTGCCGTGGCTGAAGGCCAGTCACTTGCTAAGTTTGACATCAGTCTATTTTATGTCCTTAAATGTCCTTACATGTCATCCACTTTTGTCTCAAACTTACATGATACCATTACTACGCTTTGTGGTTTGCAGAGCACCTACAGCTATTCCTCACTCAATCCTTAATAGCTCCAACAAGTGTCAACATGTTCATTTTGCTGTTAAATTAAAAGTGGAAAGAAGTTGAAGGATTTCTCCAAAACCCAGAAGTTAGTAACTAGCACAACTGAACTTGAATACTTCTCTTCTGGCTCTAAAGCTTTGCTAATATGGCTTGCACATTACCCACACTTTATGACTATGCCTGTCGCAGACCACATCCTGAATTTATTCAAATACTAAACTATATGTGACTGTTTCTGTAATAGAATCATCTCTAGTTTGTCTTGCTCATCTCCCAGTGATCCTTGTCAGCCTATTTCAAAGATAAACAAACTACTACGACTTTGGGAATGTTATGTTGTAAAAGAAAAATGAAACTACACAGTGGCTTGCACACAGTGGGGACGGTGAGCTCTGAGGTGTGTTGATATGTATAAAGAACTAAAACAGAAGACATTCCAAAGAGACGATGGTAAGAGACGATAGTGGCAGTCTATTTCATTTGAATTCTCAAGTCAGTGGTGTATAGTGCATGATCATTGAAAGAAGTTCTCATCCCAACATTAATCATCAGAGATTGAACTTCAATGTTTTATAGTATATCTAATATAAGAGCTAGAGATGATGATAGCAATATTTCTCTTCTAATAAAAAAAGTTCTAACTGCCTGTGAAGACAGGCCAGGCTCAGGTTGTAGCTTTCGCCTTCAGCCTAGGACAGGAGTGACGAATGGGTTCTGTTTGCATGCCAACTCCCAATTGCTGAGTGGTGGCTGCCGGGATTACAATGAGAAGGAGTCATAATCTGCGACTGGGCTTCTGAATAGCCTCAGATATGAGAGCGTGGCAAAGTGCATACCACATTTCAGACATTCCTTAACTGTGGCCTTAGGAAATTTCCACTCTGTGAAAACAACTTTAGGAAAGCAGCCCTCCCTTTTTCTTTATCGTTTCTGGATTTTCTTCCAGCCACGTATCACCAAGAGCCAAATAATTGCAGATTAAGTGTTTCGATGTCTAAAAAAATTAGAGGATTTTGGGATAGACAATATACCTCCGTGTGCAGTGGCAGATACAAGGCAGTATCAAGATGCAGCAGCAAGCCAAGTCCAGTTTAGGCTAGATCTTCCTGGAATTCTCTTGTTATAGTAACTGCATCACACAGAAGTTTTAATCACAAGCAAATACCTTATTCATTTCGTTAGACCTCTCTGACTGCTCATCCAAGAAGCTTTCTTTAGTTCTATTTTAGCTCTACTTTCTTTGGAACAAAATAATAATAAAAACACTACCATGGATATATGTGGTATTTACAATTTATGAAACACTTAAATTCTTTTCTACTGTGATTCTTTAAATAGCTGAAGGAGGTAGATTAATGTGATTCCATTTCTTATATAAGATAAAAAAAAAAAAAAAAGGCCAAAAATACAAGTTACTGAGGAGACTGCTTTCTTTTCTAAATTCAGAATGGCTCTAGATCTCAGCTACCTGACTTTCAATTCTTTAATACTTACTCCCAATTAATGAGCATGGGCAGAATAGAATATATAGGTACAGTGGTATGCAGATACAGAGTAACACAGATACCCAGTTTAGGAACAAGCTGGAATATATGCTCGATATATTAGGGAAGTTTAACATAATGCCACTCTGTAAGCATTGTCTTGCTATTTTAGTAAGTCGAATAGTGGAATTTCTGACCCCAGTCATTTTAGGTCCATGAAAATGAAGCATGATCTTAGAATACTAACCACAGTTTCAAGGAATGGGAATGGTTCTTCTGAGAGTCCCTTATCATACGTCCTGCTCTTAGGGTGTAGGCAATCTAATGTCTGAACAACCATTTGAAGGGTAAAACTGCATTGAGCTTTAGAGAACCGATTTGAAAGATTTTTCTCCTCTTCGGATTAAACATTTGTGCTGGTGTGATTTGCACAGCCCCGTTGTAAGTACTGCGCATCCTATATTTAACTCTGGACTAAAGCATCTTTGTTCTGTTTAAATATACTCCCTGATCTCCACAAAGGCTTACTGCAATGCAGTGGTAATTTGAGGTAATTGTGTCAGTAGAAAACAGGAAAATCAGTTTTTTCCCCCCACTTATGGTAAACCATTTTTCAATCCTAATATTTTTCAGATGTATTTGTGAAGATAAAAATGTTGACATAGTTTGTTTCCAACCATCTTTCCTTTTTAAAGAATAGAAGATGAATAAAGCAAATATAGCTTTTTCAATTAAGTTTAAATCCTCTTTTTCATGTTCATTCCTTATGTAATTAGAATAAAAATATATAACACTCCAGGATTTTTCAGAGGATTAAATGATATGCCGAACAGGAAATTATGGTGTAAATTATAAGGAAAATGTTCTGAACCTGAGATCTAGGGTCACATTGTTACTGTCAAAGCTGTCAGGGTTTGTGCACAAATTTTAGGGAATCAAGAATGACCCAAATTATAAGAAAAATTTGTTTGTAGATGTGTATTCATAATAGCTCACGGTTGAGCACTCCTTTTTTATGTATCAGTGTTTCCCTTAGTAACAGAAATAGCATTCCTCCTTCTGATTTTATAGATGAAGAATCTAAATGAAGATGACAAATTACCTGGACAGGACTCTGGGACTCAGGACCCAGGTTTTTTTAATTCCAATTCTCTGCTCTTTCCACTACCCTGGACAAGTTCTCAAAACCACAGAACCAGAATTCTATTTGAATCCATGTTTCTTGTAATTTCAAAGGCAAAGAAAGCTTCAGGTAACTACAACATACTCATGTGTGGATTTTAATGTTTGTCATAATTTCCTTCCTGTCTCATGCGTCATTTGAAAAATGGACCAAGTAAGTAGAGCCAGCATTCAAACCCAAACAGCCTCATTTGGAAAGTTCTCATTTGGAAGTTTCTGGGTGAGAATCTGCCCTCTACTGGAATGCAGTCATATATGAAGATTGTTCCAAAAGGACACATTCAGCCGCTATTCCTGGAGCTCGCACCTTACACTTGGCATTGTAGTAGATATGGGGAGAAAGGGAGCTGGACTCTCACCCGTCTCACTTGAGAATGGTCTTGACCATGCAGGGATACTATCAAGTTTGTATTACGGAAAATGAACATGTCTGTATTTAGAGAACAGTCTGATGTGTGGTGTAAAGCTGGGTGGCCATTCAGGATAATATAATGATCCAGATGAAAGCAATGAGCATAATAGGGAGCGGTAGTGGCATACAGGGAGGGGGTGAATTTAGTAGATATTTAAATACTGAAATAAGAAGGCCTTAATGGCCATCAGATTGATTGATGAGAGGGAGGAATGAAGGAAAGAGGTGGGTGGAGGAGGGTGCCTAGATTTCTTACTCTAGCAACCAGGATGATATGATGACATCATAAGGAACTCAAGGGACAATGGGACTCTCTCTCTCTCTCTCTCTCTCTCTCTCTCTATATATATATATATATATGAAGATTATTAGTTCAAACTTGAAATGATGTATTTTCTTCAAAAGAGAATTTGTGGACATGGAAGTGGTTTTGTGGAAAGACAAGGGATGTGTTAGTTTGTTTCCTTTTTGGACTAGGGCACTGTGGTCAACACGGCTGTGATAAAGCATGGCAGAGAAATTTTCCCCGGTTGAGGTTAGATCTAACTGGTGTTTCAACTGGGTGAACTCTGTCCTGTCTCACCGATGGTGAAATTGCCATGCCTGTCAGATTGTGGCGTGTCATAGAGCCAGTCAACTGGCAATAGTTTGTTCTATTTACCAAGGGCATTTGTAGCTTGAAATTGATTTGTTAACTTAATTCAGTGACTGCTAAGCATGCTAGGAATAGGATGTGAAGGGGAGTGTGTGGGGATCTCAATATCCTGCGTGATGAGCTGGAAACTTGGAATTCTTCCTGGCTGAGCTCAGGGTGGCTTTCCACATGTTGCTGAGCAACCTCGGAGCATGTGCTAGTTTGACTTTCCCTACTGAGACACGAGGGCAGCTGCGGCAGCCGAGTGTTGTGCTGTGGGTTCCCATAAGGGTAGGATGCCAGCAGTGTGTAGGTATCTTAGCGTTATGGGCCTAGAAGACTCAAGTAAAAAACACTCCAATTACCCATATATTTCAGGCAAAAGTAACCCTTTGGCTTAAATTATGTTTTAAATAGGATTTAATGTCTGTTTTAAATATCTCTTTTATGGGAAAAAAAAAGAAAAAGAACCATGAGTAATACCTTTTACAGCAGCATCCATCTCTACTAGGACATTTATTTTTAATTCTCATTTCCACAGTAATACATAGGCAATAAGTATGAAATGCTCATTTTCAAAGATAAGAACATAAAAAATTGAGAGTTTCAATGACTTTCCCAGGGTGAACAGTATAGACCTGACCAAAATGAGAATCTGATCATTCAGGGCAAGAAATAGAACCAGGGTGCTCTTACCCCCGGGGGACATGTGGCACTGTTGGGAGTTTTTTTGGGGGGGGGGTTGTTTTTTGTTGTTGTTTTGTTTTGTTTTGTTTTGTTAGAGAGAGTGCAAGCAGAGGAGGGGCAGGGGGGAGAGGGAGAGAAAGAATCTTAAGGAGGCTCCAGCTAAGCACAGAGCCCAACTTGGGGCTCCATCTCAGAACACTCAGATCAGGACCTGCGCCGAAATCAAGAGTCTGACGCTTAACCAACTGAGCCACCCAGGTGCCCTGGAGACATTTTTGATTGTCATAGATTCAGGGTATGGTGCTACTGGCACCATATTGGTGTCATTATCATATTGGTAACAGTCAGGGATGCAATGCAGAAAAAATGTCCCAAGACATGCACACATGCACACACACATGCACACACTAGAGGATTATTCAGCCCCAGTGTCAGAGTGCTGGGACTCTGGATTCAAGCAGGGTAGACTTAGATAAAATTTTGCAAGGGTCACCTGGGTGGCTCAGTCATCTCAGCGTCTGCCTTCCGCTCAGGTCATGATCTCAGGGTCCTGGGATCGAGCCCCACCTCGGGCTCCATGCTCAGCGGGGAGTCTGCTTCTCCCTCTGCTCCTCCCCCTGCTCTTGCTCTTTCTCCCCTTCTCTCTCTTTTTCTCAAATAAATAAATAAAATCTTTAAAAAAAATTTGTAGGTAATTAGGGAGTTGATCTTAGGGAGTTTCCATCTGTCCCATATACTGTACCTTTTGTAATTCCAGGAAAAAAAAAATTCCTAGTAGATGTGGAACTGGACCACTTAGCTATTTGAGGAAGTAGTAGAAGATGTAAATAATTGTTTCCACATTCGAGAGAAGTGTTGGAAGAATATTCTACTATTTTACCATTATTACATAACTTCTCACCTATTCTTGTGAAGATAATGAAGTTTATTAGGGACTAAGAATGACCCAACAAAGTCTGTCAAAATTAGTTGACTCCAAGGAATACAAAAACATCGTATTTACATATATATTAAAATACAATACACACATACATATACATAAATGTGTATATATTCACATGTATAGACATATATAAGCACACATACACATACATATAAAAAATGTTTACTAACATATATTTGGATAATTTCCTTTTTTTGGATAATTTATTTTCTAAACACATGTACACGTAGTAGACTCAGCTCTTTTGCCAAAGGTTTATTTATTTGTCTGAAGCGATTGTAATGATTTTGAGAATTCTCCCTGTATGAAGCAATTACAAATTTGTAATATGATGTTTCAAGAGGTTCATGATCTCTGAAGCCACCAAGAAAAAAAAATCCACAATTTTAGATCTAGAAAATCAATTATAGATCATGTGAAAATCAATGTTTCATGGAAAACATCAGAGGCATCAAGGTTATTAATTCTCATAAATACTAAATGTAAAACATAAAGAGAGTTTAAAACTTCAAACATAGCTTCAAATTTGGAGCGTCTCCAAACAAAACTTGGGTATCACCTTGTTAACTGTTAGCTGCGAAACAGCCATTTTCTTAGAGGAGAGAACCTTACCCACTATAAATACAAGGTATTTTTTTAGTACTGGTATTCTCAGATTGAAGTAATTGATTTTATAACTTCGTAGGATTTCAGCAATTCAAAATATGTGCACCATTGGAATTCTAGTCAACATGTATGAAAGTAGCAGCAGCCTTGGAAAGAAATATAGAGAAGAAGAGTTAACAAAGGACAGTTTGCAGCCCACATAAATAATCAGGAGGGACTATCAAGTGTTTTGGAAAACGGAGGGCAGAGGGTGCGACCAGGAGGGACTGTGCAAGATAATTAATACTAGGTATCTGTGCTAAGACACCGTGGGTTACATAAACATATAAGACATAGTTCCAACTTCAGTGGAAGCCAATGCAAATAGAAACAAGAACTATTAAAAACCACAAGAAAATAATGAAGTTTAAAGGATGACAATTATTTTTACAGTTAAACTGGAAAATAGTTTCATAGATAAATTATTTGGCTCTTGAGTTAATCCTTAAAACTATAAATTTATATTGGAATAGATAGTGAAACAAAGAGGAGAGAATTATGTGTTTGTGGTCTGTGATAAGGTCCCAAATACTGTTTTTTTAAATCCACACACCACTTCCTGTTTTACCTCTCCACTGACTACCCTCCCATGTTACCTAGAGGTCTCTCCATAGCCCTGTACCCTCAGCGTACGTCTCATTTTCTCACCGCCTTCAAAATTTGAACTCCTTTAGGGCAACACAACTTTTTCACTTTTATATTCCCAGTTTCTTATAACTAGGATACAATGTAGGCAGTCTATAAATTTGGTTGCAATAATGAAAATGAAAGCCCAGCACAAGCTGAAGCCAAGGCTGATGACTCTCTTTACTTCCCACAGGGGAAATTGTATGCAGAAATCTTCTGAGATTGAGTGTAGAAACAGTCACATTGCAACAGTGAGTCACTTTCAGGAAAAATATTTCCGTCTTTTTAAGAGCATGTTAGGGGTTACATTTGAACACATCCTGCCCCTCTTACTCACTAAAACCACTGCAGATTCTGAGAGGAGATGTACATAAATTCAGACTGGGAAACATGAGTAATAATGCGTCTATCTTTGGAAATATTCTCTTTAACAGTACCTTATTTACTGCTTGCTCAGAGCAAGTGTACCGATTTGAGAACTGTACAAATATACAAATATTCACTAAAGGATTTCCTCTTTATGTAGAATCACCCTATGACAGTACTTTCCCCCGCTTTTCCCCTGTGAAATACAACCTAAGCACTTGGTTTTGATAACTTTAGGGATAGAATCACCTGTCCTGTGTGAAACTTCATAGGTAATTAGGGAGCTGCACTTCAAGAGATGCCATCTGTCCCACATTCTGCTAGCTAGGGCTTGGGGGTGTTTCTCTGTCCTTGAGACACCCTTTAGAGCTATGCAATTCAGCATATGTTTAAACGGCATTACAATGAATCTTAAATGTCATACTTAGGACTTGAAGAGATCATCAGCAACCCCAGCTCTGGCAACTCATCACCAGCTAGTAGAGATGAAACAAAGCAATTAGAAGGGAAGTATGGTCTTTAAGAGCAATGGCAGTTAGAAACCACTGATGTCCCTAATCGCTTTCATATGGCTTCCATGTCTGTGAATCCAAACTAAATTCCCCTTCAAGTTAGACCTTGAAAGTCGTAATACAATCTCAATAATATAAAAGTAGGTAGAGCGAGCCAAGTGCACTGAGAAGATGAACAAAAAAGCACACCCTTATTTAGTATCAATGACAATATTTAAAAAGAAACTTGCACATGCTTACGCACAATATCTGACAGTCCGTAGGGGTTTATAACAGACAGTATTAGTTGCCTCCAAATATATATCCACTCATTCTTCCTCGTTAGTAGAATCTTCATTATATTCAGGGAAGCAGTGTTCCCGGATAAGCAGTCATTTTCCCAGTCTCCCTCGCTGCGGACTGGACATGAAACACAATCTGACCCATGAGACATGTATAAGTTTATAGCATTTTACTCCCAAAAGCTTTTGCTTTCTTGCAAAGGGGGACTTGCACAGCTGGTGTAGCTTTAAACACACCCCTCTGATCAACCCACTTTCTCTTCCAGATAATACACAATATGTCCAGTTTCCTTTCCAGAAAATCTTCTCAAATAATTAATTTTTATTTTCTTTTTCCGATTTCTCTACTCTTACTCTGTTTAACACATTCCAATTGGACTTTCTTCCCGCCCCTCCCCCCATCAGCAAAACCTTTCAATTGTCAATACAATGGTATTTGTTGGACCTCCTATTAGCTGATCCGACATCAGTGTTTCAAACTCTTGATCACCTCATCCTTCTTTAAACACTTCCTTAATTTTCTTCCCTTGGGACACCACTTTCTCTTCAGTTTTCTCCTGATTTTCCAGTTTCTTATTTTTGTTTTCTGCACTGGATCCTCTTCATCTTCCTGAACTCTATATGTTGGAGCTGCTCAGAGCTTGGGTCTTGGAACTCCTCTCTTTTCATACAGTCGTTTGGATCACCTCCAGTGTCAAGTCTTTAAAACACCATCGATTCACTGTGAACTCCCAAAGTTTTATCTTTGGCCCAGATCACTTCACTGAGATCCAAATTCTCAAATTCTTGACATTTCCATTTGAATCTCAGGCACTCATCTGAAATTTAACAAGTTCAAAACCAAAATGCTGATTTCCCTTAAACCTGCTCCTTCTTCATCTTGAGCAACTCCCTGGTTTGATTTGCTCAAGCCCAGATCTTCAACATCATGCTTTATAACTCTTTCATTTACACCTTACATAATCCAATCACCAAATCCTGTCCGGTCTACAAACAAATGATACACAGATTTTGGTTAGTTGTTCCTACCACTTCTGCACTGGTCAAAACATCACCATTTGTTACCCACATTACTGCGGTACTTCTCCAGATGTTCTCCTGTTTTCACTTTCGCCTTCCTATGATGGGCCCTCCACAGGGAAGCCAGGGTATCACCACACAGTGTAAGCATGGCTCAAAACAATCCAAATGACTATCCTTCACTAAGGATAAAAGCCAAAATCTTAACTGGCCTCTGTAGCCGTACATCACCTGTCACTCTTATTTCAGCTTCTGCTCATGCTCCCCATCGCCGTGCATACAGCAGGTGTGTAATCAGTATGTAATCATGACAGCTAAAGTTTCTTCCATGTAGAACTTACTTTCTACTACCACTGCGACTTGTTAGGCTCTATAGATTTGTAAAATATGAAATAATAATCATTTATTAAGCAAACTCCTCTCTGCCTGTACCTTAGTAAAATGTGTTTTTATCATTTATCTTTTCCTTTCTTTCTGTTTGTTGGGTATTGTAGTTAAATAGCAAAAAGGGGTGCCCGAGTGGCTCAGTCAGTTAAGCGTCTGACTCTTTATTTTGGCTCAAGTCATGATCTCAGGGTTGTGAGATCGAGCCTGATGTCAGGCTCCACACTCAGCTGGGAATCTGCTTGAGATTCTCCCTCTCCCTCTGCCCCTCAACATGCACTCGTGTTCTCTCTCTCAAATAAATAAAAAAATCTTTTAAAAAAGAAAAGTAAGGAAATTCCATTTGATTAGAAACAATAGGAAATTCTTTCCGGAGACATGTTTTAGATGCCCAGTTGTGTGCATTTTATTGACCTTTGATTTCCCTTTGTATACATTGTGATAAACCATAGTCATTGCTGATATCTGTATCTTACAATCATTATCAATAAGTACTTAACAGCTCAGAGAATATTAAGACCATTAAATGTGTACAATGTACATTTTGGAGCACAAAAAAGTTGAATATTTTAATTCTTGCTATTATAGATACCAAATGTTTATAAGAGCAACTGATTCAGTTTAGGTGATTATAAAATGAAGTAATATGAATTCATTAGGTTATCAGATTCCAAAGCCATTAAATATTTCATTATCTACTTAATTCTTCTTCCTCTCATTTCATGCTTACCAAGTATCATTCTGATTATAATTTGCTTTTTGATGTAATTTATCTGTAGAGTTATAAAAATGGATGTTGGTAAATTTCCTGTGAGGATAAACCTTAACAGTAATATTTCTTCATTAATATAATCGAATTGTTATGTTTTATATTTTTATGCAAAACCAATATTTGTAAATAAATATTTTCCTGAGATATTTCTTTGCTTGGTTACAGCTGTATCACTTCTGATATGAGGAGACATACTGGTGGCACTTTAGCAATTACACAAATAGTTAAATATTGATAAGCAACATCATATTTCCTTAGACTGTCAGGATGCCTTTTCCAAAATAAGATTTCCATAAATATTGGCTTAATTGAACTAAGTTGAATAGCATAGTCTAGAGCATAACACTTGTATTTACATAGGGATATGAAAAAAATTCTTGGAAAACATTGTAGTATTTCTTAATGATAGATACACTCCAAATATTCATTACCCATTTTCACCAACAATATATTGTATTTTTCTGGAGAGTAACATCTGACTTACATTTTTGGCCTAAGAAAAAGCAATATATATGCATGTTAAGTACTAACTGGCACATCACAGCAGCTTCCTTCATATTTCATGAGGAGGTTTTTAGCAGCTGTTTCTTCTAATACACGAACAAAGTTACAGTAACATACAATATTTAAAGTTTGATTACTGGTTTGAAAAAAGAAAAAGCAATCTTAGCATTCTACCTGCTAAAGAT
This sequence comes from Ursus maritimus, assembly GCF_017311325.1. Classification (NCBI taxonomy): domain Eukaryota; kingdom Metazoa; phylum Chordata; class Mammalia; order Carnivora; family Ursidae; genus Ursus; species Ursus maritimus. Next base: position 32,261,141 of record NW_024426774.1, on the reverse strand, counting down.
GGTATCAACTATGGGTAGGAAATATATCCTCCATAAAAGATTGCAGACCTACATTTGGGAATAAACTAATGTGTGATTTTTCAGACTAGAAATGCCTTATTTATGAGCAGACATTACATGTGATCATTTTAAATTTTTAATGAAGTTTTATTTCCAGAGGCATTTTATTCTGTGAAAGCTGAGTGATTTTTTTTTTAAGAGAGAGAGTGAGAGAAAGCACAAGTGGAGGGGGGGTAGGTGCGTCGGGAGGGGCAAAGGGAGAGGGAGAGAGAGAGAAAATCCCAAGCAGGCTCCACACCCAGAGTGGAGCCCAATACGGGCTCCAACTAATGACCCTGAGACCATGACCTGAGCCCAAGTCAAGAGTGGGAAGCTTAACTGACTGAGACACCAAGGTGCCCCTTTTAAATGTGTTTGTGTGTGTATTTCCCACTCCCACAACTCCCTGTTCCTTGTAGTATTAAAATGAGTGAATTCTGGTCTAGTTTTATTTTGTCTGAAAAGTACAAATGGGTGTGCCTGGGTGGCTCAGGTCATGATCCCAGGGTCCTGGGATCGAATCCTGCATTGGGCTCTTTGCTCAGCGGGGAGCCTGCTTCTCCCTCTGCCTGCCGCTCCTCCTCCTTGTACGCACTCTCTCTCTCTCTCTCTCTCTCTCTCTGAAAAATAAATAAATAAAATCTTAAAAAAAAAAAAAGTACAAATGGGTGAGTTAAAATTGGTCTATATTCCTTACTGTACTCTACATTTCTCAGTACCTTTTCAGTAAGAGAATAAAAAGTTGACATAAAAATAAGATGAAAGATCACTCTATTGGAGGCAGAATGAAAGACTATTATTTCTAATTTATCTTCAGAAATTGGAGAAAAAACGACTAAGACCTTCAATCAGAAGACTAAAACTTATTATAATTGTCTCCTTTTACTTTTTTACCTACTGTATTTCCTCTGATACTAATTATGAATTTCATGTTGTCAAGTAGTAGTATAAAGAACATAGGCTTTATAATCAGACAGGAGGATTTGAATTTTGTCTTTGTACTTAGTAACTCTCTACCCTCACACAAAGTATTGGACAGCACTTATCTTCATTCTCTTCATGTGTAGATATAAATCATAAGTTTTGCCTCATAATACTGCCAGGATTTAATGAAATAGAATATTTATAGTGCTAAATATATTGGGTTGTTCAGATTTCCTTAATGAACTTTTCAGATGGTTGAGGGTCACAGTCTAGAGTGGTGATTAAAAGTAATAATTTGTGTGATTTTCTAAAATGGAAAAATTTTTAAACTTAAGATGATAACTGCTATTAGCAGAAGGGCCTCCTATAGGTCAGGCTTAGCATTAGGAACCTTCTAAACATCACCTTTGATATTCTTAACTCTACGAGTTAGGAACTTAATAAAAGTAACTTAAAAATGAAACATTCGAAGATCATGAATTTTGAGTGACTAGCTTTCTACAGTAGAGTATATGGAATATATCTCAGCTATGCCTTGATTCTGTGTCTTTAATATGTATACAACCAATGTGATGCAGTGTATAGGCCTTTACATTTACATTTAGTGTGTTATTGATATGGTTCAGTTTAGGTCTACCAACTCACTAATTGTTTTCTGTTTACTCATCTGTTCTTTGCCCCATGTTTCTTCTTTTTCTAATTTTTGAGGGAATAATTATTTTTTTTTTAGTTTTTTTCCTTTGTTGACATAGTTATAAAATGAAAAATTCAAATAAAATCTGGAGATTAGTTAATAGCATGTACTAATTTTGAGTTGTTACTTTTGGTGAACATAGCTTGGTGTAATATAAGATAATAACATTATAGAAACTGAGTGAGGGTAGAAGGGTATATGGGAACTGTCTATATTATCTTTCAACCATTTTTTTATATCTAAAATTACTCCAAAATTATAAATTTATCTTTAAAAAGGAAAAAAAGACATTTCCAGCAGAAACAAAAGCTTAACAAATTCATTGCCAGCACACCTGCACTAATGAAAACACTAAAAAACGTTCTTTAGACTGTAGGGAGATAATCCCATGGAGAAGAATTGAAAGGTAGGAAGTACTAAAAAGCAATATAAGGGATAAATATCTATGTAAATCTAACTAAATATTCACTTTATAAAACAATAATATCTATGGGGTAAAATAAATGTAGAATTAAAATGAATGGTAGCAATAGCAGAAAGAGGTAAAGGAGGAAAAGATTAAAGTGTTCTAAGGTTCTAACACTGGAAAGTGGTAAACATACCAATTTATATTAGACTCTAATAAGGCAAGGAGACATATTCTGGGGTAAATAGTATAATAAAAATATAAGGATTTATATCTGATGAGCTAGAAGAGTAGCAAATGGAAAAAAATTAATGTATTATTTATTTCAAACAACATATAACTGAAACAAACTAGAAAGCTAATGAGACGGTGGAGAAAAACCAAACTGTATCAGTCAGTATATGTTAAAAAATAAAGCTTACATTAGGACTAAATAGCTAATTAGACAACAAAGTGTGTTCAACTAGATTAAAAAGTATATGCTACTTACAAAAGAAATGTAATCCAGAGCAGCTAAAACGAAAAGGATTAGAAAAATTATGAAAATACTAACGAAAATAAATACTATGTATCAAACAAAGTATCTTTAAAACATGAAGCACTATTAGATGTATTAAAGGACATTTTCAATGGGAAGATATTGCTATTTTAAATCTGTATGAATCCAATAATGTAGATTGAAAATATGCAAAGGAAAAAGTAAAGAACTGTAAGAAATTAACAGTTGTACAGCCATAGTAGAAAATATTAACAAACCTCTCTCAGTAACAGATAGAATAAGTAGCAAGAAAATAGGAGAGTTGAACAGAAGTAATAAACTTGATTTTCGATTGACATATGTAAAACACATGACTAGAGAAATTAATAAATAAGCATCATTTTAAGTGAAAAGTTAAAGCTAAAAATTAGAGGTGAACTTTCTAATTCAATTATTCATACCTAGAAATTCCTAGAGTAAACACTGTACTTAAGGGTGGCTTTCATTAGTCATTATTTCCAATGGAAATAAGGAAATATGCTCGCTGTCAACATTTTGATTCAACATTTATATGGAGGTCCTTCACAAGGGCAAAAAGAAAGCAAAACAACGACAAGAAAACCACAGAAGAAATAAAAAATAAGAAATAAAACTGTTGGGGGCGCCTGGGTGGCACAGCGGTTAAGCGCTTGCCTTCGGCTCAGGGCGTGATCCCGGCGTTATGGGATCGAGCCCCACATCAGGCTCTTCTGCTATGAGCCTGCTTCTTCCTCTCCCACTCCCCCTGCTTGTGTTCCCTCTCTCGCTGGCTGTCTCTATCTCTGTCGAATAAATAAATAAAATCTTAAAAGAAAAAAAAAAAATAAAACTGTTGTCATAAATAACATGATTATATATATGTATATACACACACACCCAAAAATTCATGAATAAATGTTTACGATTAATGGGTAATTTGTAACATCAATCCTGATATTCAGATAGATACATACATACACATGAATATATATACAAAAATAGTTTTGATATTCCATAGAATGCCAATAATTCCATACAAGCCAACTGATAACAGAAAGTAAAATGTAAAGTGGCACTATTTATATGAGTATGTGAAATATTAAATGCCAAGGAATAAATTAAGTGTGAGATGTTCAGACACTTTAGATCTTCTTTGACTTCCAGTGGGGCTGTGTCCCAATAAACTTCTCTTAAGTTGAAAGCATCGTAAGTTGAAAATTCATTTAATACAACTAATCTAACGAACATCATATCTTAGACTAGCCTGCTTTAAACATGTTCAGAACACTTACATTAGCCTGCAGTTGGACAAAATCATCTAACACAAAGCTTATTTTATACTATTGAATATTTCATGTAATTTATTGAACACTGTATGGAAAGTGAAAAACAAAACGGTTGTATGGGTACAGAATGGTTGTAAGAGTATTGTTTGTTTGCCCATGTGATCGTATGGCTGATTGGTAGCCTCTGCCCAACATGACAAGAAAGTATCATACCACATATCACTAGCCCAAGAAAATAACAAAATTCAGAATTTGAAGTACAGTTTCCACTGAATGCATATCACTTTCACACGTCATAGAGTCAAAAAATAATAGGTCAAACCATCATAAAGTCGCAGACCATTTGTACTTGGAAAGTACACAACGTTATTAAGATAAATTATAAAGGAGCTAAATAACTGAAAGATTATATTTTGTTAATGGATTGGAAAACTAAATATTATAAAGATTCAGTTTTACCCAAATTCTTCTCCAGTTTCAATTTAATTCAATCCTAGTAATAATTTTGTGGAATTGAACAAACTGATTCCAAAACATATATGAAAATATGAAAGTTCAGAACTGGCCGACATAAGGCTGAAGAATAAGAACAATTTGAAGGAGTTTTACTAAAATACATAAAGACATTGTAATACCACTGTAATTAATAACAGTGTGCTATTGGCACAGGAATAGCTAATAGGCCAAAGAAACTGGATAGGGGGTCCAGAAATACATGATCATCTGATTTATGACAACAATGCCACTGGAATGAAGTGGAGAAAGATTTCTTTCGGTATTTTTGTTTTTGTTTTTATAATGATGGTTCATTGGTGAAGCAAAAAATAAATATTTTTTTATTCCTTATCTCAATTCTACACACAAAAATCAATTCCAGATAGAATATAGACCTAAATGTAAAAAAGTAAAAGAGTGTTATCAACTAAAACCATTAAAACAATTCAAGGTAATCTAGATCATATTTGCAATACCTGATTCTAACAAAAAAATGAAATGAAAATATTAAAAACACTATTGGGGCGCCTGGGTGGCACAGCGGTTAAGCGTCTGCCTTCGGCTCAGGGCGTGATCCCGGCGATCTGGGATCGAGCCCCACATCAGGCTCTTCTGCTATGAGCCTGCTTCTTCCTCTCCCACTCCCCCTGCTTGTGTTCCCTCTCTCTCGCTGGCTGTCTCTATCTCTGTCGAATAAATAAATAAAAAATCTTTAAAAAAAAAATATTAAAAACACTATAAAATTATTTCAAAAAAGCCAACCTAATTTAAACAATGGACAAAAGGTTTGAACAGGAATGTACCCCGTTCCTGAGACACAAAAACATACTAGAGTGTGGAAGAGCACAGCGGTTGTCTTACTAGCCTGCCTTCCTTGTCTTGGGTGCCCTTAATTCTATGTTGATTAACATAATGGAATAAAGACCAGAAAGACCTGAATTGTCCTAAAGTAAGTGAATAAGAAATAAAATTATGATTTAAGGCACTTTATATTCTTATTTGTTATTCCAAATACCTGATTAACCAGTATAGCTTCTACTCAATTATTCAGGAAAGTAGAAAATTTAATGAATTTGAATTGTTGAAATCCAAAACAACCTTGTTAGAGAAAAAATCATCCACAGGAATTTGGTTATTTTATTTTGTTACTGAAATAATCTTGTTGCAGAAAAAATATCAGGACAACTAACTAAGAAACAAGTGAAATTGGAATACACAAAACAAAACGAGAACAACCTTAATTTAGGTAATAGGAGTTATTGGTGTCATAGAGAAGGCAAGAATTATTCTCCATAGAATGGTTAACTAAGGGTACAAAAGTGTCAATATAGAGATGAAGAAACATAGTTTTGTGCCTGTTAAAGCTTTTAATCTTTGAGCTTGGTTTGCCTTTTTGGGAATTGGTTTGAGTACAGATATTAAAAGGACAGATAAGTGAGGGGAAATAACACTTCATAGCATTATGGAATAGAGAATTTTTAAATTTAACACTGACCTTGAATGTGCTTGAGTCAATATTGATTTGAAGGGGCACCTGGGTGGCTCAGTCGTTATGTGTCTGCCTTCGGCTCAGGGCGTGATCCTGGCGTTCTGGGATCGAGCCCCACATCAGGCTCCTCCACTGGAAGCCTGCTTCTTCCTCTCCCACTCCCCTTGCTTGTGTTCCCTCTCTCACTGGCTGTCTCTCTCTGTCAAATAAATAAATAAAATTAAAAAAATAATGATTTGAAAAAGTCAAGTATTGGGATATACATTGATTATAAAAATCATGAGAGGACATGGTACTCTTGATATTTTATTTAAAGCAGCATGCCAAAGTGTAATTTTGCAAGTAATTTATACATTTTTTATTTCAATAATTCACTATTTTCTAGTAGCTAATTCGTAGTATAGTTCCTGACACAGTCTTCCTGAAAAAGGACCATCATTTCTGAAGCTTAGAAAAGATTCGAACTGACCGTATCTCACTAACCTTTCTATTTGAATTTAATATTCCCAAAAAACTAATTTATAAATCATTAATCCTTCCCCCACCTCAATGAAACATGTTTTAAAATTTCCCCCTATTGGCAAGTATTCTGCATTTACTATTTATAATTTCTTAATAAGATAACTTCTTTAAGTAATAAGATTTTCTGCCACAGACTAAGTCCTTACCAGAGAACAAGTTTGGCAGTGAGGAAGGAAGTCATAATTTGAGGACATTGGAGAGAGAGAAGATGTCAAGTACTTACAGCTAATACATTTTAACAAAGGCAAATCTATGTTTGAGCATCAGGTGTCTTACAGCTTCATCAAAATTCACCTGAGAATTTTTTATACTCTTTCAGGATTTACATTAGCATCCTTATTTTATGACTATTTTATAAAAGAAAATTTTTGTAAAAAATTTTCGCAATTAGCTTTATCATAGGTAAAAATTTATTTGAAATAAATGACACACTTCATGATAATCAAACAGATAAAATTTTCCTTATAATTCATAAAGACCCTACTCCTCTCTTGAGCCAGAGTGTACATCATGCAAACGCTGGAACCTTGAACCAAATAAATGACAAGGAAGAAGGTCCTAGTAATAATTTCTTTTTGATTTGGAGAGCCATCCTTTTTTCCCTTACTTTAATATGAGGTAGCTTTCATTTACAGAGTATCTGTGCTCACCACACTCATTTCTTTAAGTGAACAAAAAAACCAGTTTTAATTGTTGACCATCACTCCCTCTTATTTGCAGAATTCCTGCCTTAAAATCCGTTTTTGAGTGAGTAAAGTGTTAGCTATTCTAGTCATAAGGCACTGTGTGGAGAACTCTAAGTCTGTTTTCATTTAAGTTGGTAGAGAGATAAATCTTTGGCAAAAGTTCTAGATATAATAGCAGATGTCTTTTGGGTCCATAGTTTGTCTCTGCTAGTTTCTACTTGGAAAGTCTGGTTTCAAGGTCTTTGTCTCAGTGTTCTAGTAATTTGGGGCATAATATTACTACCTCATAAGATTAAGAGCATTAAATAAAGTTATGTATGTGAAAGTAGTCAACACAGTGCCTGCAACTTTGAACTCTCCATAAATACTATCATTCTCCCTTCTAACAAAGATGAAAGCTATCTTGTTTATTGCTTTTTCATGAGCAAACAAAGGTGTAATTTGTACCATACATAGGCTACTTGCAACCCAATATGCAGGTCAATTTAATAACTTAGAATGGGATCATACATAAAGACTAATTTTATGTCAGATGTAATTTATGTTAGCATTCACACAGAAAACCTTCACTTTAAGTTTTTCACCCAAAGATTTTTATCAGTTTGTTTGGTGTCCTGTGTTTATTCTTTTAAAGAGGTTTAGAAACTGAAACAATATTTCTACTTCTTTGAGATGACTTATAATAAGTCATAAATTCAAGTATATAATCCAAGGCTAAAACCTACTTAGATTTACATAAAATATTTCAGTAAATTGATGAAAGAGATGTGGCTTCTTAAGACAGTACAATTAGTTCTTAACTGCAGATTTACTAGGGTGACTGAAGAGAACTTCAAGAAAATGTCATTTGTCATGGTTACACAGGTCTATACCTAGAAAATAGAATATTGCAAAGACTACAGTCTTTTTTGTTTTTAACTTTAGATTTTCACCAGAGTTTTATGACATAAAAAATGTCAAATGAAAAACAAATCCAGACTTAAAGGAGAAACGTTATTCAAAAAGATTACTGCGATAGTGAGGGGGACCACTGCAATATGGAGAGAGCTCTGGCCCTGGGAACTGTAAGCATCTCAAAGATAGGGTAGGAAAGGGTTTTTCTTCTATCAGAAGGAGTAAACGAGGCTACAAATGTTTCAGGCAGTTGATCGGGAAATGTCTTTATGGTCAGTGATTTGGGGGAAGGCTGGTTAAGGATGGGCTGTTTCTCATTCTGATGCTGCCTAAAGCTGAATCGAGCTCCAAGTTCAGGGTCCTGTGTGCAGGAAGAAAGCTTCACTGATGTTTGGTTAAGTTCACAACCGTTTTGTTCAGATGGATTAGTGGGGACAAATAGTTCAGTGAATCTTCTATAAAGCAAAAAAAGGAATTTGGAGGGTCTTTGTCTGGCCTTGTCATAGGTGAACAAGGGGGCATCCCAAGTCTTATATAAATCATGTGGGGAAAGGTGGTGGTTATTGGCAGTAAGCTCTTTTGTGGAACACAGAGGCGGGGAAGGGGGGTGTCTTTAACCATCTGTTTTTCAGGATCATATACATTATCAGAATGTAGCCAAATGTCTGGACTTCCAGTTTCTCAACATTTGGTAGGCAAATAACAGAGACAGCTATGGTTTTGTGATTCATATTTGTATCAGAATTCACCCCATTTCGGGTGGAAAACTAACATGCAGTATCCATGACTGTAGCCTTGCTTCCAGATTCAAACAATAAACTCTTCAATAAATAAGTAATGGTGGCCTCCTGCAGCTTCTGAAAGGGAATAACTTAGCCACTCCCTTAATTACAGTCGCCTTTAATTACAGAACATTGCCTGACACATGCAGGCATTGTATTATGTACTGAGTGAATTGCAATAACTCCTATTTACTTAATAATTAAGAAAGGAACATTATGCTTACTACCAAATTACTTGATTTTACTAATATGCTGATATATTGGAAATGTTGCCTACAATGTCCTCCTTAAATTTAAGAAAAGGCCTTAATGTTTAAAGAGAATACATTCTCATTCCAAGTAGGAACAGTATGAAGTGATGGAACAGGATTTTAAATCAAACAGACCCGAGTTCAAATTCTTACACCGCCAGAAACTAACCCTGTGACCACAAGCAAGTGACATACCTCATTTTGCCTCAGATTTATTTATTTATTTTTTTAAGATTTTATTTATTTATTTGACAGAGATAGAGACAGCCAGGGAGAGAGGGAACACAAGCAGGGGGAGTGGGAGAGGAAGAAGCAGGCTCATAGCAGAAGAGCCTGATGTGGGGCTCGATCCCATAACGCCAGGATCACGCCCTGAGCCGAAGGCAGACGCTCAACCGCTGTGCCACCCAGGCGCCCCTCAGATTTATTTTTTTTTAGTGCAATACTACCTTGAAGAATTCTCCAGAGGATTAGGGAGAATGTATACAGTTGATCCTCACTACATGTACATTCTGTATTTGTAAATTTGCCTCCTCATTGAAATGTATCTGTAATCCCAAAGCCAGTACTCCTGGGCATCTTTATGGTCACGCCTGGACATGTGCAAGACAGCAAAATATTTTGAATCCTCTGACGTGCACCTGCCCATCTGAGTTAAAGCAAATCTATGTTTGCCTTCTTATTTCAGCTCCCATACTGTAAAAGGTATGGTCTATGTAGTCCCACATTTTTGCCATTTTTGTGCTTTTTGTTGGTGTTGCTCTTTAAAATGGCCCCTAAGTGGTGACGCAGTACTGTCTAATGTTCCTAAATGCAAGAAGACTGTGATGTGCCTTATGGAGAAAATGCATGTGTTAGATAAGCTTTGTTCAGGCATGAGTTGGCTGGAAGTTCAATGTTAATGGATCAACAGTATTTACTAAAATAAGGTGTCTTTAAGCAGAAAGACCATAAAACAAGGTTATGTAATGATTGGTTGACGAAAATGTGATTAGTGGCTCACAGGAACCTAACCCTCTATTTCCCCTAGGAGTGATACTTTGATGTATGTGTTCACTCAGTGTTCACAGTAACTATGTAAATATTCACGAATAATGAAAGTTGACATATACATACATATATATATATGAAAGAGCAGAGCAGCTTCTTACATCAAGGAGCTGGCCTGACACTCACAGTTAAGTATTGGTTATGCTGAGCATAACCAATTTCACAGAACATCTACATCAAGACAAGGTGACTCCATGACCGTGAGGAATCAAGACAAAACATGAACATTTCCGGGCCACAGAGAACCATACCAAATACTCCCTCTCTGAGTTAACATGAGTAACTGCAGCTTCTTTACCTGTTTGCCTCGTACCTTTCTCTAGTCTGCCCTCCTTACAGATAAGATTCATTGAGATGCCCAAGTACAGAATTGCCCTGTCAGAAAGCCTTCAATCCAGACCAAATTCCCATTGCTTTGGACTTTCTCCAGAATCACCCAACTAACCCAAGTCCAAATCTTTTCTAATACCCTCTCACCAAGACATACCACAGTTCCCCATGATGCATTCTCTCTTACTGCCATGAGAAATTAGGCCATTTCATTTAACTACACAGGTGTTTCTGGTGGTCTTTGGCTGGAGGGCATTGACAATAGACATAGCTAACAGGTAGTAGTGGTTTTGTTAATTTTATAAATATGTATTATCAAGCTAACCCATGCTAACTATCGCAGATGAGCTAAAAAAAAAAACAACCTGCAGAGTGTAATTCTCTTACAGGCAGTTGATTTTGTTATTGCACCTGTATTTCAGTCTATTTATTGTTTTGCATTGTATTATAAGGAGTTGAAATGTAGAAACCTTAGTGTATTACCCATGGCTTTTATATTTGGATGTTGACCCTGGAGAGACTGCTTCTCCCAGCATTAGCTAATTCCTAGCAAACCACTCATCCACTCCTTTTTTGGGCATACCAACCAATGCAGAGCCACATAGCCCTAACATCTCCTTTACACTCTTACATCCTGGGTCACTATTCCCCTGCTCTAATCACCCACCAGGCCAAGTACCAGACAACTGGAGAGAGCCTCTGTGGCCCAGCACCCAGTGAAATTATTCAAACTAGCCAGTCCTAGGCTTATTTATGCTGGCTTGCCCATTCCTTCCCATGAAAACCAAAATAAATGCTCTTGCCCATATTTTCCTCTGCTCTCTCTGCCTCCTAACTGATCCTGGTTCTTCCTGTGTAGCATCCCATGGTGTGGTCTTCTTTTAGAATCTATGACTATAACAAACTACCTTATTAATGGCAATTGTCTCCTGATCTGTTGGCCTTGCTATACCTACATAATAATAAGACCTATATTTTAAAATACTTAACTTTTGTCCTAAAGGAATTTAGAGTGTAATATTGAAGACTGGATAACCCTCACAAGAGAACAAAAGGAAGCAATCAAACACAGTCTGCAAGTAGCCCAAGCGAATGCAATGCCAAGTACTAAGGCCTTGTCAGCAGCAGACCTGAAGGCTTTATGGGAAATAGGAGACAGTAGTACATGGAGGAAGGGGCTGTGCCTGTTGGATGAGGGAAGGTAGAGGGTTTTTGTGGAGAAGGTAGTGAATGAAACAGTGAATTTGAAAGTAGGTGATTCCCCAGCAAAGGACTTAACTGAGATGTAGCATTAAAATTTCCATGTTTTAAATTTATTTTTAAATGCATTTGATCAAGTAATGGATTGAAAATTGTATCTGAATGATGCTCACCCTCAAGAATAAGCATTTTTCTGATTTTTTTTTCCAAAGGCGAAGTGGAATCTAGGCTTTTGTTTTTATTTATAAAAAGAATGTCCTAAAGAGCATATGACGCTTTTGGACAGAAACTTCTGTATCCAGGCAACATCACTCTGAAGTAGGGGGCAGATCAGTGACATTTTATAGCTGGAGTTCCAAGAACACCTAAAGAAAAGCCTGTTGTGGAAGCAGAAATAGCCCAGAGGCCAGGGCTCCTAGAAAATTGGGATAATTACTGAAATCAATTCTGGCTTACAAAGAACACAAAAGCTGAACACACACTGTTAAATTGCATTCTGCTCACCTGTGGTTTACCATATTTTTTTTCTTTTATAATGCTCAGATTTTGTAAAGGCCAAGTAGAATTTCTAACAGATCATTAATGAGAAGAACTTGTGGCAGTAATGGGAACACCATCCTATCACAGCTCTTAAAAACCTACATATTATGTAACTTGGAAATTCATAAAATGGAATGAAAATGGCTAAATCGATTCCAGTAAAAGACATTTATAGATAACATGTATATGAAAGTACTTTTTAAAGCTTTTAACACTTACATGATTCAATTTATTTATGATGTGATTAATGCTACTTGGATTTGAAGAGTCATGTGTATATGAATAATCCGATGAATCTTTGGTAATTATTCATTTATTACTGCGCCCCACCTGATCTATACATAAATCATGAATCATGTAGTTGATTTTTCAGGATAAGAGGTAATTGTAGTCATAAGTTCTGTGGTGCCAGTGATTGTCTCAGCATGGAGAGGGAGTGATCCACAGTGTGCTGGCTTTATGCCCAATGAACTGGAGACCACATTCATATGATACTACTGGCTGGGAGAAGGAACGAATGCTTAAACCAAAGGAAGGTACTAATAAAGCTTCAAGTCTATTTTGACCATAGGAAATCCAGACAGACAAATTCAGCAGAATTCTGCTGAGGCCTCATAAATCTATTCCGTAGGGTGCTTTTTAAGCTCATTGCTAGAATGTATCAGAAGTGATAGTGAAATTTGTCTTTTGTTCCTCAATTAATGTAATTCATACCTACGCTGTTAGGGGAATGCCAGGTGGCATAAAAAAGTAAAGCTTTTTGAGACAGATAGACCTATTTTGATTCTTACTAGTATGACTTTCTAGAAGTATAACTGAACATAAGTTATTGAACCTTTTGGAACTTTCATTTTGCTCATTTGTATAGTTAGTATATCACCTATATCTTAAAGACTTATGAAAATTTGATCAAAACATAAAAGAACAAGGCTGGCACATAGCAAATACTCCAAATATGGATTGCTCTTCAAAAAACTAATTCCAGAACAAATTGGGATCTATAAAAGACATGGCTTGAAGTCACCCCTGATCTTACTCAAAACTGAGATGTGAAGGGTTTATCTTTGTCAGCATCCAATTCCTCTTTCTGAACCATTAATCTTTGTGTGGTAGCTTAGTGCTTGTCATCATCCCTGATCAATGCCTCTTGTAAAGAGAAAAATCTGTAATCCATTCACACTGAGCTCTGTTATTAATTGGATTACCTCTGCCAAGTTACAAGCTTTAAAAGACTAACTGTAGAATTGGAGACTTCAGTGAGTGGATGTGTGTTTTTGATCCAGTGTGTATGAGTGGGTGGGTAGGGATGGAGGGAAAAGGAGGGAGTTTGGAGGGGGTAGCTGGGATATAGATATGCTAAATTTACACATTATGGACTATAACCAGGAAAACAACTTTACTTCTGAAGGAAAGTTTTGTGTTCTCTCTTAAAGTGCAATATATGAGTAATTGTATTCAGACTATTTTCTAGGGACAGATTCCAATGCAAAATGTTTTTAAGTAGGTTTTTACTCTACAGAACTTTAAAATGGTCTTCTATCCAAAAGTGACTCAGACAAAAAAATTAAAAAAGGAGAAAGTGTTACGTTAAACTATAAAACCTATGGGTTTTTTTTTTTAAGACTTTAAGAAAAAAAATATTTTTTAAATTTTCCTTGGCATTTAGTTTATTCATTTGCTTTGGCCATTTCCAGGTGAAAGGGTTTGAAACAAGTCCCCTTAAAATGTGCCACTTCAGCATTCAGTCTATTTTAAGGGGAAGGCAATTAAGACCCTGGGCTCAAGAGAAACTTTTGCCCCCCCTTAACTACATAGAAGAATCTATATTGGGATCTTTCCCAGAGTAAGCATTATTGCCAGAGATAAATTTTATCTGAGTGACCCATCTGTATGGCAGGGTAAACATCTAATTACCAAACATCTGCTCCTTTTATTGCTCTATGATTTATATTCTTTCCCTTTGAAGTCCAGGGCACCCTACCCCCTTCTCCTTAGTTCAGACATATATATCCCATTTTGCCCATCTTTGAAATTTCATGTCTGTATGAATTCCTTGTCCATATAAAACTGAATTTGGTTTTCTCCTGTTAATCTTTTCCATGTCAATTTGCTTTTCACCCAGCTAGAGAGACCTTGAAGGGAGCGAGAAAGTCTTCCTCTCCACCAAAAAATATATGTGCCTCCTTGTTTTTTACTCAATACCTGTTGACAGTATGTGTTAGACAGGAAAACACAGTTGAAAATCTCAAGCCTTAGTGTTGAACGTCTGAATTTTTTTTTATAGAGGATTTTAAAAAATATTTTATCTGTTTGAGAGAGATTGAGCAGGAGCAAGGGAAAGTGGAGAGGGAGAAGCAGACTCCCAATGGGGGGGAGCCCAGTGTGGGGTTCCCATCCTAGGACCCCCAGAGATCATGACCTGAGCCAAAGGCAGCCGTTTAACTGACTGAGACCAGGCTCCCTCAGAGTCTGAATTAATAATAATATGATATGGAAAAGTGAATTTTTTTCCCCTTAATCTCTTCAGGTTTAAAAAAGTTATTATCTGTATAACTAAAGCAGGTTTTTCTCCCCTCCACTTGAAACACTTGCATAAGCACAGCTACAGGTCTTCCTGTAACAAAAAGCAAACAGCAGGGGTTAAACAGTTGATTTGAGGTGAAAAGTAAAACTAACGATATTGGAAAGTAGCAGAATATGCCAACCCAAAATATGACTGTAGGAATTCAAGATGTGCCACCCCAAAATATGCCACTTTGGTATATTGATTATTTTGAGCTGGAAGCCCTTGAAAGATAGCAAATGCAGGGAGAATCTTTCTCTGAATTACTCCCCTATCTGCCTGAAGACATATCCTTCAAAAGTAATTCAACTGACCTAGACCTCCCTGGGATTTTTGTCAACCACGGAAGATTGACTCGTCACAGGAGGGGAGACTGGAAGTCAATATCACACCCAGACAAACTTTGTCACAAACCATTATTTCTCTCCTCTGTTCATGTAAGGGCCCATTCATCTTTCCTAACCATTGTTTGCCCTAGGCGTCCTATACCCTCTGCCCTTTTCCCTATCATGGTATTTAAACCTGAATTCCAAGCCACCTCAGGGACTGACTCCTTTTTCCCTGGGTATCTCCCATGTATACATGAGGTATACATGTTCATAAACTTCTGTTTGTTTTTCTCTTGTTAATGTCTTTTATTACAGGGGTCTCAGCTAAGAAGTCAGAAGGGTGAAGGGAAAATTACTTTTCCTCCTCTATAATACATTACTGAATGTAGCCCTTTTTATAGTCTGTGAAGTTTCCAGCATCCAGAAGAGTTTCATATGCTTATGTGATTAGAATGTGGTTTATACTTCATGCAGTCTGAGGATGTCCCCCCTAGAAAAAAGTCGTATACTATTGAATCAGAATAATTTCATGTGGAAAAAAGCTACATATGCAAGAATGTTAAATTAGGTACATGCACCTGGAGGCTTAAAAAGAAGCACGTTATAAAATTAAAAAAATAATTTTACTTGAAGCTGTAATGTGGGCAATATCTGCTGTTGATTATTTTATATAGTTATTGGTACTGTTCTGAAATGATTATTCTTCAGAGTCTTAATTCCTACCCTCCTCTGATGGCATGCTGGAACTGATTACACAAATATAAAATTTAATCTTTCTCCAAGTCATATGTTTTACAAGTGCAGCTTAACTTTGGGCAATTACATTTAAAATTAAAGGATTTCAACTGAAGAGAAATAGATTTAGAGGCAGTATGAATTCAAAGACCTTCCATTTCCCTAAGCAGCATCTAATCAAATGGATATGTAAAACCTAAATGCTCTGTTTTTCCCCAACATTCCTCTTCTCTCTCCCATTGAAAGGAGGCCCTTACATAATAATGATCTTTGGACTTGCTCCCCACAAGCTGTTTTAAACAATGCCTCCCAGTTCTTTTGTTGTTTTTACTTTTAAAACAGTTATTTTGAAATCAGTGCAGAACCTTAGGTGCAATTTTTCCTTAAGAAGAAAATTTTTATGAAAGAAAATATTTGCAACAAATACATGTGATAAAGGACTGTTATCTAAAATTCAGAAAGAATTCTTAAAATTAAACAGCAAGAATATAAACAGCTTGACTAAAAAATAGGCCAAAAACCTCAACAGATACCCCACCAGAAAGGATATACAGATGGCAAATACGCACATGAAAAGATGCTTCACATCTTAAGTCATCAAGGAAATGCAAACTAAACCAATGATGAGATACCACTATACACCAATTAGAATGAACAAAATCCAAAACACTGACAACACCGAATGCTGGCAAAGATGTGGAGCCACAGGAACTCTCATTCATTGCTGTTGGGAATGCAAAATAGTATAGCCACGTTGGAAGACAGTTTGGCAGTTTCTTACAAAACTAAACATACTCTTACCATATGATCCAGCAGTTGTACTCCTTGGTATTTACCCAAAGGAGCTGAAAACTTATGTCCACCCAAATGTTTGTAGCAGCTTTATTCATAATTGCCAAAACTTGGAAGCGACCAAGATATCCTTCAGTAGGTGAATGAATAAACTGTGGTATATCTGGACAAAGGAATATTATTCAGCACTAAAAAGAAATATGCTATCAAGCTATGTAAAGACATGGAGGAAACTTAAATGCTTATTACTAAGTGAAAGAAGTCAGTCCCAAAAGGCTACATACTGTTTGACTCAATTATATGACATCCTGGAAAGGGCAAAGCTGTGAAGAGAGTGAAAAGATCAATGTTTGTCAAAAGTTAGGGAAGGGGGGGTGCCTGGGTGGCACAGCGGTTAGGCGTCTGCCTTCGGCTCAGGGCGTGATCCCAGCGTTATGGGATCGAGCCCCACATCAGGCTCCTCCTCTATGAGCCTGCTGCTTCCTCTCCCACTCCCCCTGCTTGTGTTCCCTCTCTTGCTGGCTGTCTCTATCTCTATCAAATAAATAAATAAATCTTTAAAAAAAAAAAAGGGAAGGGAAGAGATGAAGCACAGATAATTTCTTTGATAGTGAAACTGTTCTGTATGATACTGTAATGGTGGATACGTGTTATTGTACATCCATGCACACCAATAAAATATACCAAGCCAAGAATGAACCCTAATTGTAAACTCTGGACTTCAGGTGATAATTATGTGTTAATATAGGTTTATCAATTGTAACAAATATACCATTCTGACGGAAGATGTTGATAATGAGTGAGGCAATGCATGTGTGGGGTCAGGGGGTATATGGGAGATTTCCATACTTGACTCCCAAAGTCCTCTACAAAACAAAGTCTATTAAAAAAAATAATAATAAAGATATAGGGACACCTGGGTGGCTGTCAGTTAAGCATCTGCCTTCAGCTCAGGTCATGATCCCAGGATCCTGGGATCACATCCCGCATCGGGCTCCTTGCTCAACAGGGAGCCTCCTTCTCCCTCTCCCTTTGCCTGCTGCTATCCCTGCTTGTGCTCTTTCTCTCCTCTGACAAATAAATAAATAAAATCTTTAAAAAAATAAAGATATATACACACATATATGGAGGCAGTTAGTTAGGTTCTAACAGGATGCCTGGAAACCAGCAAAGAGGAAGTCATGGCCAGCTACGGGAAGTCAGAGGTCTGTCCTGCCAGCACTCTAAAACAAAGCCACAAGAAGCTGGATCAAACCAGATAGTCCCAAGATGGCTGACAAAGTTGGCTAGAAACCCCTGACCAAATAAGGAAG
Organism: Ursus maritimus; assembly: GCF_017311325.1. Taxonomy (NCBI): domain Eukaryota; kingdom Metazoa; phylum Chordata; class Mammalia; order Carnivora; family Ursidae; genus Ursus; species Ursus maritimus. Next base: position 32,243,325 of record NW_024426774.1, on the reverse strand, counting down.
AAAAAGTGTGAAACCCTGCTTCCAAGAAATCCCCACCTTAAATATGAGTATTCTTCCCCCTTGTTTACAACTGTCCATAGAAACATGACCCCCTGGGACACAGCTCTATCTCCTTCTTGACCTTGCCTGCTCTCACATCTCATTGAGTGTCTTTTCGTTTTAATAAACTTTCCTGCTTGTGTTGCTCATCTGCTGTGTTGTGTCTATTCTTGAATTCTTTCTCATGAGGAGACCAAGAGCGTTTGGTGACATCTTTGGGACAGGACAGGTTGAGGCCTCAGGGCCCGGGGTCTCCGCAGTTCATCTGGCTATATGTATAAAATATATATAGACCTAAAGGACTTCTGTCTGTGATGTGCTGCTAAATGTTTAACAAGCAGGAAACAAAACAAAACAAGCTCTAATTTGTACCCTTGGCTGATTTCCATGGTTTTAATGGGCAAGATACAATTTCGAATTCTGAACTATTAATATGCTTTGAATAGCAATTGAAGTAGCTTCCTTTACCCTCGGTATGTTCATACATCACTTTAGCATTAATAGATTGGGAATGTTTTTGCCTGTATCCTGAAATGGCATGAATTCCGAGAAACCCAAATTTTAGAGTACAGTTTAACCATTTAATCCTATCAGAGAAGGAAGGGGGCACTGCTTCTAAAGTGCAGTATATCCACTCTGAAGCCTAACAGCCTACACTCACATCTTGGCCCTTTCCTTTATTTTTTTGCTTTAGGCAAATTATTTAAGCTCTCTCTATGTCTTTTTCTTTAACTGTAAAATGTGCAAAATAACAGTCTACTTCCCTGGGTTCTATGATATAACACATTAAACATGGATATATTAAGTTCTTAATAAAGTTTAGCAGTTATTCTCATTTGACTTTTGTGAAATTCTCCCCTTTTGGAAAATATACTTTTTTCTAAGCCTCCCCACATTCAGGTGTGTGGCAAGAAAAAGAATTCTGCCCCTACCCTTCTAAGTTCTTAGCTGAGACCTCCCCCACCCACAATAAAAGACAAATTAACAGGAGAGAATAAACGGAAATTTAATAAGATGTATACTCTTGTTTGGGAAATATCCAGGAATACTGTTGTCACTCCCCGAAATGGCCCACATTGTCACCTTAAGTGCTATCTCCCCCTGAAGACAAAAGAGAGGTGTTGGGAGTGGGTTGGTTATGGGAGGTTACCAGGAAAAGCACAGTTACCAAGGATATGGTTGTTATGTAGATTTAAGTCCTGCATTCTCCATTGATAAGAGTTTCTAGAGATTTAGTGCCATCTTTTTCTTGGTACAGAGAGGGAGAGGCCCCTGTATATGGAGGTTTCCCTTACAAATGTAAATGTCTCTTACAAAGGAGTAACAGAGCCCTTCTTCTGTCTGGTGTTTCTTAAAAAATAATTAGCTGAAAATAATCCTCATACCAGAAAGGATATTGGTGGTTGAAAATTCTGCTGCCCTTCACAGAAGTTCCCCCAGATCACACAAAGCAACTCTGTGTGCCCAGAAGCCCTCAGAAATGTGTCCATTGCATTTACTGTGTACATCACTGTCTTTTACACCAGTTTCCTGGTTGACGGAGCAAAGCTGTGCTTCCTCATTCCACATTAAAGAAGTGCACATTTTTTTTTTTATTCCTCTCTAAAAACACAGTGACCCTTCTGCCTTCTATACACTCTCTCTCTCGTCTTCCATAGTGACTTCCTCATTTCCACCCAAGCACTCAGGTGCCTATCTTAACTTCTGTAATGTTATCCGCATTTCCTGTGGATCAGAGATGTGCCATATGCCTTCATTTTCTTTTCCAGAACCCCTGATGATTTTTTTTACCCCTGATTATTCTTTTTTTTTTTTTTTTAAAGATTTTATTTATTTATGTGACAGAGAGACAGCCAGCGAGAGAGGGAACACAGCAGGGGAGTGGGAGAGGAAGAAGCAGGCTCCCAGCGGAGGAGCCTGATGTGGGACTCGATCCCGGAACGCCGGGATCACGCCCTGAGTCGAAGGCAGATGCTTTAACGACTGCGCTACCCAGGCGCCCCTTACCCCTGATTATTCTAACCATGACCAACCACTACTTTCTTAAGAAATTGCCTGTGCTCTGATTTCCCTATTAAAGCAGTAGCCGTTTTATAATATTAAAAGAATAATTGTATTGATTTGCCGTAGAGACCAGAGGCATATTGAAAACTGAGCTCCCTTCTAATGTGGCTACTTTGGGTTCTGGAATTCGAGAAATATCATAGCAGCCCTCATTTCAATAATTGAATTTAACATAACCAAAACCAAAGAGAAGGTTTATAAATGTGGAATGAATTTTTATTTATTTATGTATTTTTTAAAAAATATTTATTTGTCAGAGAGAAAGGGACAGATGGAGAGAGAGAGTAAGAGCAGGGAGGAGTAGGGGGGAGAGGCAGTCAGAGGCAGAGGCAGAGGGAGATGCAGGCTCCCCAAGGACCCAAATGTGGGACTCAATCCCAGTCAGTCCTGGGATCATTACTTGAGCCAAAGGCAGATGCTTAACTGACTGAGCCACCCAGGCATCCCATGAAATGAATTTTTAAATTTCAGATTCTAGTGTTCATTTCTTGAGTGCAATATTTCTGTGGTCATTCAGAGGACATCTTTATTAAATTTTCAAACATAAGTGACTGAGATGGTCTCCTTTCCATTCATCAGGTATCTACATCTTCCTTCCCCATGTGAACAAAGGTATCAATAATGATACTTTCTTTCATTTCTTTAGCTTGATGATAATAAAAACATATAGGTAGTTCCTCTATTTCCTCTATTGTTTTTCATTACTTGCTTGGGGAAGTAGGTTATGTTGAGATCATCTCAGCTATTAGTGTCTTCTACTTTCAGCATGTGTGTGGGGTGTGTGTGTATGGGGGAGGGTTCTCTTCAGTTTAAAGAGATTTTAAATTGTAGAGTATGTGTTTGATAATACTCACACCCTTATTTTTTTGAAGCTACGTTAAGTTATTAATCACTAGGCACGACTCAAAAATATTTTACAAGAACATCCAGTGCCCCTAACTGGATCTAATACACAAAGAGGATAAATATACATTAGTTTCAGTCCCTTCAAGATAATAGGTAAATAACATAACAAATACAGGGGATTAGGATCAAAGAAATCAGGCCTCCTTGCTATCTTCTCTCTAAAAGGGGTGGATTGGCACCAGATTTTGAGGACGTCAAATATAGTCATTCTTTCATTTTTAGCTTTTATTCTAATTGCCTAATTTTATCAATCAGCAGCTGACAGTACTTTTCCCAATTCATGCATCAGATTTTCTTTCTTGGATAATGAGAAGGAAGTAGCTAAATATATCACTGTTGAAGTGCTCATATTACCTAATACAACCAAGCAATGTTTATAGCAACTTTAAATTTGAGATAATTAAGCCTCTGTTAACACTTAATTTGCTTCATAATAACACCTTTATTTTCATATAGACTGTGTGGTAGGTAGCTCCAAGATGGTCTCCAGTGATCTCTGCCTTTTGGTATTGATGCCTTCTGTTGAGTGTGGGCTTTACCTAATGGCTGGCTTCTAACAAACAATGGACAACAGTAATGGGAAGTCACCTTTCTAATTAGGTTACAATTACTGTTCCCACCACCCCCCTTTGGGCTTCTGTCTCTCACGTTCCAGCTTACTTGTTCTTTGAGAAACTAGCTGACATGTTGTGAGCTGCCCTACAGAGAGAATCACATGGCAAGGAACTGATGTTTCTAGCCAATAGCCAGTAAGGACCTGTGGTCTGTCAACAGACTGGGTGAAGTCCAGGACAGATAGATCAAGGGCTCACAGTGAAGCCTTGTGATGACTGCAGCCCTGGCTAACACCTTGAATTCAGCATTATTGAGACACTCTGAGCCAGAGGCATCCAGATAAATGCTGTAATTCATGATCCACAGAGACTGAGAAAATAAACGGTTTTTTGCTTTAAGCTACTCAGTTTCAGAGTATTTGTTACTCAGCAATAGATAATAATATAGTCAGATTGTCTAAATCTATCAATTTATATAATTTTTTCAAATTTCATTCTGTTCTGTCAATGACTATATGTAAATCACAAGTTTAGGGTTTATATAAACCACTATCATATGTTTTTGTACTCTTTTATTTCCCATTTATGTTCCCAATAATATATTCTTTAAATATATAGAAGATTGGGGCTTTCAGGCTAGCCTTTCTTATTTCACTGGCTATATTTTTCTTTACAAACACGGATTTCTTTCAGTGGATAACAATCTAGTAAGAGAGCATATTTCTTTTAAATTGACTAGCATAGACAATGGCATAAACTATTACCTTTCTTAATTACAGAAAGGAATCAATAATAAAATCAATTAATTTAAATCATATTGGAATCCCTTTGATAAAAAAAGATTTTACAATTAAGATTTTCATCCAATAATAAATAATACCCTCAATAGATAAAGAAAAGAAAAATTAACCTGTGTTAAAAAGAATATTGGATAAATTCTGAGTCCTGCTGTGAAATCCTTTCCATGGGACAAAGTCTTATGGAAAAGATATGACTGGAATTTTATTGGGATATACAGTTTCTAGAAGGTTTTAGAAAGTCGAAGGTATACTATTTTGATTGATTCTCCAATTCTAGCCCAGTGGGATGCAGTGGAAACTATCCACAGTGGTGGGGGTTTTTTTGTTTTTTTTTTTTGTTTTAGAAGGTCAGTTTGAAGCATATATGAAATTAAACAGCCACATTATAATATTTGGTGGGAAAATTCAAGAAAAATATTTATCTATTTCTATCTATTGTAGAATGATTATATTCATTGTTTCTAGAGAACTTGGCTCTGAATTTAAAACCTTAACAGGCTCTTTAGTTACTATGAACTACTGTCAGAAAGTGGAGAGGCCTGGCAGAGGAGATGTAATATGAAATAGAGTTACAGAGTACAAAGCCCCCTCAGGAGCCTTGGGATGGATCTGTCAGACACCCCCTTGGCTTCCCCAGTCTTACTTTAGAAGTTCCTCCTATGGATATAGTCTCAGTATATTCTCAGTTTTAAGACAGGGAGAGTATTTTACTACGTATATCCTGGTAATAAAGAAATGAGCAATAAGAAAGTCAGAGGCAGAACTGTCGGAAGGAAATACATTTCCCTTAGTTCTGTCCCTCAGAAAAGACTTCCTCAGCATCTCTCAAGAAGGAAGATAACATTATTTTTCTAAAATGGTATTTAATGAAAGTGGAATACAGTTTTAAGCATGTTCCTTACTGAAAGATTTCTTGGTTGAGGCAAGTGTTTATATACCTAATATTAACAGGTCTTTTTATGACTAAGCTGATTTGTTCAGATCAAGATGGTGTGCCATTTCCTGTCCTATTAAATTTAATTTTTAAAAATGTTGCTCTTTCTTATAAAGATGTCTGCAATCATTGTAGAAGATGGTAGATACATAGATAATAGGTAAATATATAGATAGTAGATATATCTGTATCTGTATCTTTAGCTGTGTTTATATCTAGCCATCTAAAGGTATTTTAACCTTAGAAGTATACTTATAGACCTAGTACTGATGCTGATGACTTATTAGTTTTATTAATCATTTTAGCATTTTTCTAAGTTTTCCCAAAGGCTTTTTTTTTTATTATACAATAGATTTGGGAATATGTATGGGAATTTCTCAAGAAAATTGAAACTTGTAGAAAAGAATTTTGGCAGAACATTTATATGTTAAAACAGTAAAATGGATAAAAATTCTTCAGAATATTCAGTGTACTCAAAATAATATTTCTTCCAAACTTGAGACACAACTTAGTTTGTCTTGGCAATGTAACATTCAGACAAGTTGCAAGAATATATATTTAAAATAATATTATAGAAAATAAAGATAAAATGAAAAAGAGTACAAATTTTATCTCATTTAAAATTAATTATAGCCTACCAACATTACTTTTTTTCCCCTGAAAACAAAAATTTTTATTTCTTATTTGATACTATTGACAAAGTTTAATTCTTACTTGAGGTTTAAATGTCAAAATGAACTTTCCTTTAAATTGGTCTATTTTTCAATCTGCAGGTTCCTTTTCTCCTGAATGAATAGTTGTGATTGCAAATTCAATTGATATAAAAAAAAATCTAGTACTTAAAAAAAATAGGAAATAGCCAGGACATTTGATAACAAATTATTTGCTATATTGTGTTTAAAAGGAACACTCCTCAGTACCTTGAAGGAAAAGTACTTAATGGACAAAACGCCCCAACAGGGACTAAAAAACAGAATCTATAAAGCCAGAAGAAAATGTGCAGTTTTGGATAATGTGACAGAAATAGCATCACTTGGAAGAAATCTTTTTACCTAATCAGAGTTAACCTTCTCCAAATTGTTGTTTTTTACTTCTTCAGAGAAAATCTAACTTCAACATAGAGCTCTGACTTTAACTTGACTTATAAATTATTTATCTAGATCAGCTAATGAAAAAGTTGAAGCATCTTTGATTTAAAGAAAAGGTGCAGTAATTCTGAAGTAGGGTTCTGCTATTTTAAAATATACTGTTTAAAGAAAATAATCTTATGCAAGCTATTTAATGTTTCTGTGAATAATATCAGAAACTGACTGCACTAAAGTTATTACCATTCCATCATGACACCCCAAAATCATTTTTAGTAATGTTAACCAGAAAATTAAACAATGATTTATATCACTGGTTATATCAAACTCATATATTTAAAAGATTTCACAATAAATGCACCTTTTGATAGACCAGGCTCATAGGGATCTATCTTATTCTTTACAATGCCTTATAATAGTTTTGAAACTTCAAATCACATGTTCAAAACTTAAAAACGGGCGCCTGGGTGGCTCAGTCGGTTGAGCATCCAACTCTTGATCTCAGCTCAGATCTTGATCTCAGGGTTGTGAGTTTCAAGCCCCATTTTGGGCTCCATGGTGGGCATGGAGCCTACTTTAAAAAAATAAATAAATAAAACTTATAAATAGTAGATTAGTACCCAAGGAGAGTGTATGTGTAATGTAGTAAAAAATAACTTCAAGAATGAGGATTAAACTAATCAAAACAGATAAATGAGAAGTTGTATGATAGAGATAGAGCTTTGGTATAGACAATAGGGTTGAATGGCTGGGAGAAGGAAGTAAATAGTATGCAGCCCTTTTTGTCTTCTTGTTTCAGGCATTTTATTAGGCATCTTCTATTTTTAAAAATAGTAACAGAACGATAAAGTAGATATTCATTTTACAGGTGAGCAAACTATCCTTAAGTGACATTCCTTAGCTAAGATCACAGTTGATAAGTTTTAGATCCAAAACTATTTGTAGTATCTTGGTTGAGAGACTTCTGTGAGCTTTACTTGGGAATTCAGAAAAACTTAACATTATACAAACTTATTTGTATGATTCCAAGTAAGTTTATCTTAACTATACCTGACAGTATCAGATGAGCAGAGCAGCAATGAGATGTGAACTACCATAATGTGTGTGGGTAATGGGGCTGTGGCAGGAGCTTAGATTATGAGGTAGAAGTGGAGTTGACCTAAAGGTAGCCTAAAATTAACTTTCCAGGTTAAAGAATATGTTAGACACCAATGTAAGAAACTTGGACTTGATGTTACACTCAGTGGGAACCATCGAAAGTTTTGACTAGATGGTAATCAAATCAAAATTATGGTCTAGATTTGTGCATTTCTTTAGCTTGTTCTAGAAAGAAAACATTCTGTAACATAGGATCATTCTAAAAATTGTTCAGTTGAAATACATTATACTTCAGTTATTTTTTCCCCAGATTTGTTGAGGTATAATTGACAAAATTTATATATATTTTAAAGTATACAGATTGATGAATTTGATATATACCCACACTGTGAAATGATTACCACAATCAAGTTAATTACCATGCCCATTACCATCACCTCACATAATATTTTTTAGTGAGAAGGATTAAGATCTACTCTTAGCATATTTAAAATATGCAATAGAGTATTATTAACAATATTCACTGTGCTATAAATTAGATCATCAGAATTTGTTCACCTTGTAACTAAAGATTCTACCCTTTGACCATTATCTTCCCATTTCCATCCACAAGCCCCTGGCAACAACCATGCTCCTTTCTATTTCTATTTCTATAAGTTTGACTTACTCTGCAGTTATTTTAATTTAGAAGTAGTTTGATTTCATTTAAACTTAAAATATTTAATTTAGAATTAAAAAACATTTGTATTTCCATCAGATATTTCTGTACCTTTATTTTCTTTTAAGACTGAATTCTAAAATTTCTTTTTAGTGATTAGATATAAAATCTTCCCTATAATGAACAGTTGTCAGTCCCAAAGTGAGAAATTAGAAGAATGTAGGTGGACAATTTTGTAGGGAATTCAAAGCTAATGGTATATGTATTAGGAAACATATCATGGGTTAAGTTTTAAGGTGGAAAGAAAACATGGAGGTTTCTCCCCAGCCATTCAAGAGATTTACAGAATGCCTTCTGCATGTCAGAAACTCTTAGAGGTTCTGGGTTACATACAGCAGTGAAGGCAGTCCTTGCCCTCAGTGACCTTTTATTTTTGCAAGAGGAGACATTCAGTAAACAAACAGGTAAGGAAATAGTAAAACTCTGACAAATACAATAAAATGGGTCAAGAGAATAGGAAGTTTGGGGTTTGTGTGTGTGTGAGGGGTATACTGCAAATAGAGCATTTGAGTGGAGACCTGAAAGGTGTGAAGAACTGAACTGCAGGCTTATCCAAAGACCAGAATTTCAGGCAAAGGAAAGACCTATTGCAAACAACTAAGCCAAAAATGTGCTTAGAGTATTTCAGCCCTCCAAGAATACTTGGTGTGTATGACAGAGTAGAGTTTAGGACAGGGGAGAGGGAGAGTGGATGAGTTATCAGGAAGGTAACTGGGGGAGGCCAGAACATGTAGAGTCATAAGACATTGTTTGGATTTTGGTATTTACCCTGAGAAGGGAATTCATTAGAGGATTTTTATATGAGTGACATGATTTTATTTACAGAAGCAGAGTAGGGAGCAAGGACAAAAACAGGGATACCAGTTATATATTATTGCAGTAATCCAGATAAGAGACAGTGATGGCTTGGAATTTGCTTGTAGCTGTAGAAATTCTGAGGGTGAAGTTCCAGATCTTTTTTGAAACTCAAGCCAATAGAATTTGCTGATAGATTGGATATGGTGTATGAAAGAAATAGAGGAAACAGAATACTCCAAATGAGGGTGGATGAGGAAGAGTTGTTGGGAGAGGTAAGGAATCAAAAGATTAGTTTTATTCATGTTAAGTTTGAAATGAATATTAGATATCAAACTACCGATGTTGACTCATTTGTTGTACATGAAAGTCTAGAATTCAGAGCAATAGTCAGCTCAGAGATATGAAATGGGGAATCCTAAGCATATAAATAATACTTACAATGAGAGTGAATGGGGTCTGCTATAGAGTGAATGCAGGTAAAGGAGAAGTCTGAGACCTAAATCCTGGGGCTTCCCGATATTTATAGGTTATTGGGAAAGAAAGTAGAAATAATGGAGATAGGAGGAGAATTGAGAGAAATTTATGTCTTGAAAATCAAGTGAGGAGAGAGTTCATGATGGAATAAATGATCGACTGTCTTGAGAAGTAAGCCATTGGATTTAGCAATGTGTTGGTCACTGTTGACCTTGACAATAGCTGTTTGTTGGAGTAGTATGGGAGAAGGTCTCATTATACTGGCTAAAACAGTAAATGAAGGATAACAAGTAGAGATGGTATTTTCAGTGAGTTGTATTGCATAAGGATGCAAAGAAATGGGGCATTAACTGGAGCAGAATGTGTACACAAATATAAAATTTAATATGGCATATATTGTATCAGGTTTTTATACTAATCAAAATGATACAGCAAAGATAAAAAATTGATAATGAAGCAGAGGGAGGGGAAACTGAGTAGACAAGAGAGGGTTAAATATAATGTATTGGAATATGAATATTTTGTCCATAGTAACAGAGATATAGGTATGTTGGTAGATGTGATCTTAGAGGTACATGTGGAAGTTCTCTTTGACTACTTCTATTGAGGCTCATATTATATCCCTATTGTCCTTAAAAACGATATTGAAACCCATAGATTTAATTGTCCTTTGTGAAAAATGTCATGGTTCTTAGATTAATTGGAGAACTTTCAGGTCCTTTTACTTTCAAGCCAGTGCCTTTAAAAAATTGATTTTAAACATTTAATATATATCAGCTTAATAGAAGGGTTGATAAATACAGGCATTATTTTAATGAATCCTTCTTTTCTGACTTGTTTTCAGATTTTGTGAATGATATCATTAATTTTCTCATGTTCTCTTTCTATTTTGTAACTGGAGCATACTAACTTCTCTATAAATATAGCTATTATTAGGAAAATAAAATGGGAAATGTAATTTCTTGGTTGACATCACTTTATGACACTTGAGACTTCAGACATACTTTGTTTTTATACAAATCACCTCTTCAAAATTTTGCTCAACTTTAGGAAAAGCATTTTACTGCTCATAAAAAATGAGAAGAGCCAACTTCATTCTGGAATAGTAGTCCCCCTAAAAACATGTTCTTAGGAACACATCCACAACCACATGTCCATTACTAAAGGGCTTTATTTTAGTTTTCAAGTAAGGTCATCTAAATGAGCCAGCAGGATCTCCAATGATTGGTTTATTTCTCAGTAAAATTGAGTAATCTCAAATCCTGTTATAATGCACTGTTGTGGCTGTAATTACTCTCCCAACTCTAAAGCCACTGAGTTTTGGGGGCAAACAACCAACAAAACACCTGACATTTGCATTACAGTGGAAAAATCGAGAGTACAGAAGAAAATAATTCAGTTAAACGAGACCTGGTATTCCAGTTATAACTCTGTCCTTTGTCATGGGGTCAACTCTGAGATGCTATTCAAACAATAGAACAAAAGTTCATCCTTAGAGTGAAGACCAAAACCAGAGAGGATTATATCACCAAGCATCTTTTTTTTTTAAAGATTTTATTTATTTATTTATTTATTTATTTATTTATTTATTTATCTATTTATCTATTTATCTATTTATTTATTTATTTGAGAGAGCGAGTGCTTGAGCCAGGGGAGGGACTGAGGGGGGATGAGAGAGACTCTTAAGCAGATTCGGTACTGAGCACAGAGCCCGATGTGGGGCTTGATCTCACGACCCTGAGATCATGACCTGAGTTGAGTCCAGGAGTTGGCCACGTAACTGACCTACTTAGCTGCCCCAGTATATCACCAAGAATTTTTAAATCATTTCGTTTTTATATATCTTATGGTTTTTTGGGAAAAGCAGAGTTATAATTAATGATTTTTTTTTTGAACCACTGAGTGTTTTGATATTTGGTAATGTTCATTATCTTCTGGAGATCCACTGTTACCTTAGGAAACTGACACATTTCACCACCATCTAAAATAAGATACATTCAGAATTACTGAAGCTTGGAAAGAAAATCAAATTTGTAAGAAATGGTGGGAACTTTAACATCTAAATATTGATTTTTGATGGACAAGTATTATTATTTATATTTCTATAATTTATTAGACAGCAAGACAATGTGATTTCACAAATTCACTGAACCATTATTCAGACAATTTTAAAGGAAGCTATTTGAGGCAGAGAACAGCCACATACACATATTTTATTATTATAGCCACTTTTTGTTTTTATTTTATTTTTTTAAAGATTTTATTTATTTATTTGAGAGAGAGAGCACAAGTGGGGGGGGGGAGGGCAAAGAGAGAGAGAGGGAGAAGCAGACTCCCTGATGAGTGCAGAACCAGTGCCAGGCTCCATCCTAGGACCCTGAGATCATGACCTGCACTGAAATCAGAGCTTAACTGACTGAGCCACCCAGGCCCCCCTATTATAGCCACTTTTTAAAAGAATACTATTAATTGAAAAGAGAATATAAGGAAAACAGTGAAAGCATAAAAGTAAGAGTGAGCATATTTTACACAATTTATTTGTAAACTTTTTCAGGTTAATATAGGAAATTTGCCTGTATAACAGTGGAATTTCTGTTCTTTATATTAATACTATGTTCTTTATATTAATATAATATTTTATATTATATTAAAAGTGAAATTTCACTTTTGTTTCTCTGAAATGATTCCTGGAAAATATAGTTATTTTTCCATTTATAAAAATATTGTAATTAAAAAGTGCTTTGGATATTTGGATATTTATAAATTAAACATCCATGGTAATAAGAAGGAAAAGTTTACCAGTTGATCACAAGATTGATAAATTCATCTACACTCAACATTTTATATTTTGATCTTCTAAATTTTAGATCCTAGGTGTATGTCTTCTCCAATCATAAACCAATCAGTAGAAAACCAATAGTGAATTCCTATAAAAGCCTACTCATAAGTCATCCTAAAGAATTGATAGTCTTCTAAGATCACTCAAATTGATTAATTATTATCATTGCTATTTTACTTGAGATTCATAATTTCTTCCATGATTGGAGAACAACAGAAATGCAAAAGGAAGTTATTATCTCTTGTTCTGAGATGTCAGAGTATATGGATTATTTTCTTTTGGGAAAAAAATTTTGGTTTTTTTTTTTTTTCTTTAAATGACTAGAAAAATAAAGATGAGCATTCAAATAATGATCATCCCAGAAATAATGAATTTAGGTAGGTTTTAACATATTGAGAATTTTTTTTAATCTCTTTTGGTATAAAGAGCCAAAGTACTACATATTAAAATAATACCGTGCAAGAAAAAATTTCAGGAAAATATTTTATTTAGTCAGATTCTTGGCTATACTTATATATACTTATACAGAAAGGTCTGTTACATAGGTATTAATCTTTCCATGTATATTTTCTTTTATATAAGAAAGGGGAGAAATAATTAAAATTGTTGAAAACAAAAGAGAATCAGCCTTAGGGAGAGGATATGGGATGACTGGCTTTTGGGAGAAACTAGTTAATTTCTTTTTGAGCAGAATTTGAAAGTAAATACAGAAGGAAGACCACTGTCTTAAGAATATCAACATTTCCTGAATGTCTTCCTTTCTAGTTGGATTTCCTATCCATGGAGAAATGGAAATAGAGATGTTTTCTTCAGTCTTCTGAAACTCATGTGAAGACAGGTAAGTGAATTATTAAAGCTTAATTTTTGTTTGTATTTCTTTGAATTACTCTATTAAACATAACTTAAGAATGATATAACGTTTAAACTGCAGGTACTTATATAGGATGAATACTGAAAATTATGACAGAGAAAAAGACAAAAATCTGGAAACATAGTATAGAATTATCCTAATTAATTTTCAGAATTTTCCACTGAAACTACATTTAGTTTTAGCTTTTTGACCATATTTACCACAGAATAGTTGTTGTGTAATACTTTTGTTGAAATATTAGGCCTTAGCAAATTAATAAGATTCTTTGAATGTCAAATGTGAGTTTTCCTGAATCTTTTTTATTTCCATTCAACTGGATTATTTTCTTCTTTTTCTTTCTTTTTTTTTTTAAATCATCCGAATGGAAGGTGTGAGTTTGAATAACCTGTGATTCTATAAAAGAGCATAAATTATCTCTGAGACTATTTATAATATATAATCTATTATTCATTATATTATTTATATAGCATAAGTATAGAATATAGAAATATTCAAATAACTATTTGCAAAATGTCTTGTCTGATCATTCCACATGTGCTATGTCACTAGTCCAACCATTAGCATAGCCTCGGTTGCTGGGTTAATTAGTTTATCCTTAACCAAACACAGTTTTAATTGTGTCATATTTTTGTAATATATATCTTATTTACTGATTTCTTTCATAAAATATTTCTGGAAAATAAAGGGAATGAAGGCTTGGTGGTGAATATAACCAAGTAGATATAAAAATGTTGAAGTCATCAAGAGAAATATAAAATGCTACATTGATCAATTTTTGAGCATGTCTGGGCAGACCAAAGAACAGTCTGCTCCCAAGATGACCACACAATGATGCCTCTGACAGGGGTCAGACAGGTGAAACAAATTATAGCAGGTGTGTAATTAGGAAACAGGACTGCAACTATAAAATTAACCTCGATAAAGAATCTTAAAGTTTCTTGTTTTGTAATAAAAGTTCAGATGCAAAAAGATTGAGCTCTCTGAGAGGGAATTGTGTGTTTCACACATTTTTTAATTTCTTGAAGCCTGATAAATTGTTTATCATCCGTCAGATGCTGACTAAATACTTATGATATAATAGGTTGATATTTTATCAGAAACTATATAGGTCTATTATGAAATATTTTACAACCAAGAGGAAAACCAACCAAATTGACTTTAAATATTCAGCTGAAAGTTACTAAGTCTGAAATATTGGTTTGGAAAATTACGTAGTTAGACAAATATATATATACAGTGACTGATTCTCATTATTCTATACTAACTGCCCTCTCTCTAAATACCAAATGTTGGATGATTTCAATTTTTAATTCACATCAAAAAAATATAAGTCCAGCCAAAATAACATTGTCTCTTCCTTTAAAATGCTGTGTTTTATCTTTAAGCTTCTGACATGACTTCTCTTTCCATCAGTATGAATTTGATAAGAAAGGGCAGCTTTTATGTGCTTAAAGTAATAGATGGAAAACTAAAATACAAGACTTCATGACCATAGTGTATGGAAAGGAATACTGATGACTTGAAGTGGCTGTGCCTTCCTCTTCTGATTTTTTTTGTAAATGATGCAATGCATTATCTTTTAGTTCTCCTCTAGAGCACCGCTTTCTACGTAATGATAAAGAATTATTGCCTGAAATGGGGAACTTTGTTTCTCAATGGAAAAAAAAATGTTTCATTACGATCAGTACACAGTGCATTTTTTCAAAAAAGTCTTCATTTTATGTTCCTAAGGGGAATTCAGAGTGACCAATATGAAGTAATTATTTGAAATGAGAGCACGCTTTCCTAAGACTCCAGCTCACAGAAATAAAAAGATATTTTTAACATAACTTGTACTATTTTTAACAGAATTGTCACATTCAGGTCACAAAAATAATTATAGCATATGGTGCTTTACAGAAAACTGAAGTCTCTTCAAGTATTAGAAGAGGCTTTCTAATACTTCTTAAGTTGTTTCCAACCATATCTCGAAAAGTCGAGAACTCTGGGGATAGCCATATTTGTAATAAGTGAATGTTTTATAAGTGATCAGGGTGATAAAACCTAAAATCATAGATTCTCTGGAAGATTTAAAATGAAGCAAATGTAAAATGTTTTGTAATAATAATAATAATAATAATAAT
This sequence comes from Ursus maritimus, assembly GCF_017311325.1. Taxonomy (NCBI): domain Eukaryota; kingdom Metazoa; phylum Chordata; class Mammalia; order Carnivora; family Ursidae; genus Ursus; species Ursus maritimus. The sequence goes on along the minus strand of NW_024426774.1, from coordinate 32,228,022 downwards.
AACTAGTATGTATTGAACATAATATGTGAGGAATACCTAGGTATCACCTCGCTTAAACTCCGTATGCTAGACACTTATATCACCTACATTTTACAGATGAAAAGATTAGGGCATTGACAGAGTAAGTAACTGTCTGTGGAGTTGGAATTTAGATTTATGTATTTTGGCTGCAGAGTTCACATGCTTAATGATTATACTCTATCACCTCACCCAACTCAATGTTTGAAATGCAGAAAGATATGTTAGAGCACCCCCCCACCCCGCCCCAGAGATTGTTAAGGTTTGTTACTGTGGAAACACAGAAGATTCCTTGAGAGCAAGAAAAGGAAACTTGGATTTATAGTGAACACTTCAAACATTACATATACCAGCCTAAAGTCAAGGTACCTCTTTAAAGGTTAGAAGTAGCTAAAGGTTAAGAAGAATAGGAGCCAAACTATGTCTGCAGCTTTTGAAAATAGAATATAAAGCAAAAGACGTTGCTAGACCTGGGACTGTCCCAATTTTCCTCTGGTCAATTTATGTACCACCTTCAGTCAAGGAAGGCTAGGATTAAAAATGTTAACTCTTGACTTTCTACTCTGATTCCTTGTGCCACACAGTTCCTATATTAAGAGTAGAAACATTTAGAATCTGGTTTTAAATACATTTAAATGAGAGGATTTCGTCACAAATAATATTGAGGGCTTGTATCTTCTGTCTTATATTTTCCATTTTAAGCACAATTAAATGAGCAGAAAGGGCTATTTCTCATAGGCAGAAATTGGCACATACATTCTATTATTTAAAAAAGAACCCTATATTCTGAGGGCTAGAATTTGAGTACCAGGGGATGAACTACATGTAGAGAATTGAAAGCCAATTTCATAAAGACTTTTGCACCCTAATATGCAGAGCAGTTAGAACCAATTCTAATTGTAAAAGGTAGGGCTTCATGTTTATTGCCTTGTTGCCTTCTAATTACAGAAGTAGAATTTTTCATTCAAAACATTTCATCATGGATTTTTGCTGCCTAGGGGGTCTGAGATCAAGAGAATATATAATTCCTAAATTTTGGAAGGAGAGATTTGTCATGGTGTTTGGTCAACTTCTCCATTTCTCTGCCCCTGAGTACTATCAAGTGTCAACTGTCATAATAAAGTGGTATCAACCTGTCATGGAGATGGATCCCTCAGATAGACTCAGATATAGAATTAAAAGTAGGAAGTTTCATATGAACACTCAGTCAGAACTATGCATTCCTGTTTTGCCCCGGGGCTTTCTGATTTATCCATTCATCACCCTCAGGTTTTAGAGTTCTGTGTTTTGCAAAAAAAAAAAAAAGGAAAGAAAAGAAAATCAATGCCTCTTTAAAATTGTCCACCAAAAAAGCCATTTTTATTTGTGGGAAATTTAGAGATGACTTCCACTCAAGATGAAGGTTTTAGATCTTTATTAACTTGTCTGTTTTTCTTGCCAAATTAAGAATTCTGGGATTAAATTAAATTAGTGTGACTTCCATTTTCCTATTTGATACAGTAAGAAACAGAAGGAGGGATTATTTTGGAAAGTTATTTTATCTATGAAAATTTTTAAAAACCATGAATTAGTGGAAATTGTTCATTGGATAATTTCATGTTTATAGTTCCATACCTGGTAAATAAAATAAAATATGATGATTTTACATTCACCTTTTTGCAAAAATTAGGAGAGAAAATAGATTTAAACTGAGCTGAAAATTAGAACTCAACCAATATTTTTTGAAAAGCAAATGTGGTTGTTTGACCACTCTGTGCATACCAGCACTCACATCTTCACTTATTTCATGGAACCTAAGGTGTTACAATTTTTCCATGACTAGTCCCAAGTGGAGGAACGCTAAATGGGCTGCGGAAGCACCACTATAAGGACTACATATATGATGAGATTAAGGCTTTAACCTCCAGTTTGAAATAGACGTGTGTGTCTTCATCTGAGAGTAATTTCACTAAGTGATTAGAAACCTTAACTGATCAATAATAAAAAAGAAAAATATTTCTGGAGAGACTTTATTTTTTATAACTCAACTGAAAAGAAAACTTCACTGTTCTGATCTTAGTCTGAATTCTTAGTAAGAAAGACATCTACAGTAACAAAAGAAACGTGCTTTCTTAAAGACGGAATTGAGATGGGAATAATCTCCCATAATATCTGATGACTTAGCAAGATTAAAATGAGAGGTTTCTGTAGACCTCTGTCTCTTAACGCAGCAGTTATTGATCCTTTTTTTCTGTTTGACAATTTAAGAACTTTATTAATAGGTGCTTGCTGTTTGTTGACTTTTTTTTTAAATATCAAGTTGTAAACTCTCATTACAAATGAAAAATGTGGATCTTAAAAAATCTCGACTAGATATGAAACAGTTAAAAACCTTCTGAAGGTGTATTGAAAAAAACATATTTGTCATTACCGAAAAGAGATATCTTTAGGTAAAAATAATAAAAACCCCATGGTAATGCAGATAGTTCTACTTATCTGGTCAATGGGCAAAAAGCAAGCACTTACGGTCTTCATCTCCAATCTTTTATTCATTTCTTGTTGCTGGAATTTCATATGCATTTCTTCGCGTTGGATGACTAAACCAGATGATGGTAGAGATGGTAAAACAGCATTTACTCAGCCCCACCCTGCTCAGCCTGGTAGCTGATGAATTCTCAGCTGGTGGATCTGCTTGCTGCTTTTGTCTCCTAGCTCTCTTGTACTTTAGGGTTTTCCGGGCATCTGTGCAGGTAATTGAAGTTGCAGCTGTACCTACGCATTGAAGTGGCTACTGACCTTACAGACCTTGGGTCTCATCTTGATTTTCTTTATCTTCGTCATTGCCGACCTCCCTAGGCTGTCGTTGGCTAGGAGGGCCCCTTTGGAATTGTGATCTGAACACCGATGCATATTGTCTCACTGGTCTACCTTGTTCCCCTGCACCCCCATTGCCAGCTCCTGCCATCACCTCTCCCTGCACAGGAGGATTGGAGGACTGCGATCCGAGTCTGTAGGGCCTCTGCCTATAGTGAGGTGGGAATCCTCACCTGCCGGAGGGCGGCGCTGTGGGACATGGGCTTCTGGAGCATTTTCCCCGCCCTCCTCCTTTTCCCTGCTCTCACTCTTCTAGTAGTTGTGCTGGCAGTTGCGTGGAGGACCCCTGTAATGTGGAGAGCATTTGTAATGGTTATGGTGGGCTGCATATTTACTGCCCTGCACTGGAGCTCCACCAGGGCCTGTCACAGAAGCTGCCTCCACACCCTCTTCTCCTTCAACAGCATCAAACTCCACCATCTCCCCATCTCCTACACTGCCAAAGAACATCCTGGGCCTCTTCTTTTTTATGGCCGTCTGGTGTACAAATACACTTCCTTGATGTCATTCCTGTTGATGAAACCGCATCCATTTCTTACACTGAACCATTTGACTCTTCTCAAAACCTTCCTTGTGATGACCTTCTTGTCACCCCAGGCAGGCGCCAGTGATGTGAGGCCACCTGGCTGCCACTCCCTGCACTGCTGCCCATGGGTGCTGGGCTTGGTGTCTGCAGTGCTTATGGCAAGGGCTGTGGCGGCTGGTGGGTCTTGTCCTCGGTGCTCAGGGTTGCGGGGAAGGTGACCGGGGCCGGCTGCAGTAGGGGCGCCTCTTCCTGGGGTATGATGGTAACTGCCCCTGGCCGCCCCATAGTAGGACTATTGGGCTGCTCTGGGCTCTCTGGGGTCCGCTCACTGCTCCCGCTACCTATGGAACAGATGAAACCGTTGTTGGTCCTTTTTCACCGCTTCAGAACCATGTGTCTTTAGGTCATCTGCCAAGGAACCACCCATCAAACGTAGAGATTCTTAAGCTCTAGTGTTATTAGATATACAGCAGAATAAAATCACAGATTCAAGCTCCACAGCAAAGAGAAAGGAACAAACTCGGGCGCCTTGGTGGCTCAGTCGGTTGAGTGTCTGACTTTGGCTCAATTCATGAACCCAGGGTCCTGGGATCCAGCCCCCTGTCAGGCTCCCTGCTTTTCAGGGAGTCTGCTTCTCCCTCTCCCCACCTTCCTGCTCCTACTCTCTCCTGCTCTCGCTCTCTCTCTTAAATAAATAAATACATAAAATCTAAAAAAACCCAAAACTGATCACGCACACAACATAGATGAAACTCAAAGTCATTATTCTTAGTGAAAGAAGCCAGACACAAAATAGTGCATATTGAATAGTTCCACCTAAATAAAACTCTAAAATGCAAACTGATCCATAGTGATAGAAAGCAGACNGATGGACTGCAGGAGGGGCGTAAGGACACTTCTGGAGTTAATGGAAACAACTTTTTGTATCTTGTGATGGTGGTTTCTCAGGTGGATACATCTCTTAAAACTCATGGAAATGTACTCTTTAAATGGGCACAGTTTGTTGGATATAAATTTTATCGCAATACAGTTATTAAAAAACCGTGGAGATTCAAGATTTCAGCAAGAGTAGACTAGAGCATGTCAAACCCGAGAGGAGCCAAAATGTATTATTTGGTTTTACAAGCTTTCTACAATAATGTTTCCATTCTGTATTCTCAATCACAAAACTTAAAAAGACTAATTTAAGCATTTTTCACAGATGACAACTTCTTTGCTATGAACCGATAGGTGCTATTCAAACAGTGTTCATTTGTGGGTATGCTGGCATACCTCATTTTATTGTGCTTCGCTTCATTGCACTTCCCAGACCCTGCATTTCTTATAAATCGAGGGTTTGTGGCAACCCTGCCTGGAGCAAGTCTATTGGTACCATTTTTCCAACAGCATTTGCTCACTTCCTGTCTCCGTGTTTGGTGATTCTCGTAGTATTTAAAACTTTTTAAGTATTATTGTATCTGTTATAGTGACCCGTGATCAGTGACTATGACTCACTGAAAGCTCAGATGATGGTTAGCATTTTATAGCAATGAAGTTTTTTAAATTAAGGTATGTACAGTGTTTTTTAGACATAATGCTATTGCTCACTTAATATACTATGGTAATAGGGTACATAACTTTTGTATACACTGGGAAACCATCAAAAATTCCTTTGACTTGCTTTATTGCGACATTTGCTTTATTGCAGTGGTCTGGAACTAAATCTACAGTATCTCTGAGGTATGCCTATGATTCTTTGGTACTACATAGAAGTGCTATGGTATTCTAATCATTGTTGCTGTGGATCAGAAAAGAAGCAGTGTAGATTTTACATATAAATTATTCTTTCCCATTAAATGAATATTAATTTGTGTCAACCAACCAAAGATTTGCAGACATTCAGAAAAGGGAAAAATGTATCATTAAATCTCCACAAAGTAGGTATGTTGTTAACATCTCAACTCAAAAGTGCTTGCCATATTTATATAGTGTGAGAAAAAAAAATCACTTTTAATGTTTGAATTTTACTTTTTGGTTTTGTAGGGTTTTTTTAAAGATGCGTGAGATGTATAAGAGCTTTATGTCCTATACACATTATTTATACCTATACAGTTTAAATATTATTATAAAAATAACTCAAAGTCATTTTTCTTTAAAAGGAATTTTAAAGTTATTCCAATTTAAGAAATACCTAAAAAGATCACTTTGAAAATGTTGATAAATTTGTTGTAATTTTCTATCTGCTAATATTACTTCTATCAAAAGTAGTATGTCATTAAAATTCTGTATGGAAGCATTATTCGTTTGAAGTCATAATATTCCCTCTGGTTGTTCATTGTAAATATATAATATTTTAGAGATATCATAAACTAAATAGGGGTTATTGACTTGGCCTGATAAATGACTATGACTTCATTCAGAAACTATTAAAACTCATTTCTGTTTATAAACTGCCATTATCTAATGTATAGACTATAAGAAGTTCACAAATGGGGATTACTGATATGTATGGCATAATTTTTGAAGAACTGGTGGCATCAGTGTATTTTTTCCTTGAAAAACTGCATTTTTAAAAGATATTTCTGATAATTTCCCTGTTGGTAATGTTAAAAACAAGTATGTTTTCCTTAGCAACCAGGGTACATAATGAGAAAACTGAAGACTGAGAAGATTCTGTGAGTCCATTTGTTACAGCTAATGCTAAACCGGCAGAAAGGCATTTCCTGAGGATTTTCTCATGCTCTCCATTTCGATAAACCTGAAAATCATGGCTCAAAACACCAATGTAAGCAAGCAGGCAGCTAGGATTCACTCCACTTTGAAAAACAGGAAAAACAACAACAAAATAAGAATACCTATTAGAGAAAGCCCAAAATTGTACTGGAACAAAATTTCATAGCAATTAGAACCTCTCCCTGTCCTCGTTTTCCTTTTGTTCCCATCCAACAACCAACTGGACAGTAGGCCTTGAAATTTCAGAACAGTTCTGTTTCACAGTCAACACAAAGATAGCATTCCCTTGTTTTTAAGATTTATTTATTTATTTATTTATTTGAGAGTGAGAGAGAGCAGGAGCAGGAGGGGCAGAGGGAGAGAGAAGCTCAAGCAGACTCCCGCTGAGTGTGGAGCCCAATATGGGGCTTGATCTCACAACCCAGGTATCACGACCGTCCAGGTGCCCTAGGATTCCTTTGTTTTTAGAAGAGAAGTTTTTCCCAAGTGAATCCTTACGATGGGTTTAGTGAAGAGCCGATTATTTTCATGGGAAAGCTAATCAAAGCTATTAGGACTTAAAGTGGAAATATTCAATGATACCTTTTGTGTGGCCAGGTATTTTTATACATTGAAATCCACTTAATACCAATTTTTACCAGTTTTGCCGAGCGAGAATAGTGAAAAAGGGCTCACGTATTAGATATAGCTAGCCACACTTGTATAAGCCAACACTATTCAAAGCAAGATAGTTAAGTAATTCGTTAGATCAGACTGAAATCTTTATTTCCACTGACTGGGTGTTGACTTCTGCGAGTTATTTCCCCTTTCTGAATCTATTTTATATCTTTAAATGAAGTGGATAGACTAGATCTGACACGTTCAGTCAAAGCTTCCACAGATATACCTCAGAGGACCCTAGGGATCAGAATGGAAAGTGAATAGGCAAACATCTCTCAACCTGTCCCTCACCCCCATCCTCACTCCCATTCAACAGTAAACACCGCTATTATGTATTTCTAGACTGGGTTTAGTGGACTTTTTTTTTTTAAGAGATAATGGACCTAGAAATATATTTTTAAGTGCTTGTAACTATTAGAATAAATTATCTCTATGGTGCCTTCTAAGATCTGTAATTAAACCTAGCATTGAAAAGTGGCAGTTAGAACTTATTATTACTATAAATAATGACACCAGCATGTCACTAAAAGATAGACATTTTTAATATAATAAGTTACCCACTTAAAAACCAGGTTGTGAGGCATAGATTTGTTCCTAAGTTGGCTATTTGGAAGATGGAAGGCATTTTTCCATGGAAACAATTTTAAGGTGAAGTCAAAAAAATGAAAAGAAAAGAAAACTAATTTAACTGCCAAAGTCAAAATGGTCCATTTTCAATAAGGAAGAGTGGGAGAGATGTTCTCATAAAAGCTGCAATTAAAATTCAGTAGCATAGATGGACTTTTTAAAATCTTTATTTGTAATATTTGAAGACAAATGACTTTAGAGATATTTAATCTATTTCACTGTCTTCTTTGATTTTGAAAGTTACCAGAGACATGATTTGAGAGAGAGCTCTTTACTAGTGTTGGCATGATGACTGGGAAATAAAAGAATTAAAAAATTTAAAAAGCCAATGGTCATTTAATTTCATTCAGAATGAGAGATTTGCTCAACTCCACTTAAATCCTGAGACCCCTCAAACTTTAAAACTTTGTGTTAAAAGTAGGGGGGGAAACATCACCAGTAGCTTTCACTGTGTAACTATCCCTACCTTTGCTCAAATATATAGATTTTTTTTTTTAAGATTTTATTTATTTATTTATTTGACAGAGAGACACAGCCAGCGAGAGAGGGAACACAAGCAGGGGGAGTGGGAGAGGAAGAAGCAGGCTCACAGCGGAGGAAGCCCAATGCGGGGCTCGATCCCAGAATGCTGGGATCACGCCCTGAGCCAAAGGCAGACACTTAACGACTGTGCTACCCAGGCGCCCCACAAATATATAGATTTCTAATCAGAAGATGCTGATAACTCAGGGAGTAGCTCTGTTAAGACAGGTGGAATGTTTATATATTTTTAAAATCTGCTCTGAGAGGGGGCACCTGGGTGGCTCACTGGGTTAAGTGTCTGACTCTTGGTTTCCACTCAGATCATGATCTCAGGGTTGTGAGATTGAGCCCCACGTTGGGCTCCACACTGGCCAGGGAGCCTGCTTAAGATTCTCTCTCACCCTTTCCTTCTGCCCCTCCCCCTGCCCTCTCTCTCCATCTCTTTCTTCCCCTGAATGAATGAATGAATGAATGAATAAATAAATAAAATCTTCTCTGAGGTAAAAATTTCCGTTTTAAAGATTAATAAAGAAGATGAATCCTTATGATTTTTTTTTGTTTAAAAGATTAATAAATGAAGATCCAGAAAAAGAAAACTTAAGCAAATCTGTCTATGCAATTTAGTCAATAAAAATACAAATATTTACTTATTTTAAATACTATTAATTCTACTTAATTCAAAATATCATATTTGGAACTGTTTCCAATACCCTATCAGAAAGTTTATTTCACTTATGCTGGAATATTTTCAGACTAAATACTGTAAATGGGAGAAGATGGTTTAGAATCCATAGCTTATTAATACATTGTTCAGCATTCTGAATAAATGGGACAAACTTCAGAAGCAATCATAATTTCTATGAAATTCTATGTTCACCAACATAGAATTTAATAATTCTTGGTTGTTTATATATTTTGGAAGCATCAGTGTCCTTCTTGACCTTCTAGCAGTGAAATAATTGGGCATCCCACAAAGATTCTAGTTTCCATGAGCCTGATTGTGGGAAATGGAAATCCCATATTATTATATCCCAAGATTATACTTACCATGGAGAAAATTGCATGATCATGCTGACCTAAAAGTTAATATGCATTGGGCACTTTGCATATATTCTGAAACCTTGCAATAATGAAGGAAAATTGCTAGTAGTTTCTGTAACTACTGTACTATAGTTAATCTGTATCGTTTCATCATTAAAATAAGAATTCTTCCTTTTTTTTTTTTTGAGCACCAATATAGGACCTCTTTCTTTACCCAGTCACAAATACACAAAATTCCTTTCCCAGCTTTTATGATAGGAATACACTAGTGTCTTCTCTCACGCACACACACACAAATTATCTTTCCAATTCCCCACTTCCCCTATTACAGCACAAATTTCACTGAACAAGAAGCTTGAAGGTTGAGCATATTCCCATAAGATTTTAAACATTAGAAGGAATGTGCTTCTTAGGTCATTATTTTTAGGAAGATAGTATGTACTTTTCCAGGCAGAGGTTTCATTTTGATATGAGCATGATTGATATATTCACATATAGTAGTTCTGTGTCATTTGGGGGAGATAGGCATCGCCAAACACACACACGTGCATCATGTGGTATATGAAAATATGGCTTCATTAGATTTTTGTTTAATTCCGGGAAGTACTTTCTTGGAAACATATATTTCAGAAGGAAAAAATATATATATATTTCCGTTTTCTGGGAAAGCAAAACCAAGGGGCCGAGTATGACTTTTCTTTACAAAATATTTGCGTGGTCTTCCAACCCTGTCAGTATATTGGTGGATGCTGTCTTTCTTCTATATTTTCTTTCTCCCTGTATGGAAGCTAAAATGTGACTAGGTGGGCAAGAAAGATGTTCTATATAAAGTTCTTTGGCAGCAATTTGAATCTATTTGCTATCCTGGCTTATTAATCTATACCCCACACATGTGAAGAATTACATATGCCAAACCAAAAATCTTATTTACTATAAAATAAAATTTTAAATACAATATTCTATAAATTATACTTATTTAACAAAAATGTTTCCATTAATCTCTTGCCAAATGTTATTACGTAAGATATACTATACGGTGTTTCTTAGTTCAAAATCATGACTGGGAACAGTTTTGAAAAAGGACAATGACTTTTAGAAACTCAAAGGTAACAGTTTTTTGTATTTTTTCATAATTAATCTTGTGTGTAAATAATGGGCTTTGTAAGATTCTGTTTCTAAACCCCATTCCTAAAGTCTTAATCTTCATAAAATTTATTAAAAGTACACTAATTTAAAATTCTAGTTAAATAAAAATTAAGATATACTTGTTCTAGAATTACCAAGCAAAAATTTGAAAAGGAAAAGGCAGTAACTGATGTCAACTGATTATACTGTGTTTAGTAAGGTTTTGTCCAAACCAGCCTTATTTTCTATGGTGACAGGATTAGCAAATTACATGTTGTTGATAGAGAAAGCCCTTAACTTTATTTAGGCATTACCAAAATCTTTCATGGTATTTCTTCTAAAATACCAGGAAGGTATTTATTGGCACAGCAATATAATCCACTGAAAAACTCCCAAAGAGTATGAATCTTAATGGATTCATAGCAATGGGAAAAGATGTCTTTTATGGACTGGTACAGGGCTGTTAACAGTTTTATCAACAACTTGGAAGATGAGAGAGAAGACATGGTTATCAAATTTATAAATGATTAAAAACCAGAAAGGTTAATTAATGTAAGAAATAAGATTCAAGCAAATGTCTGTAAGTATGAAAAGCCAAGTCAGCATGATGAATTTTGACAGATATAAATGTAGAATATGTATTTTACACTAAATGATATATAAAAGTAGCTGTGAAAACCAACTTGAAAATGATTATGTGTAGTTTTCTGTGTCCAAATGTGTGTGTGTGTGTCCACGTGTATGCCGGCAAGAGTTAGTAGTTTTATTTACAAATAAATTTTACATTAACTAAGAGTATCAAATGACAATTAGAAGAAGTGCCGGAAGCTTGAGTTGCACTGATAGAAAAATATTGTCTTGACAAGAGAAATACCAACTCCTCTGTGCTCTCTCTGGTTGTACTGCAGCATTATATGCAAGTTTGGGAACCACAATTCAAGGTCAACAATGACAAACTGGATAACTTTTCCATCAGTGATTCTTAATCTTCGGGAGATCACAGATATTATCTCCTTAGGACTCTCAAAGAAGCTATAGATATCTCTCCAGAAAAAAAAAACACATATACACAGAATTTTATATACAATTTCAGAAGGTTTACAGCATTCCTGAAACTCATATATGAATTTCCTATGTGTTCATGGACTTTAGCTTAAGAATCTCTGATCTAAGACCAAGTAGTGAGGCAGTAAGGATTGTTGGTTCTCTAACATATGAAAACAGTTAAAGGAGTTAAAGATGTTTAGTTTGAAATAAAGAACACCAAAAGGGTAGGAACAAAATAGCTGTCATCAAACATTTGAATAATTTTCGTGTTCAAGAGTTATTATATTTATTTTATGTATCTCCAATGAGAAAGATAGAAACACCAGAGAGACATATTTTGTGTAAGTAGAAATAGAATGAATGGGAGGAATTTAATTCAATTTAACATTCAATCAGTGCTTTCCACATGGTATGCTAGACTAGGAGGGCGAATGTAAAAATCAAATGAATAAAACATAGTCTCTTTCCTTGGGATGTTTGGAGAAGAAAGTTCTAGCTCAAAAAGTAAATTCCCTTTAAAGAAGAATATTTTTTAAAAAATGCCAGCCCTTTTATGACTATATGGTATAGATATTTTATCAACCTAGAGTAGATTTTTATTACTAGGAAAATAATGATTTGAATGACCACACTTAGTAATGCCAATGGAGCATATTTTAGTAGGGCTCATTGCCCCATGAAAAGGAACATGACAGCAACTTTGGGGGCTACCCATAGCTTTATTCTGAAATTTCCTTTGTATACAGAGGTGATAGCTAGAGTGTAGGTAAAAAATATGTGTGAAGCCAATGAGCATCCTGAGAAAAAGGAATCCAGATTTCTTCCTCTTTTAGGATCCACCTTATTAGAGCTTCTGTCATAGATTGAAATGTTCCAGATGGATATTTCCTGCAGGAAAAGAACCTCAAACTAAACTGTTTCCTGAAAGGTGACAGCAAGCCCTATATGTTCTTGAATGAGAGCTCATTCTAGCAGAGCATGCTATTTAGGTGTGGAAGCCCTACTGACCCAACCACATTGACAGAGCGGGTCCATTTCAGTAAAATGTTTGACCATGTCGGTGTAATCCAGAAGAACTGCAATCTTCAGAGCACAGAGTAGCATGCCATCCTTTAGTACTATCTACTGGTACCTGGGCTGGTAAAGTTATCTGTGAGCCACTGAATGCAAATGTGGGGGGCAGGGTTCCATCAGTTCTCAACATTGACAGTCTTTGGGTTGCAGTGGAACTATAGCATCTGGGAAGTGGTCACAGTAGGCTCTCCAATCCTTGTCCTTGTGAGGAACATTAAAAACTAAAATTATGGGCTAAGGGTGTAGAAAATCAAGAGGGAGATGCTGGTCTTCCTGGAGTTATTAATTGAAATCATTAATAAAAAGGAAAGAACAAAACCATCATTTGTTCCAAAGGTCACTGAATCCCGAAGGGAGTATACCTGGATTTGTAAATTTGCATTTTCCTTTCCTGTCTTGTCTATTATAAGTTAGAATAGTGATGGGAACTGAAAAGAAGATAATGCCCTAGTTTATTTTCTCAAATTAAAGTCCAAAAATTATGGTAGAAGGAATGTTTTCTCAAAGCCTAAAAATCGCGCTAGAAGGAAACAAGATCAATTGACTGATATAATGCACTGCTCACTGCAAAGGGCCTGTTGACCTTGAACACTATTTCCTTGATCTATAGGTTGAATATGAAAACTTTAATTCTGGATAGTTCTAGAACATTGATGCTTCTGTGGATGGACATTATCATCAAATTGATGGGGCTTTACCCCATGGTAATTAAATATACATCTATGGGTTCAATGCCTAGTCATCAATACATATTTTTTTAATTAATAAAAATTCAGATGACTTTAGTGTGCAGCCAGGGTTATGAACCATGATCATAGAGCAATGATTCTCGAAGTGTGGTGTAGCAGTGTTAGCATCACCAGGGAACCTGTTGGAAATGGAGATTCTCTGGTCCAATTTTGACCTACTGAATCAGAAACTCTGACAGATGGAACTCAGCATTCACTGTTATAATATGCCCTCCGGGTGATTTTAGTGCATACTCAAGTTTGTGAACAATGTCATAAAGCCTTATGAAGAGTTGTAATTTTTCTAATTAAGTAAATTAGGTTTGTTCATTAACCAGTTACAACCAAGAGGTTATGCTGAAGGTAGAGAATTATATCTATGATTCTTTTGTATATACCCACGATCTAGATAAATGTAAAACATGCACCGAGTTCTCCATAGTATGTGCTGCTTAACTTGCCGCTGTGTATTTGAAGGTGATTTGTATGCCTAAAATGATAGAATACCAGTCATGTTCATCCTGTACTAAGTCCCTTGCCACTTAGGTGTTTCTTCTGTAGTAGAGGTGAATAGGGATAGATAAATCCCTGCCATTCACTTATTCAACAACTATTCATTGAGTGTGTACTAGGTGCCCAGTATTATTCTGAATTGTTAGGATACCCAATGAGCAAAATAGACAAAGATCCTTGCTCTAGAAGAGATAACCTTCTTATGGGGGAGTCAGAAAAGAAGCAATAAACATTAAAGTATGAATTATGTATTATACGTGAGAATGATAAGTACTATAGAAACTAGAGAGCAGGCAGGGTAAAGAGATTCAGAATTGTGGAGGAAGAGGGGGTGAGGGAAGCCATTTGCAATATTGAATAGAGTAGATAGTATAACCCCCAGAGAGAAAGTGAGATTTGAGTGGAAGGAGGTGGAAGAGAAAGCTAAGCAGGTGTCTGTGTGAAGGGCTGTCTGTATGGAGAGGGAAAGGGAATAAAGCCTGTAAAGTAGGAGCATGCCTGGGGTGTTTGAAGACCATAATGGTGGCCAGTGTGGATGGATCAGTGTGCACAAGCATGAGCAATGTGAGCAAAGGGGAGGTGAGGGAGATAGTGGAAGACCTTGCAGTCTGTGTAGAAGGATCTGGGCTTTTACTCTGAGTCTAATAGGAAGACATTGGATTGATATGATCTGACTTACCTCTTAAATGGATCACTCGTCGCTGGGTGAGATCAGACCGGAGTACAACAAGGGTAATAGCATTAAATCAGAAGTCTCTTGCAATAATCTAGGAAAGAAAGAATGATTGTTCAGATTAGGGTGCCAACAGAATATCTTGTGTTAAGAGGCTAGATATATTTTGAAATTGGATCCAGTAGAATTTGTTTATGAATCAAGTGTACGTAGGGGGAAAAAAAGAGGAATCACAGTTCATTCTAAGGTTTTTAGCTTGGGCAACTGGAAGGATGTTGGAAAGGACAAAGTATTGAAAATACGAAAGAGATGATTTGTAGTAGTAAGACTATACACAGTATCATCTCTCCCCTTAAGCCTAAAGTGTTCATTCTCAATGTCAAGGAACGCCAGCCCTTTACCCACCCTGTGCCCTATGCCAATGGATGGCTGAGTTTAAGAATCGTGGTATTTATGTCCTTTAACCTGCTCACAGTACTTTCTCTGAAGGATACATACATACCTAATAGATTTTTATTCATTTATTTATATATTTAGTCAACACTGATCCAGCCCTAGGAGATGGGAGGCACTGGTGATGAATTACTAACATGGCAGACAGGGTGCTGCTAATGTGGAGCCCACGGGGAATGAGATAACTTGATCACGCAGGACCCTGTGCTGCGACTTGACAAGTCATTTTATTCCTCTGCCTTTTCCATGCTACCCAACTGGTACCTTAAAAAAGTCAGCCTCCCTCATTTGATGCCAGATCATGACTGATTTTGGAAAAGAATACCTGTAGGATTAAAATAGGTGTGGGCAATGTTGTGTTTCACACTATGAGACAATGTAGGGAAAGGTAACTAACATTCTGTGAAGCCATTAAGGAGAATGGATAATATGAACCTGCCTGAAACGACTCAGGCAAATTACTTCATTCTTTCTGAACAAGTTCTATGCGTATGAGAAACATAAATATGTCTTACATGGCTATAATCATATAGAAAGTTAACAAAGAGATCGAAACTACAACATCTTAAAAAGCAAAAACTGATTTCTTAGTCCCCAAAAGGAAGACCCTAAGTTACATGTAGGAAAATAATAATATTCCCTAGACCCTGATTTATTAAAAAGGCCATTTGTGCTTCCAAATGAGGCTTTTGGTAGGTCTACAGATATTAGCAAAATGATTTCCATGAGAAATTAGCAAAATGATTTCCATGAGAAACCAAAGACTTTATTGACATATTTAAGTTTCCTAGATGATTGAAAATGTTGTATGCTTTAAAGACCAATACCAAAAAAAAGGTATCATTAAAAACTATTATTTCCTGTAGCTACAGACCCATTTTTTTCCCAGTACTTAGGCCTTTGTGATTTCCCTACCCCAAAGTGGGTTATGAAAGAATTTGATGAATTAGATGCAATCTAGGCATCATTTGACAAGATTTTTCTCTTTGTTAGTTCAGAGCACCTTTTTGATACAGAAAGATAAAATAAAAACATTACATTTTAAACTATCCTTTGGGGAAAAATTATATGCCTAAGGGCTGTACCCTTAGAGAAATGATGGCTTCCTAGAATATTGTTACAAGACATATCCCTCCCTCTTCATTCCCTCTCCACCCCCAGCAATAACACAAACAAAATAAATAAATAAATATTGCAGAAGAACTACTTTCAGAGGCATGATTTAGCCAAGTCAAGTGCAATATGTATCATCGTACAGCACTACAGGCATACTTGGAAAAATAATTTTATAGTATCAGTTCCATAGCCACGAACCCTTCTGTGCAACACTGCCTGGGAAGCACAGCTAGCTTGGAGTGCCAGCTGTCAGTCAAAACCTTGACAATGTGCCAAACCTGTGCCGAGCACCATGGCTTTCACTATAGGACCTCCAGGGAAATGTATGTATTTGTGTGAATGTGTTTCCAGAAAATCCTGAAAATTCAGGAAATTCTAATAGGTAGGGTAGAGAAGGTATGTGGAAGAAGAGACAGATTTTCTAGGAGAGATTATTATATGAAGGCTGACCTAGGATAATCTTCGAAATGGAAGAATGCAAAACTGGTTCTAACTGTTCTAGTAGGTATCTGTGTACTCCACAGCAATAACTATACAGTAACGTGTACATTACCAGCAATGCATCTAGGTTTCAGTTTGATCTTTGAAAAGATCCAGGTCATTGTTTTAGAATATGATGCATTTATGCATGTATGTTTGTTTGCATGTATGCACACACGCAGTCCACATAAACCAGTACAGACATGCAGGGGTCAACTGATACGGGAATCCTGAACCTTCTCAAATCAACAGATAAGATTGGATCTATTCTGAAAAGGAAAGCACAGTCTATTTTGTGTGGTTTATGTCCTTATAAAGCTGAAGATCCTCTCTGGATGCCTAAACTCAGTTTCCAAGGACAGTCTCTGCTTCACTCTGGCACATTATGCTTATCACAGAATTATGTTTTCTTCAAAGTTATTACTTGAGAGAAGAACAGATGCCGAATATCTAATTTTTCTTCACAGATCAAGTAAATTTTTTTAAAAAATTTTTTGAATTGATATTTTGGATGGCATTCAGTGTTCTTCTCTTTAAATTTTAAGAGTCGTGGATATCTTGCCAAGCATATAACCCAAATTGTATTGGAACTGCAACACTTTAATAAGAAGCTTCAGATATTGCCTCCCCCACCCCCACGTGGCAGGCCTCTCATTTATTGGAGCCATCTTTTACCAAGCTGCCAACTTCCCCTTTTGCTAAATGCTCATAAAACTCCATCTTCTCATTGACTCTGATCTTGAGTTCACATTTTGTTCCTCAAGGATCCATTCTCTGAATCTGATCATCTTTTTTTTCTTTTTTGTTTTTGCCACTCACATCCTACACACTGTACCTAATGTCACTCGAGAATCATCTTTACCTCTTGGAGACATTGCCATTTACATTACTAGGACAGGGGCTCTAGATGTAAAGGCTCTGTCCTTCATTCAAATAGCAAAAGCAGTCTTATTAAATTGGAGTTACAGCCAGCCACAATGAACTTCTCTTCAGACCAAACACCTCTTTTATCCTGTCTGCCCTTTCTTTCTGAAAAGAATGTTAGCGTAAGTAGTAGTGACAGGTCTGGAGAAGATGAATTTCATAATATTGCGGAAAAGAACAATAATAAAAGAAACATTTCACTCCATTTTTACTGACTCCCCAGAGAATACATGAAATTAAATGAGTTATTTAAATAAAGCACACTAGGTCAATGATTCCAGTGCAAAAAAAAAAAAAAAACACCACCACCACCAACAACAACAACAAAAAAACCCAGTAGCTTCATAAAGGAGAAAAAGTATTTTTTTTTTCTTTTTTAAGGCAGAAGTTCCGTTTCTTCAAAAGAAATCTTAAGTAGAGGAGGACCAATGTAAAGTTTGCCAGCTTTTCTACTCAAAAAATATGGAGGTGAAAGTTGGAGGCCTTCCCTCCCACTCACAAAGTCCTCAAGTCTCCTCAATGTCAGCAGTGAAGGACTTTATTAAAATCACTGAGGAATCTCAGAGCATGTTTTGAAAACAATAGTGTTAAGAGATACCAAGCTCTGAGGGCAATGTTTAAGATTTGGGAAAATCTCCTGATGATGTAACTTACCTGGTAATTTCTTAAAATTATTACCTGAATATCTTTGCTTCAAAAGAAGAAATATTTAGGGGGAAAACGGCATTATAGATAGGTTTGCCTATCCGATTGTATATTAATATTTCCAAGAATGGGCCCAAAACTGCATAACTCATTGCCACATTGAACTATATTCTGTTTAAAGAGCGTGGTAAAGTGTAGTCAGATTCCAAAAGTATCACTTCAGCTGTGGTTCTCAAAGGACAAATATACAAGGTGACCTAATACCAAGCAGTAGATCCTCCTGTGGAAGTAAGTTTTGCAACTGGTTTTATTTTGGCACAAATGGCAGTTATGGTAATTTTCATTGCTCTTACTAATGTCATTTTCCCAGAGATCACTGGGGACCATGAAAGATGGTACTACTTCTGTGATCAAATAGCCTTGTTGAAGTTTTATTTTCCCCCTTTCCATAGAAAAGATTTGATTTGAAGTAAAAATTTCATATATATAAGGTAGTTACATTTTCTTTGATAGGAAAATATAGTTTTCTTACTAGGGTTTTTAAAAAATTAACCATTTGCTTTTTGTTTGCTTTTGCTTTTGTTTGTTCTTCCACAAAGACCTATTGTTCTGCATGACACGTTCAATGGTTCAGTGTTGATTTCGGGATAAACTCTAGGGTCTCCAGCTTCCTTCATAAAACTTTTTTTTTTTAAGATTTTATTTATTTATTTGACAGAGAGAGAGAGACAGCCAGCGAGAGAGGGAACACAAGCAGGGGGAGTGGAAGAGGAAGAAGCAGGCTCCCAGCCGAGGAGCCTGACGTGGGGCTCGATCCCAGAACACCGGGATCACGCCCTGAGCCAAAGGCAGATGCTTAACGACTGAGCCACCCAGGCGCCCCCTTTCATAAAACTTTTGAACAGAACATCTCTATTACAGTCAGGCTCTATCATTTTTGCAGTACTGGATACTTCTGCCTGTACAGTTTGTTGGTGTACACGGGAGCCCATTTTGACAGATTACATTTGCTGCTCCTTATGGAGGTACTAAATCAAATGCCTACTGATATTTCAGCCATTTCAACATCATGTTCTAATTAAACTTGTTCAGTCGATGGCAGTCACCATGTTTTGAAATCATATAATATTTAAGCAGTAGTTCTCATATGATGCATACATACCATGCAAGGAGAAAGAATCGTGCTCGTGCTTAAACATGTTAAAAGATGCTGTTGATTATGAAGTCTTAAAAACAACTTTTCATTTGAAGAAAACCAGTTCAATGTCTAGGTAGAAAATCCTGACTGAGAATATCAGAGGAAATGATAAAGAAATAACTTTGATTTTACTTTTGAGTAAGATTCAACAAATTATCAACCTTTGGAAAGGGGAGCAGAAATTCCAAAGAATATGATCTATCCGTTGAGATAATATTAAAATAGGTGTGAGGATAGAGTAACTAGACAGTGCTCATTTCTCATCAGTTTTTTTCATGAGAGTTTATTTATTTGGTGTCAATTTTAATAGTTGAGAGTTATGAGTTAGAGACAAAGTCTCTTCAATGCTGGAGAGATACTGGATTACCATCAGTTGCCTTTCTTTGGTCTCCCTGGGCAACAAGGATATGAAGATCAAATAGGCAGGGAATTTCAACAGAATTTCAATATTATAAATACAGTATTAAAGTAAATGAAATAACATTTAAAAAACTGGGTCATACTGAGAGTTAACTCAGTCACCTCATTCTTATCTTTGTGTGTCTGACTTATTTCACTTAGCACAATGTCCTCAGGATGCATAGATGCTTTCACAAATGGTAGGATTTTCTTGTTTCACGTAATTGTGAAATTTTTCAGTCATTATTTTTTCAAATGCTTTTTCTCCTCCATTTACCTCTCTCCATTTACAAATATATTTAGCATTTGATATCCCACAGTCCTTAAGTTTCTATACATTAATTTTTTTTTCTTTAAATGTTCTTAAGATTGGAAAATATTATTGATCGAATTTATTGACTGCCATCTCTATTCTGCTGGTAAGCCCATCCAGTGAATTTTTAATTTCAGATATTGTATTTTTTGGTTCTTGATTTTGTATTTAATTATTTTTTAATAGTTTCTAGTTCTTTGTGAGATTTACTATGAGCATGTTACCCTTTACCACATTCAGAGTGTTTTTAATTGCTAATAAGTCTAAAGTCTTTTTCTGTTAATTCCAATATCTGGATCATCTCAGAGTTGACCTCTGTTAAGTATATTTTTTCTTGAAAATGTATTGCCTTCTCCTGTTTTATTTATGTCAAGTGTATTTTTATTTTTGTGTCCTGAACTCTGTGAATGTAGTATCATGGAAACTCAGGATTACTTTATATTATTACAGAGTGTTGATATTTTTGTTTTAGTGTGCAGTAGTTTTATTGGACTAGAATTTGTAGTCTTTATCTTTTGGATTGTGATTCAAATCTCATTTTCCCCCTTTAGCATGGCTGTTTGCTACCTGCCCCCCACATGCATGGTCAGAGCTGTCAGAGACTTAGGTAGAATGTATACACAGAATTTAGGACTCCCTTTGCTGTTTATTCCATTTCTGTGATTCCCTCTTTACTTTCCAATGGCTGTGGTTACCCTCATCCTTGACTTCTGGTCCATCAGGTCAGAAAGATCCTGGGTACCAGTGTTTTAGATGCTGTATGTAGCATCCTGACTGCAGCTGGACTCAGAATAAAAGCTAAAAATATAGAAAACTCACACCTTCTGGTCTCTTCTTCTAAATTGTGGCTATCATCCAGAATCTCTCTGCTTTTGTTTACTGTTCAGAGACTTCAAGAAGGGGTGTGTGTGTGTGTGTGTGTGTGTGTGTGTGTGTTTCCCAGAGCTTATAGCTATTGTCTATAGGAGAGTCAGTCTGTTAGTAGTTTACTCAACCACAGTGGAAACAAAACTTTCATTAGCATAACACAAATACAGCAAATTTTTGTATTGGCTAAGGAAGGTCAATATTTTGCATATATGTGGTTGTAAAATTTCTACATTTATTTTGGTAGATATTTAAATAAATCTGTGTCATTTATAAGTAGTATTTTTTTCAAGTATTTAAGGAAAATCTATAATTTAGGAAGGTACTAATATTATTTAATTAACTTATAAGTGGGAAAATTTAATAAATATCGCACTATATAGCCCCCAAATATTTCATCAAATCACAATCCTTAATGAGAGATCAGAAAAATACATAATATGATTTCAGTGGTAAACATTAGAAGCATTATTATTAAATTCAGGAACATGAAGATTATATACACCTTCTTACTGAACTAATTCAGTTAGACAAGACAAAATTTATAATATCTACCTATTAAAAAAAGAGGAGGGACAACTTTCAAATTTTGTCTGAATATTTTTTAACAATACTCCAAATGAATTAAATAAGAAAGTATTAGGAAAAAAATATAATTTGATAATTTAGCCAATTACTGAATGAATCTACAGAGTACATGATTTTTAATATTATAATAATAGCCAATGAGAAAATATAATAAAGTAATTAATAGTATTATAAGAAATAGAAATCTACATCTTCCCAAGAAATGTGTAACACTTATTAAAACTCTACAAAACTTTACTGGGGGTCATTTAAACTAATTTAAGGAAGGCAAAAATTATAAACATATTATCCATAAAAAAACCTATAACTTTAATGATATCTCAGTTAAATATTATTTCAGGAAATGGTTTTTTGCTGATTTGCAAACTAATTTTAAAGTTCACCTAGAAACATAAATATGTTAGAAGAGCCTGGGAAGGGACGCCTGGATGGCTCAGTAGGTTGAGCATCTGCCTTCAGCTCAGGACATGATCCCGGGGTCCTGGGATTGAGCCCCACGTTGGGCTCTCTGCTCAGCGGGGAGTCTGCTTCTCCCTATGCCCCTCCCTGCTCATGTTCTCTCTCTCTCTCAAATAAATAAATTAAATGTTTATTATTTTACTTTATTTTTTTAAAGATTTTATTTATTTGAGAGAGAGAGAGAGCACAAGTTGGGGAGGAGAAGCAGACTCCCTGCTGACCAGGAAACCTGATGTGGGGCTCAATCCCAGGACCCTGAGATCATGACCTGAGCCGAAGGGAGACACTTAACCAACTGAGCCACCCAGATGCCCCATAAATAAAATCTTTAAAAAATATAAATAGCTTTCTAAGTAGATGATCAATAGCCTTAAAAAAAGAAGAAGAATAAAAAGAAATTCTGGAAAGAGGGATAATGAGGGAGAGAATGTCTTGTCAAGTTAAAATATAGTACTTAAAACAATTGGGTATTGAAGAGAGAATATACTAAATGATAACTGGAAGAAATTATCAGTTACCAAAATAGACCTAAATATATATGATCATTTAATGCTTAATAAAGTTGGCTTTTTAACACAATGGTAAAATGGATTTGTTTTCTAAATGTTAATGAAACAAATGGCTTGCTTTTTTGAGAGGGAAAAGGAGAGGTAGATTTATAATTCACTGATTATTCTGAAAAAAAAATCCAGATAGATCAGATATTTAACAGATTTTCAGTGTGTGTTATTAATGATTGACTTTTACCTGTGTTACATAGATTTGTAGGAGTTCTGGAAAGATAACACTGACATGAAGAGAATGAGGTATGGGGACTGCAAATGCTGCCCATCATTTATCCTGCAAATTAGGAAGCCCCATAAGTATATCTCTGTATTTTAAATTATATTCCAGGAGATGTAGGATTTGTTGATCAACATGAATAAGATTCTGGTCACCTATTGTTGGAAAAGGTACCAGCATGGAGGGAAAAATGTTACTGAAAGCTACAGGAATTCACATATACTGGGGGAAGGATTGGAAGGAGAAAGTGATAGCAGGGGCACAGTGCTTAAGATTCAAACTAAAGACTCAATTCTCAGATGACCACATTTATACTTCAGAACCACAGGACTTAGGTTTCTTGTAATTCATTGAGATTTACTGAGTCAAAATATAATTTTTTGTCATGGTATTTTTGTATAGCAAAAGATTGCATTTCCATTTTGAAAAAACAAAATCCATTCACTCTTCTTATTCCCACATTCATTTTTTAAAAGATGTATTTATTCATTTTGAAAGAGAGAGAAAGAGAGAGAGAAAGCAGGGAGATGGGCAGAGGGAGAGAATCTCAAGCAGACTCCATGCTGAGCATGGAGCCAGATGTGGGGCTCAATCTCATAACCCCAAGATCACAACCAGAGCCGAAACTTAGCGCTGGATGCCCAACCAACTGAGCTACCCAGGCACCCCTCCCACATTCATTTTTAATTCATCTCACAACCTCAAAAGTTGAGTTGACCTTCTCCCTTTTTTATATTATTGCACATAACACTTATGTTTTCCATTGTCACTGTCCCCTACTTCAACACGTTTTTCTCTCTGTTCTTTGCCTTTGTCTTTTTTTCTTTTAGTCTTAGAAGAGTGAGTTCACACTTAAGTGATCTCTGCCAGCTCTTGCCATTTTCTTTCCACTGGCTTTGTCCTTAAGTCCCTACCATCTGACTTTCCTCCCCAGCAATTTTCTCCTCCCAAGACCTAATTATTAAAGCCAAAAATATGTTGAAAAACAATGCCTCAGCCCTTCTACTAAGCCTTATGGTCACATTCTTCACAGCTATTTACAGTTCATGAATCATCTTATCCTTCTTAACCAACCCCTCTCCCTCTACAACTCTCCCATCAGCGATAATAGCACCCCACCAATTAAACCTTTCTCTCAAATGTCAACGTTCCTGTTTGAAATACTCTGCCAAATTTCATATTTACAAGACGGAAGTGAGATTTTTCAAGGAAAAGAAATGGCCAAAAAAGAACTTAAGTGTGAGTTAGAAAAGAAGGCCAATAAAGAAATACTTGCTAGTTGAATCCTGACCCCCTATGTCAGCTTCTACTGCCTTGCGTGGGCATAGTGATCTTGCCAGCGTTTTAGAGCCTATGGTCTATCATTCAAGATGACTTTTTTAGAGCTTTGTGTTCTTGTAGCCTGTGTTTAAAAGCTGTTTTTAATCTTTCAAAATATTAGAGTAAGTAGTAACAAATATTGATAAAAATGTCAAATTATACATGTCCATCATCACAACTTCTGGAGATTTTAATACTTCTCGATCTCCATGGCAAAGTGAATGTGTGAGTCCCAGAAAGTGACAGACCAGTTTACAAGTAACATACCAAAGCTGAAATCCACAAAATCTATAGAAATGTGGACTGGGCCAAAGCTCAGTGAAGGCATGAGACAGAGAGCTCAACATTGACTATTTTAAAATTGTATCATGAATGAGCTCTTCCAGTCAATTTCAGAATAGCTAATCAACTCTTGTTAATATATTCATAATTGGGTGAAGTATTCAGAAAAACCCGATGTATATGACCAGCTTATGGATGGACCTCGTGGGCTTCCTTCCAAAAAAGACATCACCAACCTGCTGGACTTGAATCAATTAGAGAAATAAAGGATCCAGCTAGACTATGACTCTGGGCAGAGACACAGATAAAATCTAGGCAGGAACCCAGTGTAGAAGAGAGATCAGATGTAGTGAATGCTCTTGGGTGCCATCAAGATTCTCTCTTTGGAACAGAGGCTTTCATTCTCCCTATCCACTAGGATGTGATTCCTGTTGATGGCTTACAGCTGAGTTCCTCCCCAGGCTTTGCCTCAGGATAAAGGGATATATCTTGTCAAACTTACACCTCTTCCCAGGTAGCCTACATCTAATGGCCTCTGATGTGGGGATACAAGGACCCAGCCTCTTTCCTCACATTGGGAAAACTCAGAAAGGCCAGTCAAGGGCCAGGGTTCACTGTGGAATGGGCTGAGGCTTTTGCTACTGCATCATAGTTGAGGTTCCCTCTGAAATAAATCCTGCTTTCTTCATTTCCTTTTTGTCACCAAGTACACCATTATGGACTGAATGTTTGTGTCCCCACCCAAATTCATATGTTGAAATCCTAATCCCCAGTGTGATGGTATTAGGAGGTGGGGCCTGTGGGAGGTGAGATTAGTTCACAAGGGTAGAGCCTTCGTGAATGGGACTAGTGCCCTTATAAAAGAGACTCCAGAAAACAATCTGGAGTCCTTACCCTCTGTTAGAACACAGGGAAAGGATGACTATCTATGAACCAAGAAGTGGGCTCTCTGCAAACATCAAATCTGCTGGCACTGTGATCTTGGGACTTCCCAGCCTGTCTATTGTTCCTAAGCCGCCCAGTCTATGCATCCTACTATAGCAGCCTAAACTAAGACAAACACTCCCTGATAAACTTCCTACATCGTAATCATTCTCACTGTTTGTTCTTGGGGAACCCAAGCTAAGATATTAGGATTGGGTTCCAGTGCTATGGTGGGTAAGAAAAATGTTAGAGATCATCTAATCAGTCTCCTTTTGCAGAATCCAGGTTGCAGTCCAGTCCATGGACAGAGGCTGCTACTAAGGAATCTGGAACTCATCCCCAGAGCACCCATCTCAGAAAGGCTGGAAAGGGGTTATATGAAAAGAATCAATAGGAAAAAGGAGAGCCAGTCAACAATCTTGTTTGCTTCTTGGAGAAATATGTCTTGGAGTTAAACAAAAAATTTTTTTTAAAACCCCAAAAAACAAACGAACAAACAAAAAAATAGAAATGAGCTCTAAATGTGAGCTTGCCTCTTGCTAACTGTCAAAAGTGATTGCTGATATTTTCCTCTACAATACAGAGATGTAGAAGCTGATTTTGAGTACTATATGAGGTAGTATTTGTGAAGTGCTTACAGAAAATAAGGAGCACCTCCTTATATGTTTGTAACTATTACCTCATTTAATTCTCAACATAATATGTAAGGTAGCATCTTTTGTCTGCAACAGTGAGTAATTAAGTAGCATAAGAATGATAGAAAGAAAGAAACCAAAATGTATGCAATAGTCAGTAGGTCACAGTTTGGGAGGAAGAAGAGCTCAATGGCCCAGAAGATCAATTAGCTTTAAGGGACAGACAGAACTTGGAACAGAGGTCTCCTGGAGCTCTTACTCTACTTCATTCTCTAGTACTCAATAAATACTTGAGTCTCTTAAAAATTCATCATGTGAGGCAAAAAAGAAAAATTCTCATAGGCGAATGTTTGAAAGAAAATGGTTTAATAGAAATAAAATAAAAGCCATAAAATCATTTCAATCATTAGGGATGGGGAACTTCTAGAACTATGTTCTTATAAGTTCTCTACCTCCATAAGGTAGCAACCTCTGTCCATGGACTGGACTTCAACCTGGATTCTGCAAAAGGAGACTGATTAGATGATCTCTAACATTTTTCTTACCCACCATAGCACTGGAACCCAATCCTGATATCTTAGCTTGTGTTCCCCAAGAACAAACAGTGAGAATTTCATACTTAAGACAAAGCTATTAGTCACTATACCCATACTTTGAAAAAAAAAAAAAAAGTGATACTGTGTGGGAAGTGTTTTTTTTCCTAATGGAATACTCCCTTTGCATGAGTGATCATTAACAGAAAGAGACATGGAGGCTCTTATCAATTTTTATTTGCACAGTAATTGAGAAGGAGGGAATTCAGTTTTTTTTCAGTTTTTTATGAAAGGTGCCCTACTTGGTAATTAATTGACAGTGCATTTCATGATTGTTCTATATAAATGGTGTAAGAGATAATCTGTTCCCTTTTTTGGATTATACCTTGATGGCTACTTATTCTGGGGAACAAAAACCTTTTCACATTTTCATCCTAATAACATTAGAAACAACTGGGACATACTGGACGTTAATTCAGTCACCTCATTCTTCCAATCCTGTGTTCCTCTAGCAAATTAACTTTGGTTTTATTGTTGGAGAAGGAGGGGCATAATAATAGAAGGCGACATCAGTAATGTCACTGGCTGATCATCCAGACAGTGCCTTCTGGCCGCACTTTTGTGATATGACATCAGTGTTGCACCTCGCCTTCAGTTTCATGGGCTTTGTAGCGTTTGTTAGTATCCCTAAGATAATCTAAGACAGGGAAATGGATTTATATTCATCAAAATACCAAGAGAACAAAACGTGCATGTATTGATTTCCACTGGAAAAAAAAAAAAAAAGAATAGAATGTTCAAATGAGCCTTATCCTTTTATTCACTTTCTAGAAGCTGCATCTGATAATAATTAGAAAGTTGTTTTTAATTAAAGTAAGGCAGTGAAGTGGGATACTTTCTATAGATTTTTGACATCAGATTTTAATAGTCTTTTGCATCCATCTCCACAGTCAGTACATATGCTAAGCAGACCACAAGCTAATGAGCATTGTCCATAGGACCTCCACCATGAGAAACTGAAGAATAAACTACCAGCTTCTCTTTCTGACTCTGGCATTTCTGTTTCTAATCAACCATCTACCTTCAGTGGCTATCCTTTTCCTTTTAATTTATTAATAACATTGTCTTAGTCACAATTTTAAGCATGCTAATGTAGTCATCTTTTGATAGAAACTACACCCTCATTTCTTGATTAGGACCGCCTATTTCTAAGAAATAATTACTTAGGTGGGTGTTTTTCCATATGGCTGAGTTCATCCATTTACATATTGATTTTCTGCAATCTATTCTCAAAAGTTTAACAGATTTTTAAGTTCTGAAGAAAACTGGTGCTTGTGATCCTAGACTTCCCAGCCCGTCATTGTTCATAAGCCAGCCCGTCTATGGTTTTATATTACTCTCTAGAATGTGACTGAAGAGTTAATCCTTTTATCTATTCCTCCTTTGTGGTTTATAGTCTATACTATCTTATAGTAATTTTAAAACCATTTATATATTCAGTATTTTAAATATATCATCTTTTAACATGGTCCAAAACCCCCAAAAAGGTGATGGGTATTGAGGGCACGTGTTGTGATGAGCACTGGGTGTTATACACAACTAATGAATCGTTGAACACTACATCAGACTAATGATGTACTATATGTTGGCTAACTGAACATAGTAACTTTCTTAAAAAGATCAAAATATAAAGAGAAATATCTTTTGTTCACCTTGGTTCTCCACTTTTCCTACTACTTCCATTCTACAAACACTAGTTAATCTCTCCTGTATCTTTCCACAGTTGTTGGATACAAATAAATGTAAATATATATTTGCTTAGTTTCTCTTACTACACAAATGCTAGATTACTGCATCCACTGCTCTTTCCTTCTTTAAAATTTAGCAAGACGCTTTGGAAAGCTTTTCAAATTCACGCACAGAGAACTACTCATAATTTTTTCCAGCCATATAGTATTCTAGTGTATTAATGTATCATAATTTGTTTAATCAGTTCTTTATTAATTAATATTTAGTCTTTTCTATTCTTTAACAGCAACATGACAGTGAATAACATGAACATATGTCATTTCCTCTTTGCATAACTGGTATTAGACTTGCTATGCCAAAGGACATGTACCAGTGTATTTTTAGAGATATTACCAAATTTCCCTCCATATGGTTTGTACCATTTTATACTCCCACCAGTAATTTATGAAAGTATGTTTCCAGAGCATCTTACCAACTTCTGATTTTTGCCAATTTCTTATGAGAAAGTGGCATCTGATTGGAATTTTAATTTACCTTTCTCTGTAAGATTAGGAGTAGAATTACATTTATTCGTTGAGCAGCTCTTTATTGAGTCTTTACTAAGTGCCAGCCTTATTCTAAGTAGTGGGAATATAAAAGTGTACTGAACAGAAAAAAATCATATAGGTATGTGATTATACAACATATAGTATATTGGATGGTGATAATGATGAAGAAATATAAGTAGAATAAGGTGAAGGGGGAATGAGAGTTAATATAAGATTTCATTGGTAGAATTACATCTGGGCAAAAACTTGAAGAAGAAGAGGGGGTGGCCTAATCAGATATCTGGGGAAAATGAGTTCCAGGTAGAAGAAACAACCAGAGCTAAGTTCTCAAGCAGGGAGAATATGTAGCATCGTGGAGGAATACGAAGGAGTTCAGTGTTACTGGAGCAGAAATGGAGAGGGGAAGAGTGGGTGAAGTTGTCAGAGAGATAATGAAAAGCCACAGTGCACAGGGCTTTGTAGACAAGTTAAAGGATTTTGGCTTTCATTCTGGAAGAAATGGAAAGCTGTTGAGAAATTTGAGCAAAAGAAAGACATGAATTTGAACTGACACATATTTTAAAAGGATTCCTCTAATTGCTATTAGAATTGACCATCCAGAGCAATGATGGAAACAGAAAGGCCAGTTAGAGGACTAGTGCAGGAATCCTATAGACATGATGGCAGCTTGGCCCAGCCTGGTAGTGGTAGACCTGGGCTGTCAGCTTCTGGGTATATTTTGATGATATAGCAAAGAAGACTTCCTGAAGTTTTGGATATGCAGTGTAAGGGAAATAAAGGCGTAAATTACTCTTCCAAGTTTTCTGGCCTGAGCAAGTGGAAGGATGGAATTGCTATTACCTGGATTAATTTTTAGACCTATTTGTATTTCCTTTTTTTTTTTTTAACTGAACTCTCTATTCATATTCTTTGCTTCTTTTTCTATTGTGAGTCTGATCTTTTTCTTAAAGCTTTCAAGATTATCTGTCAAAAAATTACCCGTTCATAGGTAATATGAATTCAAAATATACCAGTTTATTTTTTTTTTGCTTATGTTATTTTTTTAAAAGATTTTATTTATTTATTTGCCAGAGAGACAGCCAGTGAGAGAGGGAACACAAGCAGGGGGAGTGGGAGAGGAAGAAACAGGCTCCCAGCAGAGGAGCCTGATGTGGGGCTCGATCCCAGGACTCTGGGATCATGCCCTGAGCCGAAGGCAGGCGCTTAACGACTGAGCCACCCAGGCGCCCCTGCTTATGTTATTTTTTAATGTATTTTGCTTTTCTTTTGTTTATTTAAAGGCATGAAGATGTCCTTTTTAAAGTTACTTGAATGTATCCATTTTAATGGCTCCTGAATTTTTAGTCAAAATGAGAAATGCTGTTCTTGCTCCAAGCTTAGGAATAATGCATTATTTTATGGTTTTAGTTTTATACATTTGCATCTTTAATCCCTTAGAAATTGATTCTGGTGAAGGATGGAAGGTATGAATCTGACTATGTCTAGATGACTGTCCAGTTGTCCTAAGACCATTTATTGAATTAACTGTTTTTTCTTCACTGATTATATATGCTGCCCTTCATAGGTCAGATTCCTAAATGCACTTGGGTCCAATTGTGGCATTTCTATTTTGTTCCTTTGGTTTTCATCTCTGTTCATGAGACATGACCATAAAGTCTTATTTATTTAGACTTTGTAATCATTTTAATAAATGGTATGACTAAGCCCATCTCTCTGATCTTCATTTTCATAGTTTCCTGTCTATTTCTGTTATTTTTCCCTCTGAGCTTTAGAAGCACCTTGATTATTTGCAAAAAAGAAAAGAAAGTGCTGTTCTCTTATTTAAATCATGTTAGAACTATACATTAACTCAGAGAAAATTGGCATCTTTATATTTTAAGACTTTCTATCAGAATATAATCTGTATTTGCATTTGTTTCTGCTTTTTTTCTTTTTAATGGGAGATGTTAAACATTTCTCCATATGAATCTTGTGCTTTTCTTGTTAAGCATATCATCTTTTTTTTTAAATCAGTCTGTTCCTATTAAAAATGAGAGCATTTTTCTTTTACCATAAATCATCAAAGTGGTTTCTGTTTTATATATTGAATGGTATTGATTATATTGATCTTATACCCTGTTGATTGCATTTTAATGCAGTTTGTGTGGTTTTTCAATGGGTTCTATGGTAGGCTTCAGTATCAGATAATTTCTAATGCAATGAGTGATAGTTTAAACTCCTTCTTCCTAATTTCCACCTAATTTTTTAGCTAATATTTTCAGTAAAATTTAAAAAAATATAGTTGTGAAAATGAGCAGACCCTGTGATCTCACCCTCATGTTCCCATGTTATAGAAACCTATAAATTAGATGAGGCACCATGCACTTCCATAGCATTGAGGAACATTCCCTCAGAAAGTTCATCACAATAATGATTATCTGTTCACTCTGTATTTTTCCTTCTATACTGTGAGTTTTTTTAAAGCTATATTTTATCTACATTTTATTATTATATCCCCAGGCACATAGCACTCCCTATAAATATATTTTAAATGAATGATGAGACAGCTTAACAAAGATTATATATCTCTGCTTAAGGAACTTATGTAACAATATTTAAACATCTTTTTGTCTCTACATGTAAGTGCTTCTTCATTTGAGATGGTGTGCTACAGTACACAGAGCAAAGGGCTCAGAGCCCAGCACATTTCACTGCTTTCCCTTCTGGCTCTGTGATTTGGGGGATAAGTCTTAATCTTTCCAATACTCAATGCATGAAATGCAAATAATGTATCATCAAAGAATTCCTCTGAAGAACAAATGAAGATGTTGTGTCCAAAATGAAGATCAGATTCTTTTTTTTTTTTTTTTTAAGATTTACTTATTTATTTGAGGGGGGATGCACAGGGAGAGGGGAAGAGAATCTTAAGCAGACTCCATGCTGAGCCCAGAGCCCAATGTGGGGCTTGATCTCATGACCTGAGATCAGGGTCTGAGCTGAAAGCAAGAGTGGGATCCTTAACCAACTGTGCCACCCAGGCACCCTGCTGTGGTAAAATTCTAAAGCCTCATGTTCTCTTCAAACAGGGTTTCTGCAGGGCAATATTGATTCCACGTGATGGTACTTTTGTTCTATTTCCCCACAGGTATGAATTGCTGGCATTTTGTCAGTGTTGAAGTAAACTCACCCCCTGTATCTCACCCTTTTCTGTGGGAATAGCTTTCCTTCCTCCTCGTCTGGGTATGCAGTTTGGAATTCTCTTCTGATGAATCACTTCGTACCTATCTGACTCGAACTTCTCTATACTCTCCATGCCTCCTATTTATTGAGGACAGTGTTAATAATAAATCTCTCCTCAAAAAGAAGAGAACTATTTCACTGTGATTCCTGAACATGGCCCTTTGGAGTTCAAAAAGGAATCTCAAGACAATGCAGCCCTCCTATCCCCCCTTTCGTTGGGGAAAAGATGGGCGGTTAATATGTAGAAAACAGTGGCTTGACTTGCAGCCAATACTCTCAGTGATCAGATACTTCCATTTTCTGAGGCAATTCTTTTTCATTTAAATGAAGACTAAAACAGAAATAAGGCAAAGCCATGCTCATGAAATCATATTACAAACGGGGAGACAACATCTCATCTTGCATGACACTTCCTCACCCGGTTTCTCATCCCGCTCTGATCCACAGGTTAACAGACATGATAATTTATTCTTCATAGGAGGCATTTCTACCTATTGCTACCGATTGCTCTCTGAAAATTGAAAATAGCAGCCCCACTACCATCCTTCAAAGGCTGAACAGAAAGCGGAATTGATTTAAAAGAAGCCCAACTACATGAAAGTCTGAGAAATATGACATGGTCATCATTCCTCTCAGCAAATTGCTGATTGCTCAGTAAAACTTGCAGGGGGTGGGAGGTGATGCTTCCAGGCTACAGTAATTAGAGTAGAATGGTTTGGAGAAACTACTGGAAGGCTATGATGAAAGGCCAGGAGCATTGTGGCTTTATTAGGAAAATGCCAAACAGTGCTAACAGTGTCTGCAGAATTGGATTACCATTTTTATTCTGGGCTCCAGCGGGAGAAAATAGCCAATTAAAGCATTCAGTACTAGGAGTACCATGCTGAGCATTTAGTTAAAAGATATGCTTAGAGATTATTTTGTCATTCAGCACATTGCCCTTCACTCAGTCCTAATGTCCTAATAACCAGAGGGTAGGAAGGAAGGGGAAGGGACACAACTTTTTCTTCTGGAAAAGGGACCCACCCATAGTTTGATTCAGAGTCCGGAATTTACATTTTAGTATTTTTATATTTTTTGTTTATTTTAGGTATATTTTATATTGAAGTAAATCAGCAGGGAGGAAATTATGACAACTAAAGAAGGTGCATAGGATGGAAAGGAGGAGAAATGGAGGGAGCGAGGGAGGAAAGGAGAGAGGAAGGAATGTTTCAAGTAGATGCCATTCAGGAAACATGTGTGGTGACGTTTTATCACCTTTCCATTTAACCAAGGCTAAGTGGAGTTTTCTTGAGCACTCCTGTATAGTCATTTGCCAAAATGTCAAAATGCAAGCTGTTACTATTTAACCTTTAGGGAAGCTTAATGAAGAACTTAACACAGTTTTCTTTCTGCATATTTCTTTCTGTTTTCCGTGTCCTACATCAGGCAGGCTGAATTACACGAGAAGAGATAATAAAGGAAATTAAGAGAGCCGTTTCTGTCCCTGGCAAGTGAATGACCTTCCTGTTTTTCTGTTTCTTCATGAGAAAATTCCATTGATAATATTAGCCATATGCATTTGTCGAGGTGCCTCCGTAGGCCCCTCTATCCCCTGGTCCTCGCTGCGCCTGAATACCATGGGAGGGTTTTGGTTTTATTCTTCTTTGCTCCACCCCCTGTCATGCTAGTTATCTAGTTCTGCTCCTACCTTCCCATGTTGGACATGCAAATAATTTATGTGATCATAGTCAGCCCCACATAAACTTTATTAATTCCCCAAATAATGATGTATCCTGCAAATTCATATACCAGGGTCATGAAGTAAATTATATGAAATACACTATTTCGAGTGAATTAATACACTTTCTCAGGGCTTCCACTTCCATTATCAGATGGAAATTCCAGCTCCTCCATTTATCCAAATCTCTTAGAAAAAATATACAACTCTATACTGTTTGCATATAACTTAGAAAAACAATTGCTATGATACAGCCTAAGACACATTTTGCTTAATAATACTTTGTTTAAAGCATTTGACTTGTGCTGAGAGAAATTTAAGGGTCTTTGCAAGCAAAAATCAAAGTGATTAAAACAGCATGGAAATAAGTGACTTAGAAGTCTTGGAATGTGCTGAAAACCCAACATACAGGTCAACAGCAAACAGAGGTTTTATGAGTTGTGAGCTCCCAGAATATTGTAGGCTCCAGATATATCAGTCTTTTTCCCCCCTCTCCTCATTGCCATTAGCCTCTTGATTTTGCATTTCTACTTTCCTTTCCTTCACTTATCTGTGATAGGAAGTATGTTTATGGCAACCAACAAAAATTACAAAACATATTGTTTCCCAATTATTCACTTTATACTTTTCATTACATTTCCAATAAAATTTACATTTTCATTAGAAAATTCTCAGTTCATATTCCCATCATTTGATTTTCATGAAGCTATGAAAATTCCAAGTGATATGACACAAAATTAAATAGTATCTTAGAAGTAAAAGATGAGTCCAAACTTCAGCTGACAGTCCAATCCCAGTCCTTTTCTGTATCGCCTGAAAGATAACTGCTCATCCTCCTTTAGCAACCTTCCTCACATGACCACATACTCACTTCTCTGTCAGTTTTCATATTAAATAGCTTCATATATCATTAAATTAAATGTTATTTCTCTCTAGCTCTTATTCATTGGTTTATTCTCTTCATATATGATATTATTTGAAGTATTTGAAGATAGCTATTAATCTTCTAAGATTTCTGTTCTTTAGGCAGAAGGCCCCAGATGTTCCCTTGTTCATACATAATATGTCATTATGTCCATTCTTGTCCATTGTGTCACTGCTAAGTGTAGTTGAACTCTTGTTTCTCATTTTCTGTATACTCACACCCTGTAAATTCTGCCAAAGACTAGGTAATAAATTTAGCAGGCAAAATCACATATAAACTTGTATTACAATTGTATTCAAATAAAATGCAGAATATTATATATATTTTATAAGTTCACGACTATAAAAAAATATTTTCAGGTAAATGGGAAATATTTTCCTTTTGATATTATATTATCTGATAAATAAAGCAGTCTTCCATTGAAAAAGAGTTCCTTGGATATAAAACTATTCTCCCCATAAAAATTTTGGCTCTTAACTTGAATTTTTTAAAAAAGGTTTGTTTCTTCTCACAAATTTACAAACATAAATTGCTAATATGATAAATATCTAAATGTAAAAATTCTATGAAATATTAGCAGAATGTATAGGAAAAGGTATTTGTGATTTAGGGGAGCGAAAGGAGGACCACTTAGTGATAAAGCAAAAAGCCACTAGGAAGTAATAATTGCAGCTACACCACATTTTTAAAACTTATATAACACAAAAGACAATTAAATTTTAAAAGTGAAAAAGTATGTCATATATACATAATATGTAAAAGAAAGGATTAATGTCAACAATATATAAAGAGCTCCCACAAATCAATAAGAAAAAAGAAAAATGGACAAATGAACAAGAATTCACAGAGAAATAAAGATAGCCAATAAACATATCATAAACTATCTAATATATCTGATAATTAAGATAATGCAAATTCATGCAGTTATTAGGTATCATGTTATACTTCTCAACACAGGGAAAAAGAGAAGTTTGATAGCAAGTGTGATCCAGAGTAAAGGGACATAATCTTTTCTGTGATTTGTGTAATATAGATTGTAATAGTCATTTTTAGTAATAGGTATTAAATTTTAAAATTGTAATAGCTCAATTTAAAATTACCCTAGCAATTGTCATAGAAGAACTCATTCACATGTACTAAGAGATTATACATTACAATACTTTTGTGATAGCAAAATAAAGGAGAGAGAAAGAGAAAGAAGATGTGAAATGGAAGGCAGGCAAAGATAATTCAACATCAGTATAATTGCATGACCTGAAGAAGAAAAACAAAGTAATGAAACAAAAATATGTAAAACTGTAATCAATGATTGCATAAATAAAAGAAGACCTAAATCTACATATTGAAACAGTCAGGTAGATACCTTAGAAAATTAACCCCAAACTAAGATATATCCTGTCATGATCAGAATATTTAATTCAGAATAAATTATGCAGAAAAGTCACACCAGAACCAAGTTAGTATGGATGTTACCATCACATTTATCCACATCTCTGGTAAAGTAGGTATTTGATTCTGAGGAAGAATGTGTAGATATAATAGGTCAAGTATATAAACAATTAAAATGCACACACCACCGACTCATCAAAGAAAGTCTTCACATGCTAAAAAGAGATGAAGATGATTCAAGATTATCAGAGCTTCTTTCTGCTTCTACTTCTGTTCCCCTTTGTAAATGTCCTGTCTCTAGCTGGGAAACAATCAAATATATATGCAAATGATTTGTTCTTTATTTTTCTTTGATGTGCAGTGTAGATAGTTTATCCCCAAAGACAGTTTAAATTGCCTTATAAAAATTTGTTTTGAAGAGTGGCTGATTGTATCAGAAATGCACGTAGGTGATTAAAATTCAATAGAAGATGTGTTCTTCTTACATAGTGTATATACACACTTATTCATAGTAGTGTGACTTCCTCAATGTTCTAGCCAGCAGTTATTTGTGTATATGTGCATGCGTCCGTGTGACTAAAAGATTCTGCATAACACGTGTACTGCCTCTGTCATTCTTCATCCCATTCCCCAAATACATATTTTATAGTTATTGGTTAAGAAATTGTATATATTTAAGATGTACCAACGTGATGTTTACTCACCATGCTGTACCTTAGATCTCTAGAATTTATTCATCCTACATAACTACAACTTTTTACCCTTTGACCAACATCTCCCCATTTTCCCCACCCACCTTGCCCTGGTAATCACTGTCCTACTCTCTGCTTCTATGAATTTAATGTTTAGAATTTTTAAGGCTTTATTTATTTATTTATTTATTTGAGAGAGAGAAAGCATGCATGGGGAGGAACAGAATGAGGGGGAGAGAGAGAATCCCAAGCAGACTCCCACTGAGCATGGAGCCAACTTAGCTTTCATACATAAGTGAGATCATGCTGTGTATTTCTTTCTATGTCTGGCTCAGATTCATTCACAGTGTCTGTTTATTGAAGGCATGTTCATTTTTTTATTTTAAGATTTTATTTATTTAATTGACAGAGAGACAGCAAGGAGAGAGGGAATGCAAGCAGGGGGAGTGGAAGAGGAAGAAGCAGGCTTTCAGTGGAGGAGTCTGACGCAGGGCTCGATCCCAGAACACCGGGATCGCGCCCTGAGCCAAAGGCAGACGCTTAACGACTGCGCCACTCAGGCGCCCCAGGCATGTTCATTTTTGATGCTACTTGTTAAAATCACTTGCACAGATACTCCAAAACATATTCTTGTACTTCTGGGAATTGTGCTTTATGGGAATAAAGCGGACACTGAATTTCACCCTTATTTGTTTACTTGACATCTTAAACATACAAGATCTAAAATGAAAATGTAAAATTCAGGGGCGCCTGGGTGGCTCAGTCATTAAGTGTCTGCCTTCGGCTTAGGGCGTGATCCCAGTGTTCTGGGATCGAGCCCCACATGAGGCTCCTCTGCTGAGAGCCTGCTTCTTCCTCTCCCACTCCCCCTGCTTGTGTTCCTTCTCTCACTGGCTGTCTCTCTCTCTGTCAAATAAATAAATAAACAAATAAACAAATAAATAAATAAAATTAAAAAAAAAGAAAATGTAAAATTCAGCACACATACTGTTATAAAAGAGAAACTGACATAATAGCATAAATTTCAAAATCATGTCCTGTATTTTTCTTTCTTTATACATATTCTATATCACTATAATTTTCAATATTTTACTTTGTTCTTAAATTGATATTTTGAAGAAAATAGTATTTTGGAGAAAATGATATTTTGAAGAAAATCACAAGATTGTTTACAAAAATTTCATACTCTAAACAAGAAATGAAAAGTTTAAATGTTATACATATTTTCCATTGCTTATTATTAATTACAAAAGACATACAGATGGTCAACAGACACAGGAAAAGATGCTCAACATTACTCATCATCAGATAAATGCAAATCAAAACTACAATGAGATACCACCTCACACCTGTCAGAATGGCTAAAATCAAAAATACAAGAAACAAGTGTTGACGAGGATGCAGAGAAAAAGGAACCTTTATGCACCCATGGTGGGAATGCAAACTGGTGCAGCCACTCTGGAAAACAGTATGGAGGTTCCTCGAAAAGTTAAAAATAGAATTACCCTACAATCCAGTAAATTTATATTTACCCCCAAAATACAAAAACACTAGTTCAAAGGGGTACATGCAACCCTACATTTATTGCAGCGTTATTTACAATAGCCAAATTATGGAAGCAGCCCAAGTGTCCATCGATAGACGAATGGATAAAGAAGAGGTGGTATATACATACAATGGATATTATTAAGCCATAAAAAAGAATGCAATCTTGCCATTTGCAACAGCATGGATGGAGCTAGAGAGGATCATTCTGAGGGAAATAAGTCAGTGAGAGAAAGACAAATACCATTTGATTTCACTCATATCTGGAATTTAAGAAACAAAACAGATGAGCAAAGAAAAAAAGAGGTAAACCAAGAAACAGACTCTTAACTATAGAGAACAAACTGCTGATCACCAGAAGGGAGGTGGGTGGGGGGATGGGTGAACTAGGTGAAGGGGATGAAGAGCACACTCGCCATGATGAGCACTGAGTAATGTATAGAATTGTTGAATCACTACATTGTACACCTGCAACTAAATATAACACTGTATGTTGATTATGCTGGAATTAAAATTAAGTTAATAAAAAATAATAATTACAAAAACATAAGGAGGTGTTTCTTCTATTAATGAATTAAAAGAGTATGTAAGTTCTGTAGAAGTGAAGTGAAAGAACCATGTTTATTTCATTTTTATGTTTAAGATAATTACATAAAAAAGGATTTACAAATTTTAAAATTAATTTTAGGATTCAAGACAATAAGGTTAACAATTAAGACTATAATTTTTTTTGTTCTGCCAAGGACATTAATTTTAAATAGTCTAAGAAAATCATCATCTCAGGGCTACGTATTCTGCAAAATACAAACCAGGTAGGAATACTGAATAAAATATGTATGAGTCTCAGTATAGCTAGGATTTTTTAAATATAAGCAAAGTCCCACAGAGGTAGTAAATGAAGAACAAGCTAAAAAGAGAGGGAATTTGAAAGTATAGCAGTCCAGAGGGAATTGGCCGCCTCAGAAACTAGGAGTGTATTTTAAAGGCATCACTTTGACCACAGAGTGGGCTTTAACCTCAAGTTGGGGAATTTAGAATTGGATCCCTTAAATAAAATGGACCATCAAAATGGTGTACCTTTAGTGAAAGTGTGAGATAGGGAAAAATACTTCTTCTGGGGAAAAGATCATAAAATAAGCATGCCTGTCTTGGCTTGAGCTTGGGTGGAAAATAGAGCCTCCTATAATTGTTGTAACATCAGACTTGTCTTGTGTGGATTTGAGGTTCCATTTATTCCACCTGCATGGTACAGGAAACCTCAAATCCAGGAAAAAATTCAAAGTGTTCTCATAATGGTATTTCTTGTGGGTCCCTGGGCCAATTCAAATAAATTTTAAAGGGACTTCCCTTCACCAGAACCCCATAAGTCTATGATAACACATAAGCTCAGTCTAAACTCTAAGATTCACTAGGAAACAAGGCACAATAAGAGAGAGTAAATAAACCCACAAACAAACAACAGAATTAGAC
Source organism: Ursus maritimus (assembly GCF_017311325.1). NCBI lineage: Eukaryota > Metazoa > Chordata > Mammalia > Carnivora > Ursidae > Ursus > Ursus maritimus. The sequence continues at coordinate 32,188,727 of NW_024426774.1, read as the reverse complement.
CCTTAGGAATTGCAATAATGAAATCATCAGATACAGGTTATAAAATGAGTATGTTTAAGTTAATAAATAAATGAAAGGTAAAAATGAATAAATGAAAAAGTAAAATATATGGTATATGTAATTATAAATATGAATATATATTTAGATCAAGAAAAGAATCTGTGTTAGAGTTCTCCAGAGAAACAGAACCAATAGAATGAATGTTCTAGAGATAGAGATTTATTTTAAAGAATTCAGGAGTCAGACTGCCTGAGTTGAATCTTTACCTCCAGGATTTGCTAACTGTGTAACTTTAACCTAGTCATTTTACTTCTCTTTACTTTCTGTGAAAAAAAGGAAGAAAATAACACTACTGACTTAAAGGTGTTGGTGTGAGGAGTAAATGAGCTACAATATGTAAAATCTTCCCACAGATCATTAAAAATAGTAAATGCTTGGTTAACTATTAGCTATAATTGAAATATTACCTGAAAGATTGCAGGATATAACTGAACTTAAATATTTATATTGGAGAAAAAAACCCTCAAAAAGCCAAGTATTTAATCACTTAAGGTAGAAAAAAAGAACACAAGTATAAAATCAAAGAAAGTACAAGGAAAAAACTAATAAATATAGGCAGAAATTAGTGAAATAGAATATAGAAGGGTAAACTAGGATCAAAAGAGCCTGAAATTGAAAAAGATTAAAGAATAGAAAAACCTCAGGAAAGATTTTCAAATGAAAATGAAAGAAGACACAAATAAACAATATTAGGAATACAGTGGCCATCATAAAGGTCATGCCATCTCGGTGGGAGCCATGACACCCTTACAGGGGCAAAAATTGGTTTTTTGGAGTCCCCGGAACTTACTGTCTTATAGGTAAAGCACAGATATACATATAGTATGTAAACAGATATACACTATAACTGTGGTATGAAAATTTCATTTTTAACACTTGAAAATTTTCACAATGTGTATTAAAATAAACATTTTAAATCCCACAGCCTCCTTAAATATTTGGAAAAGCAGATGATTGGTGAGAAGTTTAAATAAAATTGGTGGGATAAATTTTGGTCTGACAGTCAGTGACTGTTTACATTCCGATATGTATAAATACTTTAATAAATGATCCATTTGGACTGTAACTCCCCCATTCCCCAAATCCATGGTAGCAAAAACCTTGCTGTCTGAAAATTATCATAGGGCTAAAAAGAATTATTTTCAAAATCCAGACAAATTGAAGATTCTAGAGGACTAAGGAAGCTTCAGGGAAATAATCTTCCACTCCAGAGAAATCTCCAAGAGTGATCAGTAAGGTAATAATTTTTAAAGAGAACACAATCAGAATCCATTGCTTATTCCCAGAATTAACTTGGGAAAATGAGTTGTCTTTCATTATATCTGTCTAGAAAATGGGTAGTATAATATCACAGGATTATTAATTTTGAGTACTGTGATGAAAATGTTACATTAAAGTGCTTATTACCCTAGTCATTGACTTTTTGTCCTATTCCTTTTCTAATCAGTGAAGAGGCAGTAGATTCCTACATTTATTGCTCAGGTTCTTTCTTTTTTGGTTTTGCTTTTTTTTTGAAACTAAAACTGATTTTGCCAACAATTGCAACAACAAAAAGCCTTCCTCCTCCACATTTGTCAGTTTCTTCTACGAGATTTCCTATTTCTAAGTGCTGCTTTAGGCTAGGCAACTTAATTGCACATAAACATAATGTAGAAAGGTTGCAAATCTTGTCTGTTTATTCTTCATGTACAGATTTTAACCTGTCCTTTATTTTTGACTATATAAACAGATTGATTACTTTTCTTTTTATTTATTTATTATTTATTTATTTGAGAGGGAGAGAAGGAAAAGGAGGGAGGGGGAGAGGGAGAGGAAGAGAGAGAATCTTAAGCAGGCTCCATGCCCAATGGAGAACCCGTCAGGGGCTTGATCTCATGACTTTAAGATCACATGACCTGAGTGGAAATCAAGAGTCGGATACTCAACCAACTGAACCACCAGGCGACTGAGATTGATTATTTGCTAAAGTTTTCTCATATTATCTTGGCTCAAGTAAATAAACAAAAATGAGCTGAACAAAAATTTCAGTTTAAAAATTATTTGAGCAATTTTATCAGATTTAATGCTTTTCATAATCATTACCAGATTCTCTTATTATAAATGTTTTAATAAATGATCCATTTGGACTGTAATTCCAAAATGCATGAAACATGGACACTTTTAAAATACTACTTATTTGGTAGTCTATAAGACTATTTACCCCAAAGCAAAAAGCCGAAGTCAGTAATATAAAGAATGTTCTTCACAGTATTTCTAGCAAGCCATAGCCTATAGGACTTTGTTTCCATGCAGTAAGTTAAGAGGCAGAAAAAAAGAAAAAAATATAAGGGGTGTATTCTATTGTTTCTTACTAGGGAATATGAATGTGCTGATTTGTTCTGAGTGTTGTAAGTTACAAAGTAAATCTCTTGAACTAGAGGAAGCTCTAGTCATCTGAGTAATTACTTCTATTCTGAAAGATAAAAAGATCTTATGGCCTCTCAATAAGTAATGCATGATCCACAGAATAAAAATATTGAGCAGGACCCAAAGCACTGTAACAAGCTTAGAGAATGACTGTCATCATTGCTAACTGGGCAAATATTTTGAATTCTCTTACTATGACCCCCTCTCTCTCTGAATAAGAGCAGGAACACACATATCTGTGGGAACAGAAGGGGCCGGGCATAGCAGAGGACACGTTTCTCGTTTCCTGGCAATAACGACCACTCAAGGCCATATTTCTCCTTGTTCTGTGCTTGGAATCCTGGGCTTCCCCAGTCTCCTTGTATTTCCACCCTTATCCCAGTCTTCATCAACTTGTGATTCTGACTTGAGGACTTTATTGCACCATAATGTTTCAATTACCTAAGCAAAAAACAGGATGTCAAGAGATATACTTCACCAAAAAATGATCTGACAAACACATTTGATCACCACTGTTCAATATCTTGCATGAGGCTGATAACTAAAAGTGCAGGTGTGGATTTAAGGCATAAGGAGATGTCAATTCTGCTTTTGGCAAACATTTTCATACTTCTTATCTTTAAAGCGGCAAGCCAACTTTTCAGCTGCTTGGGTGACTTAAGAAAAGTCGACAGAATTGGAAATCAGAACAAGAACAACCTATATATGATTAAATAGAAAAATTAACATGTTGAGAAAAACAGGTTAGTTAGCAATAAGGTTAAGAAGTGTAGGTAATCCTATTGACTTCTTTTAAAGATTTTATTTATTTGCGAGAGAGATCATGACCTGAACTGAAGGCAGACACCACTTAACCAGCTGAGCCACCCAGGTGCCCCAATGCTAGTGACTTTTAAAATAATTTCCGATCTTTATCTTCATATATATGCATAGATGTATGCATAGCCTTATTAGATATAACACTTAAACATAAGCAATAAAGGAAAAACAGGTAAATTGGACTTAATTATAATTAAAACATTTTGAGCTTCAAAACACATCATCAAGAAAGTGAAAACACAACCACTGAATTGGAAGGAATATTTACAAATCATAAACTGATAAGGGATTTGTGTTTACTTCCATTGTTTCTTCTGAGGAGTCAGCTGTTAGGCTATTTGTTGCCTGTTTTTGTTTGTTTTTTTAAAAGATAGTCACTTTGTATATTTTTGAGGTTTTTCTCTTTGTATTTGCTTTTCAGCACTTTTACTGTGATTGACCTGGGCATGGATTTAATTTCATTTATTCTGCTTAGGTTTTTAGGGTTTGTCAAATCTACAGATTGGTGTATTTCAATAGCATTGTAAAATTGTAAATCATTTCTTTAAATATAACTTCTGCCCCATTCTCTGCTATATTGATTAAATTCTGTTAGATTGTTTCACTGTGTCTCGTCATCTTTTTTCCTTAACTTCTCTTCTGATTTTTATTCTTTTGCCTCTCTGTGCTAAATTCTGCTGTTTTTTTTCTGACTGGTCTTACAATACTAATTCTCTCCTTATCAATTAAAAACTAATTACTTCTGAGCCCATCGGTTATATTTTCAAATTTGGTTATTGTGTTTGTCAGTTCTAAAATTTCCATTGCATTATTTTTTACATTCCTCAGTTATCTGTTAATGTTTTTAATCATGTATTTTATCTTCTGGAACACAGTAAATACAGCAATTTTACAGTCTATTTCAAGAAAACTCAGATGCTCTGTGGTTCTGGGTCAGTAGCTTACAATTTATGCTGGTTGGTCTCTTATATTTTCCCTTTGTATTTCATTGTTTATGATAGTGTTCTTACTATTAAATGTGCAGACATTTTTTGTAAAAATAATTTGGGGTCTAAAATGATGTTATCTTCCTCTATAGAGAATTATAGAATTATGATTGCTTTTGGAAGGCAGTTTTTTTAGACACAATCCCATGTGTGTGCGTGTGTGTGTGGTTTGTTTTTTTTCTCTCAAACTCCTTTGAAACTGAACATTTATTTGTAATGCTGTGCTTCTACATTAAAACTTCTCAACCCACAAAGGCCCCACTTACTGTTAATTTCTATGGACACAATTTCATTCACTCATTTATCCTGTATACAAAAATCTCACCTTTTTGCCAGAAGTTAAAACAAAACAAAACAAAATAACAAAAAAAAAAAAAAAGAGAGAGAGAGAGAGAGAAACTAAAGATTCTCCAATGGCTTTCCACCAATCGCCAAAAGAAAATCACCAATACCCAAAACTTTTTGAACGAAAAAAATTTCTATTTTCCAAAAACATATTTATTTTATATTGCCATTAATATAATTATGCAAGAGCATACACAGCCCTAGGAAAGAGAAAATATTTCATTACAAAATATTTGTGATCAAGAAAATATCGTTTGCCTTTAAATAAAGAATAGGAAAAGTGGCAGAAAAAATAAATATGTTTAGAGATGTCTATTTTTTCACAAGTAACAAAAAAGTACACACATAAAGAATGAAGCTAAAATATGTATGAGCTACAAAGTGAGTCTAGCAGTACTTGCACACATGTTATAAAGCGAGGTTGTTTAGACTCCTGTCTCTCAGTGTTTACTTTTAAAAGTACAAGAAGAGCCTCACCAAAGGAGGATTTCACTGAGCTGAACTCCATGGTACAAACAGCCAGTTGGCAGAGACTGGAGCCATAACCTTGGCCTGTTGTTGCTAACAAAACCATTCCACCAAATAACCCAAGCCCCTCTCCCTCCCCCACAACATTTTGACAAGCTAAATACACTTTCAGGGTTTGAGTTGATATCCAGGTCAGCCGTAGTCCCTGGGAAGACCTACATCCAATTCACCAGTATATCCGGTGCATAACCTTTCAAAGGTCCAAACTCAAAGTGAACGATTTGCTTGTGTGCTTCTAATTCTGGGTGTAATCTGGATGGTATTGCTCTTCTTCTTCACCCTGGAGTGTTAACCAAAGACTACTCAGCCTCACTGCCTCTTAGCATGTATCTCTGAGTTTGGCCTCCTCCAAAAAACTGTCCCAAATGCCATTCTTAACACCTTAGGTAGAGTTCCATCCTTTTCAAAATCTTCCTAAGATTACCAACCTATTTTACCACTTCAGTGTCTTCAAATATTTTAAAAAACAAAGTTTTGAGTTTTTTTAATTGTCTTAATGGGATATTATTGCCTTAGTCCTTTGGGGCTGCTATAATAGACAAGGTGGGTAATAAACCACATAAATTTATTTCTCACAATTCTGGAGACTGGGAATTCCAAGATCAAGACACCAGCAGAGTAGGTATGTAATGAAAGCCCCCTTCCTGGTTCATGCACAGCTGTCTTCTCACTGTCTTCACATGGTAGAAGGGGCAAGAGAGCTCTCTGGGGTCTCTTTAAAAAGAACACTAATCCTACTCATAGGACTCTACCTAATCACCTAAGCACCTGCCCCCCAAGGTCCTACTTTCTAATACACTCACTCTGGGGGTTAGAATTTTAACATGTGAATTTGGGGGGACACATTTAGTCTACAGTAATTACCAAAAGTGGACATCAAATGGATTTTAGATGGATTAATCAAAATGTAAAGTATGCATTTGAAATCAATGTAGGATAGTCGAAAGAAAGGCAGAGAGGGACAACCCCCCCCCCCGCCCCACCCTAAGAGGAAACCACCCTTCAAAGGATTTTACACCACCCTGGAAGGAGCCCTGCACCCTTTCCTACCTGATAGGTAGATGAGTACATGGGCAAAAACCTGATTGGGTGGCAAGCACAGGGAGAGTTAATTGGCTTAAAACAGTCGCCAACAAGCCCATAAGAATCCCTAGACTTAGAAATTCCCGTGGTACCCTCTTGGGTCCCCTCCCTCTTCAGGAGCTTTGTACTGTGGCTCAATAAACTTAACTATCACTCAGTACTATCACTCAATAAACTGTTTTGCTGCCCACCACTATCCATCTGGTCTATCTCTCAATTCTTCTAAGTGGTGTGACCAAGAAGGAAAAGAAATCCTGCAACAAAATGAGTTTATACTGTAAGCATGGAGAACATGTAGAGGGCAATTTGGAATCTAGGGCATTCAAAATTGTGATGGTTCATTTTCTCTGACTACCTAGCTGGGCATGGTGCTCAGATATAATTATTCTGGATATTTCTGTGAAGTTGTTTTCTGGATGAGATTAACATTTAAATAGGTGGACTTTGAGTAAAGCAGATTACTGTCTGTAATATGGCAGGACCTCATCCAATCAGTTAAAGGTCTTAAATGAACAAAGGGTGACCTTCCCCAAGCAAGGACTTCTGCCAGCAGACTGCAGCTCTTCCTTGAGTTTCTAGTCAGCCTACCTAATCCATCAGATTTTGGGTTTGCCACACTTCCACATTCACCTGAGGTAATGCCTTAAAATAATTCTCTCGAATATATATATATATATATATACATACATACACACACACACACACACACACACACACACACACACACACACACACACCTACACATATCCTGTTGGTTCTCTTTCTCTGGAAAGCCCTGACAAGTATGAATATATAACAAGATCTTGAAAAGTCAAACAGGAGATGGAAGACAGATTTTAGAAAATTTTATGAGGAGAAAAAAACTCTTGTTAATTAATTTTTTCAGGAAGTAAATGGAGGTCAAAAAAAAGCATGAGTCTAGAATTCCTCTTGCTTAGAGGCTACATATTCAGGAATATATAAGCAGCACTTATCTCTTTAAGCTGGTAATTAAGGGGATTCAATAAATGAAGTTGCACAGTAAGTTCTTTTTAAGATAGATAGATTGATTGATTGATTGATTTTAGAGAGAAAGCACCTGCATGCCTGTGTGAGGGGGAGGGGCAGAGGGAGAAGGAGGGAGGGGCAGCGGGAGGAGAGAGAGGCTCCACAAGCGGACTCCCTGGCTCCACGCTTGATCCCAGTACCCTGAGATCATGACTTGAACCGAAATCAAGAGTAGGCCGCTTAACTGACTGAGCCACCCAGGGGCCCCACACATTAAGTTGTTATACTATTTCCAGCTCCCTGAAATACTCAATTACTTCCTTCACATTATTTTGTGGCTGTAAGCAAATTTCAATCTTTGTAGATCTCCGTCGGTTTTACAAATGAGATACTACTTCTCTTACTGAAAGAGTTTGAGTATTTTCTAAAAACCTTTAAAAACGATATAATTGACAATGTCAATAATTAGAAAGTTGTTGCTCTTTTAAAAATATACTAAATAAATGAGAATACTTTGGTTAAATATTTTCAAAACATTTAGAAACTGAATTACAGGGTATGCTATGATATAAAGAATAATGAGTGGAAGCTAAATGATTAACTCACTAACCTTGGATGTTGCTAGCACTGTGACCTTCGCTTTTTGTAAAATGGTATGAATAATTCCTCACTGTTTCACGAGGGTGTTATGAGGATAAAATGAAATCACAACTATGGAATAGCTTTGAAAAACTAAAGTGCATACCAGATGTTGTTATTAAATGATGGTAGTGAATGCTTAGAAAAAGGAAAAATTTATTTCCTTGAAAAATCATTGGTAAAGGGTTATGAGCAATCTAAGATTTTTCCCTGGCGTAGTTGGAGTCCTAAAGTGAATAGATAAAAATCTGTTAGCTTTGTTTTTAAAGCAGTTACATTTTGGGCCCAATGGCATTCCTCCAAGGCGAATGCAAAATATACGTTACATTTTGCATAAGAAAATCACAAGTACAGAGAAATTTTAAAGTTTGCCTAGGTTACATTGAGCCTCAGTGGCAGAGAAACAAAGAGAACTAAAAATTTCCATATTTATACCAGATGGGAGTACTTGGTAAAGAATGTTGTTACTTAATGGCTCTTCTCGTGAAAAAGAATGACATTATAATATTTTCATTGATCTTTTAAAAACAGTTATTTATAGAAATATGTATATAAAATAATAATTTATATGCATATGGATATGTGTGTATATATAATGTTTATATGCAAGCTAAAGAATAATTTCCAAACATCCTTCTATCCAACATCTAGCTTCCAAAAACTAGCATAATTAGTACCTTTAAGGGCCTCAACATACGCTGCGCCTTTACTTGTCTTTATACATTTGTCTTGCATTTATGAGACTCCTAAGCATATAATATCCATTTTTACGTGGTGTTGACTTACTATAAATGGCAAAAATATGTGTTGTCTTATGAATGTATATTTCATCGTACCCTGTTTTTTGACATTCATCTAGATTGATAACTGACACGAATTCATTCAGCTTAACTGTTTTACAGTGTTTCGTTATATGACTATATCACAACTCATTTAAACATTTTGCTATTAAAAATATTTGGGTTGATTCACTTGTTTGCTGTTCAAAACTGCTCTGCTTTTAACACTGTATGGATTTGTCGCAGAGCCACATGTGTTAGAGCTTCTCCAGGAGATGAAAAAATAAGAATGAAATTTCTGGGCCATAAAAGATACTTACCTTCAGCTTTACGAGACGATTCTAAATTGTTTTCTAACATGATATCCCAAGTAGAGCATAATTATATACTCCCATTAATAATGTATAAGTAGTCCTAAAGCTTTCAACATCCTAATCAGTGCTTGAGTTAGATATTTTAATTTTCACCAAGCAGGCGGGCATAATTTTTTTCCTCTATAATTTCTATGTCCCCAATTATTAATGAGATTCATATATTGATTTACATAATAGTTTTTCTGTTCTGTGTGGTTTTTGTTCCTGAATTTTTTTTTCTGTTGGATTATTTTTATTTTCTTATTGGTTGCTATGAATTTTGTGTATTCTAAATACTAATCCTTTGCCAGTTTTTTGTGGTACAAGCATCTTCCTCTCATTAATGCTTGCATATCCTAATTTAGGCTTTTTTCAAACTTTTAAGTCTTTCTTATTAAAATTTTTTTATTTAGCATCTTTAGAAATCTATACCTACTCTGAGATCATAACGATCTTTTCTTATATTGCCTTTTAATGGCTTTGTATTTCTGCCTTTCAGATTAACACTTTAGTCTCTGAGGAAGTAATTTTTTGATGGTGCAAAGAGTGAAACCAAGTACTTTTTTTCTATATGTAAACATTTTTTCCAACACAGTTTATCAAATATTTTATTGATCACTTTTGATATACAGAACCATCTCCATAACATACTGGCTTTTCAAGAACGTATGTGTCTGGTTCTTTGTTCCTTTTTTTTTTTTTCCATTTCTCTATTAATCTATCCATGAATCAATATTGCCTTGATTATTCTAATTTTATAAAAGTGGATATTATTTGGACAAATTTATCCATGTTTTTTATTTTCTTTGATTAAATATTTTCTTCTTGTTTAATCAAACTTTCAGTAGATTCTGGATTAAAATATGAAGCATGCTATTTTTATATCAACATATGTTAACTCAGTATCTATAGGCTTTGTTAGTCTGGCTGTTTGTTTTCTGTGCAGTTTTACTCAAGGTCATTTGTTTGCTTATAAATTTTGAATAGGAATAGCGTTTTCTGACTTTTAAAGATTTTATTTATTTATTTATTTACTTATTTATTTGAGAGAGTGCGCCCGCGGGTGCCTGTGCACAAGTGGGGGGAGGGGCGGGGGGAGGGAGAGAAAGAATCTCAAGCTGACTCCATTCTGAGCACAGAGCCACAGCGGGGCTCTATCTCACAACCCTGAGATCATGACCTGAGCTGAAATCAAGAGTTAAGCAACTGAGCCACCCAGGCACCCCCTGAAACTTTTATCCTGGGAATCTTCAAGGTCTGAATTGAGGTCTAGGTGTGTTTTTCCAAAGAGCCTACACTTTTGCTTCTACCAGGCACCATTCCAGAACCATTTTAAACTGATGCTTTGGATTTTCAAGGCTAATAAAAGAGTAGAATTCTGGTCTCAACCCTCCCTGTGCCGGTAGACTAGAAGTTAGGTACATTCTGGGACAGATTCTTTGTTTTCCTCCTCCCAGAGCAAAGGATGAGAACAAAACACATTCCCAGTATATCAGAGTTTTTCCTAGTAAATTCACTATGAATGTTACTTGTTGGAATCCCTTCTTCCTCCCCTCACTTTATATGGGGCTTTCTTTTCCAGGCTTCCAGCCTTCTCAGGCCCCAGGTTATCTCTTTCCCCTTCATAAATTTATAAACCAAATTCAAGGCCAGCAGTCTACTCTGTGGAGATTCACCTTTCTTTCTGCTGATGCACCCATAGATTAAAATGTAAACACGTATCAGAATTATAGGACAAATTCTCCGGACAGCTAGTTCACCAGGTAAGTGGAAATATAAGAATATTTGAACTTTAATAAGCAATTATGCTCTGCAGTCAATTTTATACAGAGAAATTCTAGGATTGAACCTCAGTAATCTTCAAGCCTTATGAATTTTCCACTTCTGACACAAAATTTAATACTATGGTAATAATCTTATTTTGAAGAATGTTTTTTGGTCATGGTGAATGATTTCATCTACCTTTATCTAGTAATCTTGTTAGCAACAGCACAGTGTTTGCTTTTTTTTTAATTTATTGAGGTATAATTGAAAAACAATAAAGTGGGGGTGCCTGGGTGGCTCAGTAGGTTAAGCGTCTACCTTTGGATCAGGCCATGATCTCAGAGTCCTGCGATTAAGCCCCACATAGGGCCTCTCTGCTCAGCAGGGAGCCTGCTTCTCCTTCTGCCCCCGCTCATGCTCTCTCTCGCTATCACTCCCCTCCTCTCAAATAAATAAATAAAATCTTTAAAATTAAAAAAAATAAAAATAAAAACACTAAAGTGTAATTTTAGATGTATTCAGACAAAGCATACATCTACATAAGCACTACGACAGCCAAAATTAAGAACATTTCCATCACCACAGCCAGATGCCAGGATGCCAATTTAAATTTAAATTTCAAAAAATAAGTATGTTTCATGAAGTATTTGAGACATAGTGAAAAACATCTATGTTTTATCTGAATTTAAATTTAACTAGAGTCCTCTATGTTTAATTGATTGATTAATGGATTGCTAAATTTTGTAACGCTACTGTGTCCTTCCTAAATAATCCCTTCCCCAACACCACAAATCCAGGTAAACTGTAGCCTGCTTTGCCAGTATAAATTCTCTTTTAGAGAGTCATGTTCGTGGACTCTTACAGCATACTGTCCTTTGTGTTGGGCTTCTTTCACTCAGCATAATGTTTTGGGAATTCATCCATGTCGTTCTGTGTATTAGTAGTTCTTATCTATTTATGGCTGAATTGTATTTCTCTGTATGAATATACCATAATTGATCTATTCAGCTGTTGATGAATTCTTGGATTATTTCCAAGTTTTAGCTGTAATGAATAAAGCGAAGTGAAAATTCATGTACCAACTCTTTGAGTGGACACATAATTTCATTTTTCTATGGCAAGTTTATGTTTAAATTTATAAGAAGCTTCAAAACTGTTTTCCCAAAGTGGATATCTTATTTTACATTCCTACTAGCAGTGTAGGGAGAGTCCCAGTTGGTCCACATCATTGCCGATAATTGCTGGATTGTCTGGATTTTTTGTCTTTTAACCATATTCTATTAGTTGCACGAGCTATCAGATCTCATTATGGTTTTAGTTTGCATTTTTCAGGCAATTATTGTTATTACACATCTTTCTGTGTGCTTATTAGTCATTTATATATCTTCTTTGCTGAAGTTCTTAACGTTGCTTTCATATTTTTTTGCAAAGCAAGTCATTTTCATTTTGAAAAATTCCAGTTTATCAATTTTTAAATGGTTTTGCTTTTTGAGTCTTACTGAAGAAATTTTCACTTACCCCTAGGCTGTGAAGACTTTTCTTTTATGTTTTCTTCTTAAAGTCTTATTGTTTTAACTTGACTTTTTGTGTCTATGATCCATGTCAAGTTAATATTAGTGGATGGCATGGGGTAAGAATCGAAGCTCATTTTTTTCACATGAATACCTAATCATTAACAAATTTTTGAGAGACAGTTACTTTCAATAGCTTACAGTTTGTGCCAATGGTAGTAACTAAATTTATTGAGTACAAGAGGCAAGGAAATGAATGACCTTATCTTCACTGATATTAACTGAGTTTATTGACCATAGCAATGCCCAAACCTAAAGCAAGATAAGGTATGTTTTACATTATATCGTTTGCAGTTGTATTTAATAATTTTTCACTAATGTGTAAATTAGAATGATCCTTGAGTTTTATTTTCATTTGATCACTCTCAAAATCATTAACCCTTAATTTCTGCTACCCCCACACCCACCCCAGCACTTCATGTCTCATCAGTCAAACTTTTGGTCTAACTGGTATCATATCTTCCTTCTTTACCTCTCTATAATCTGTATTTAATGCAGTAGAAAAAAATTTACTTTAAAAATGGAACACAAATTATTTTACTCCTGCGCTCACAGCCTTCTAATGATTCCTCATCTCACTTCAGAGAAAAAGTAAACAAACAAGGTACAACAGCTTTCAAATCCTTAAAGGATCTTGTACTTCCATTGTTTTTCTGATCTAATCTCCTATTACTCCCTTTCTCACTCACATCCCTCCAACCACACTAGCCTCCTTGATGTTTCACCAACATATCAGGAATTACTCTGCCCCAGGGCCTTTGCATTTGTTCTCTCTTTTCTCTCTGATGAGACTCGCATTTCTCCAGATATGTGAACACTAATATTAAACATCAGTGTTTGGTCTTTATTTAACTATTTTTCTTTTCAAGGATTTTTTTCACTTCTGGTCTTCCTGTTTAAAATTGTCCTACCGTTACCCACCTAGAACCTCCCTATGCTCCTTCTCTACTTTAGTTTCCTGCATAACACATAATGGTTTTAAAAATTAATGCATGTTTGTGGGAGTGCCTGGGTGGCTTAGTCAGTTAAGAGTCCAACTCTTGGTTTCAGCTCAGGTCATGATCTCAGGGTCCTGGGATCGAGCCCCACATCAGTCTTCACGCTCAGCACAGAGTCTGCTTGAGATTCTGTCTCTCCCTCTGCCCTTCCCCCATTCTCTGTCTATCTCTGAAATAAATAAATAAATAAATAAATAAATAAATCTTTAAAAAAAATTAATTCATGTTTTTCTCCCTCCACATGAATGTTAAGAACGTCTTAGGAGTCCCTCCTTTGGGCTGTCATAGTACCCTGCAGTTTGTCCATAGGCAGAACTGATAACCTCTGATATTTGCTTCCTATTTATTTTTAAGCCCTTTGACTAAGGGTATATGTCATGTTCACCTTTGTACCTCTAGAATCAACTCTCAGTAGACATTAATTGAATATATGGATCTACTGAATGATAAACAAAAGAAGACAGTGCCTATACTGTTAATTGGGTTCAGTTAAAATGTCCCTTAGTTTTCTCATTGTAAAAATAGAGGTGATAATGGGGAGTTGAAATAAATACTAAAGAAGTGGCTATACTTAAAGAACTTAGAAAAGGGTCTGGTACATAGTAAACATTCAATAAATGTTGGTAACCTCCTCTTCCTACTCCTCATCACCACCAATACCAACACTTTATTAGCAGACCACATATTTTCTTTTTAAATAATTCAAAACACTTTCTCAAGTTCTACTCCACCTCCAGTGAAATCTTCCCAAGTGTGGTATACGAACAAAAAAATTTAGAAGTAAAAAAAAAAAAAAGAAAGCTAGATGGCTTTTCATAGAAAATAAGAATGTGTCCAGAGCAGAATTGTCCATTGAGCCTGAACCCAGGATCCTTGGTCTATCAATATACATTTCCTCATTCCAAGTCTCGAAGGTGCAGAATTAGCATTTTTGATCTCTCTTTAGGGCATAAACTGGTCCATAGAAATGTGTCTCCAGTCAAGTTAATATCTGGCTTGTTACATGGATTAAATTTGATTTGGCATCCCGGGCATCTCTGTTTTCCAAATTAGATCTTCTCCCTTATTTTAGGCTGCTTAAAAGGTTAAAAATCAAATTAAAACTTGTTTAATTAATTTAGGTTGGTTTTAGTAGTCATGTGTATATCAAAGTGAACAAGGGCAATCATATTAGTACTATTTATAATTCCAAGCCATTGCATGACAGAATGAAGACAAGATATAATTTAATCTCGCTCAACTTGAGAAAACCAAGCTCCATTCTTGGCTTTTGTTCAAACCCCTGAGAAGTTGAAATAAAAATTTGTCATTTAAAAGTGAAGCTCTGTCTGTGGGAATGCTGAAGATTTTGAGTCACTAATTGTGAAATGTAGCTGGGTGCTTACTTTTGCCCCTGTAATCCTCAGACTAAAATGGCATTCTGGAAATAATAACTCAGAACACAATAGGATTAGGAGCTTGTCTCTGATGATTACTGACACAGATGTTTAAGACTAAAGGTTAAGGGTATGAATCCTCCTTGCAGAATAATAAGTGAGTCTGTGTGGTATGACAAAGAATACTAGACTGAGAATAAAAACCTGAATCTAAACAGTCTGTGATGCTTCAAGCAAGTTATTTTATCTCTCCAAGCTTGTTTCCCTGTTCGAATAAAAGGACTAAGTCCTGTCTGCTTGTTTGGGCTAAATTAAAGCAACCAGTGAAAGAAGCTTACACAGTGCCTGATAAATAGTAATAATTCAGTTATTATTAATATCAAATATGAATCAGAGACTTCCATTGACACTATCATACCACCTAAAAAATCCTGTAACTTTGTTCCTAAGAATGAATATGAATTCGGCAACTAAGGACTGAGGTTATTATAATAGAGGAAAAAAAATGCCCTAATCTCGTATTTTAAAAATAATCTTTAGCCTCCAACCAATACAGTCTCTTAAATATGTGTAGTGCCTAGCAATTCTTCAAGCACAGATTGCAACAACAGTGCTCGTTTTGTAAAAAGAATAAGTGTCAAGATTGTTGGTCATTGGCGAAAGATTTATAGTGCAAATGTATTCCATAAAATGATGATACCTATAATTAAAAAATACTTTATCAAGCCCTACTCTATTCCCAGAACTACCTCCAGTACCACTCAGACTATATTCACAATCCCAGGTTTCCTTGCAGACTTCATGATTAGCTAATAAATACTCTAACAACATGGTTGGTCATACATCAGGGACAATGGAGAGAAATTGTAGTATTGGACATCGTAACAGTATCCGAAAAGAGCACATGAGAGGACCACTAATAGGTGAAGGATGACTGGAGGTGCTGGGGATAATCTTTAGTGACTACATAGGGCCTAAATAGATGCGGAATAGACTCCTGGAACAGAAAGGGGTCAGTGCTCTGCGGCCATACCTAGAAGCAATTGAGGGCCAGTCCATACCTGGAATCTGTCCTATGCCACTTTTACCTTAGGATAAAATTTGAAGTGTTTCTATTGGCTATTCAGTACAATAGTGATCAAAGAGATAAAACTATACTACCATCTACTTTGAGTTTGTCTTTGAAATGCTATTTCCAAATCATCGGCTTTCCTGGTCAGAATATCTCAGGTTCTATAGATTCTTTGCCCTTATGCATTTTAAGGTAGCTATTCTCAAATACGTTTTAAAATCATAGTTGATGGTAAGGTAATCTATGCACTAAAACCACTGAAAGGCTGACTACCAATGTGCAATTTCAGTTACTTCACTATACCTTATCTGATAAACACAGCCGCCAAGACACTTGTCTTTTACTGCTCCATAATTATCAGGTATCATCTGCCCTTTTCACATGTCAAACTTTCCTTTGGATCAATGCATCCTATGATAAATTAGAACTAGTTCACTTGTATAAAGATGAATAAAAGAACTTTGAATTTCCAAACCTGATTATGAAGTTATCTGTGTAATGCACAAGTGTTTTTCTTATTGACTTATATTTTAACCTCAAACTTGATTTTTTTATAAGATTTTATTTATTTATTTGACAGAGAGAGACAGCCAGTGAGAGAGGGAACACAGGCAGGGGGAGTGGGAGAGGAAGAAGCAGGCTCCTAGCGGAGGAGCCTGATGTGGGGCTTGATCCCAGGACTCTGGGATCACGCCCTGAGCCGAAGGCAGACGCTTAATGACTGAGCCACCCAGGCGCCCCTTAACCCCAAACTTTAGATGTAAAACAGAATGCCCCAATGATCTATTTATCAGGATTGCAATTTGAGATTTTATGAATGTGTACCTTCAGTTTTACAATCAAATGCTAATGATCCCAAGTCTGGAGAGTTGTAAGACTATGACTTGTCATCAGCTCACCAGTAGTATGTAATGTGGAGCCTTGAAAAGCTTTAAGAGGGTGGGGATGTTTGCTTCTTTAGTAAACTTACTTTCCCAAGCACTGAATATCTGACCTTCTGTAAATGCTTTCAAAAAGAATGAGGTAACTTCCAGAACTGTGATGGAATGGTCTCTGGAACCATGTAACTAATGTTTAGATGGATACACTAAAATTGGTCTTGAAAACACATATTGCCTGATTAGAGATGAACATTTTCACAAGATTTTCATAGATGAACAAAGTATCTTCTTCAGTTGTTTTCTTTCCCTTTCATTTTAGTTTTAATGTATTTTGACTGTTTCTTGTATATAATATTCAAGTTAATAATATTTATGTTAATTAATTCATCCGTAACATTTGCTATCTTTTCAGTGTTATATTGACTAGCATTTATTTCAAAGATAGTTATATCTGCACACTTAACTACCCATCATTATGTTTTAAAATTTGGAAAGAGCATCAGTTCCTTTGAATCCTATGACTCTTCCTTTAGAATATATTAAAAATCTAACAATTTCTCACTGATTTTATTTCTATGAGCCACTCTTAGGGCATTTTCTCACACTTGGACTGACTTGAACTGTAGTAAGTTTACCAACGGACTTCCAGGTACCACACACACACACAAACACACACAGAGTTATATTCTATCCAGCATCCAAGATGGTGATTTTATAATTTAAATCACATTGGATTTCTTCCATTATGTCCCTGTCTCAATCAGAGAGAAATCCAGGTCTTTAGAGCAGCCTATAAGCTGCTAAATGATCTGACTCCTTTCTCTAGCTCCTTCTTCCTACTCATTCTGTTTTTTCCTTCATTCATTTTGCTGCAGCCAACCTGGCCTTCGGGATATTTCTTGAACATGTTGAGCATCCCTGCTTCCATGCTTTTGTGCATTCTGCTTCCTCCAATGGGCATGTTGTTCCCCCAGATAGCTGCGTGGTTCTCTCCCTGACTCCCTTTAGATCCTACCCAATGTTGCTCTTGAAGAAAGGGTTTGTTGAAGTCTTAAAGCCGTATGGTCTTTATTTCATAAGGCTCCCAGCAAGGGCTTGCAGGAAAGTAAGGTAAATGTTATCGGAAACTGGAGGAGAGGGGATCCTTGCTCTCTAGTGGCAGAAATTTTTGACAGCATTGTTGCCTGTAGTGACTGGGTGATCTAGCTGAGATTTCCAAGCAAAGTATTAAAAGTGTCGCCTGGTTTCTCTTGCTGCTTATGATAAAATGAAAGAGGAGAGAGATAAATTGAGGCCTCTTTGCCAACAACCACAAGAAGGAGTGTTGAAGTGCATTCTCCAACCCCATTCAAGTCTTGAGAGGCAGTTTGACTGCAGCCTTATGGGACACCCCGAGCCATAATAACCCAACCAAGCCACTCTTGGATTCCTGACCCTCACAGGCTCTGAGAGATAATAAATGTTTATTATTCTAAGATGCTAAAGTTTGAGTAATTTGCTCATTACATAGCAACAGATAACGGATACAATTAGCTCATTCAAAAAAAGACCGTACATGTTTATAAATTCACCAGCATTTGACTTGTTTGTCCATAGGGTTAGCACCTTCACCAGATGAAGAACAGATAAGCAAGAGGGGGAAGGGAGAGCAGGATTAGACACACTCTCTGGTTGATGTAGGCAAAGGATTGCCGTCTCTCATTTCCTGAGATTTCAGAAGTAAGTTAGAACCTTCTTGGTTTTTGAGCTATTGATTCTTCTTTTGAATACTACATTTAGGATGCTCATCAGTTTTTTAAATTAAAGAAGTCTGGAACAGGATCAGTAGCACTTGAGTTTAAAAATAGGCAGTATCATCTACCTCTCTTGCTAGTGTTTTTATGTGTGTTTTCCTCACATCTCTTGCTATCACTAAGGTTTTCTGGCTTCCCAGCACCATGCAAATAGGAGTTTTGCTGGGAATGGGCAGTGTAGACAGAGCAATTGCTTGACATTCTGGGGCTATTATGTGGGAAAAGCAGGACTAGTTCTAGTGCCAGGGTATCCATATGTCAGAACTTTACCCACCTCCTTCTTCCCCAGCCTCATCAAAACACTGATTGTGTTCCAATTGATGTGGTTTTGGTGTACAGGTGAGGTTCAGCGGGGTGGTGTCTGAAGCCGATGACCAAGAAAGAATTCTTGAGGCATCTTTGGTACAGAATGGTGGTTTATTAAAGCACAGGGACAGGACCCATGGGCAGAAAGAGCTGCTACCCCGGGGCTGTCAGGTGTGGCTGATTAGATACTATGGGGTTGGGGGAGGTAAGGAAAAGGGGGGTTTCAAAAGGATTTTCATATGTTAAAGAAGTCTAACAGGATACCTGAGGCCTTGCATTGTCCAGTTGAACTTCCTGGAGGAGCGTTATACTCTGCAGGCTCAAATACCTGTCAATGGGTTGCAGATTATAAGGACATGTAATTCTATCTAGTTCCTTCTGGAGCTAGGTTATTGTTAGAAATGCTTTGTTCTTGTAAATTGCCAAGACATTTGTAAACTGAGGGAGACTCAGGTCTTGCAGGATTGTGATCTCTATAAGTTAACTATTTGTTTTTCCTTTCCTTAGCTTTAGGGCAGCCATAGTGCCTGAGGAATGTCACATATATCCCATCTCGGGGGGTGGGGGGGTTCCGGAGATGGATTGTAGGGTGTCAGATTCTGCAGCTTGCCTTCTGTTCCCTCATCACAATGAATTCTTCAAAAGTTATTCTCTGCTGATTATGTCCTTGATGAGTTAAATAGAATATTTGACATTCAACGGTGTATTCGACCAATATTATTACATGTATAGGTGGCTCTTTAAAATAATGTTCTATTATTGAAAAGAATTTTGAACAGCCAATAACTTTTATTCAAAATCTATACTGCTATTTCCCCTTATATCTTTCTCATTACCTCTTCACCTTTTATTTAATTGTTGATATAACCTCTATAATCTGCTTCATATTGATTCCTCACTGATATTAGGACATTCATTTTTTTAAAAAAGATTTTATTTATTTATTCAACAGAGAGAGAGACAGCCAGCGAGAGAGAGAACACAAGCAGGGGGAGTGGGAGAGGAAGAAGCAGGCTCCTAGTGGAGGAGCCTGATGTGGGGCTCGATCCCATAACGCCGGGATCACGCCCTGAGCCGAAGGCAGACGCTTAGCCGCTGTGCCACCCAGGCGCCCCAGGACATTAATTTTTATTATAGAAATCAGGTTTCTTTTCAAAATGTGATTCATGCCCAGTGCTCACCATTTTGTTTAGTCTTATTTTTAGCTTCAGATAGTTATTTCTGAAATGATGCTGCAAACACTGAAAATTAGGACATGTATTTTTTTATATGTACAAGATACTAAATTAATGTCTTCAAACTTACACTTCATAGAAGATATATTCGTATGTTTAAGGGCTCTGCTGTTTGCTGGGAATGTTACCAAGTATTCTCAACTCCTAAAATTGCCAAATAATAACCACTGTAAAATTCAACTCCAGAGATTTCAGTTATCTTCACCCTACAATGTAGGAAATGCAGATCTAAGTAAACGTAGCATAGTTAAATTTGTGTGTTTAGATAAATCTATCTCTGTAGAAAAGACTGATTTGAGAGGAGTAAGTATGGAGGGAGATGGTAAGAGGCTGTTTTAGTAGTCTTGGCAAGAGATGATAAAAGCCTTAACCTGTATTGAGGATAACAAAAGGGAGGGATACATCACAGAAAAGTTCAGAGGAAAAACTGGGAAGATTTGTTGCATATTTTATTAACTATGAAAAGAATTAATGGGTACTTGGACAGGATTGCCCTACTAACCTCAGTATTTTGCATCTTTTAGGTGAGAAAAACACCGCAGAAGGCAGTCCAGGCTTATTTGCCCCTGAGAGAAGGACTGTTAAGAGGAATTAGGGAAGCATGTTTAAATTGCATCTAAAGGTTAGAGGAACACTTTTGCAAATAGTTAATGTAACTCATTCTGAAATCTTTGTTTTACCTGCGAAGCCCTGAGGACTTTAATAAAGCCTCTCTAGCACCCAATTTGCTACAATGGTGGGACAAGACTTTTTGGATTTGTCAGACTCTATCACATTTCTGTCACTTACGTAAATCAGATGTGAAGTTGTTTGACTATATAAACTATAGTGAGAGCTAAAAACAAACCAGGAGAATGGGAGTAGCAGTACATGCTAAATTCTCTCAAAACAGCATAAATGACAATGGGAAACATGGAGATCATTGCAGAAACAAACCCCAAACACACTCTGAATATAACCACTGCTCTTCATACTTACTAGCACCCCCCAAAACAAGCCAGGTCATTTCTCATCTAAAATAATAAAATAGCCTCAAACTATGTACAAGACAAAAGGAAGAATATGTAAAATGGAGCTTTAGTGAGAGGAGCTAATTGTGTGTTACTAAAGAGAAATTAGTAATTCATAGGCCTAGCATAGACAACTCCCATTATTTGGTATTCATCAATATGCATGGAACTGTGCCTTATAATTAGAGAAGGAAGAAGGTGGCTATTGCTGGTTGTGAATAGAAAGAATGAGAGGTGTAAATAGGGTTTATTCACCATCCATCCTCTTGGATTGATTTTAAATATTTGCCATTTAAAGGACCTATTGTCAGGAAATCATGCAGCTCTTCAAGAATGAATTTTTAAAAAATCCTAAGCACAAAAAGGATTTTTCCCTGGTTTCTGAATAATATAAAAGTGATTAAAGGGTGGTGCAGAAGTAGGTGGAGCTTTTCATCCTGCTTCTGCATTGGTCCCACCTTGCTCCTGCACCTTGAGGATTGGTAGCTTGAGAAGCTTTCACAGGTAGTACATTCGAATGGGCAGTGTCCAGAGTAGCAGTGATGTGATTTGATGTCAGGTCCAGGAGTGAACAGTCAAGAAAGAATTCTTGAGATATTTTCGATGCAAAAAAGGTGGTTTTATTAAAGCACAGGGTTAGGACCTACAGACAGAAAGAGCCACACTGGGATTGTGAGGAGCACTTAGTTATAGATGTTTGAGTTGGTGGTGGGTGGGAGTGGGGGAGTTTATTAGATAGAGACAAGTAAGTTTCCAAAAGGATTTCATATGTTAAAGAAGCCTTACAGGATCCCGGAGGTCTGGCTCATTGTCAAGCTATGGTTGCTTTTTGCCTTTAGCAAAACATTAATATGAAGACAGTTGGGAGTTCTTGGAGGAATGTCACACTCTGCCTCTGTCTCAAGTATTTGTCAATGGGCCGCAAGTTGTCAGGAAATTTAATTTTGTCTACATTTCCTTTTGCCTTTGTTCTCCACATCAGAACACTGAGGACCTTAAATAAGAGACTCTTTGGGAAGTAGGGAGCCAGACATCAGAGGAAGAATGTAATTGAAACTGAAATTGCTTGCACCTTTAGAAACTGGCTTATAAGCTATGTCCTCTTGGTGAGGGAGGGGACAATTGGGAATAACAGGAGATATTTTTAGGAGTCCAACATATCTGTTGGGTAGATTGAGGAAGCACGTTCAGAGCCATGGTAATTTGAGCTTTCAAAAGTACATAACAGTTGATATCAGATCACATTTGAATTATGTATAGAATGTGATCATTTCACAAGAAGCACTGAATTGACATCCCATCTGTGAGTCAAATAAGGCATTGTTACTGGTTGAGGAATACACCTGCCATTTTAAATATGAACATACAAAGAAAGAAGATTATACCCGAGGAGAAAGCTCTTTCTTTAAAATCTGTCAACAAAATATCGTAAAATTGCCACTGGTGTCATAATTGAGTGATATTCGATGTGTAGTCCTAAACTAATAGCAACATTACCTGGTAACTTGATAGAAATAAAATTCTCAAACCTCATGCCAGACCTACAGAATTAGATCATCTGGGATGTAGCCTAGGAATCTATTTAATCATGCTCTCCAGGCAAGGTTGCAACCTTCAGGTTACCCTGAAGAATGCATGGACTCATTCACACTGGTGACTTCTCCAGTATCTTCTACAGTTGTTATTCTCTGGTGTCTGCCAGTGGGCAGATAGGAAATGTGCCATATGAGCAAGTTCCTCAGAAAACAGTGGGACAAAGAGCTCTAGACAAATAAGTTATTGAAGTTTAAGCCAATGGAAAGAGATCTGATTTATGCCAAAACTGAACCCTCTAATAAAGATATCCATGTAATGTTTACATAAATATAACATAATGGGGGCAGGGCAGCTGAAGAACTGAATAACCATGTGGATAATAGACCATATCCTATGGTCTAGGATAACTAGGTACCCCAGGACTGGGTGGATCAATCTGACATCAGAGATTTCACTCTATTCTCTCTTCAATAGTGCTTGCCCATGGTCCAATACATGTAATGCTTCAGGCTCTCTTGATAGGCCGTTTGACATAGATGGTTATATAGGGCATTGGAAAACACTTGGAAACTTACTAAGAAAACTCAGGTCAAACTTAACTAACTTAACTTTCATATAAAACACATGTGGACCTTTGAGATGTTACACTGACCGTCTGTCCTTTGTCATCTACATTCAAATAGTTACTAATGTTGGCATTACAAAGAGTGATGTGAAATGTTGGGGTTCAGAACTGACAGCCAAGAAAGAATTCTTGAGATGTCTCCAGTGCAAAAAAGGTGGTTTTATTACAGCATGGGGACAGGGCAGAAATAGCTGCGCTGGAGTCCTGATTATATACTTTCAAGTTGGGAGGGGGCTAGAGATAGCACAAGTCTCCAAGGTATTTTAAAAGAAGGTTTCCAGGATCCTGAGGGGGCTAGCTATTGTTAGAAAAAGGTTATTTATTACTGTTTAGTAAACCCTCAGTCAGGAGACCCTTCAGGTGTATATCAGCGGGACATATGCTCGGAGGATGATTGCCAACATATACCTGGGGCCGGGGGGGGGGGGTGGTTAGAGATAAAGGAAGTTTCCAAAGGAATTTCTACACTTTAAAGTAAACTCACAGGAGGCACCTGGGTGGCTCAGTTGGTCAAGTGTCTGCCTTCAGCTCAGGTCATGATCCCAGGGTCGTGGGATTGAGCCCTGCATTGGGCTCCATGCTGAGTGGGGAGCCTATTTCTCCCTCTCCCTCTGCCCCTCCCCCCTGCTTGTGTGCTCCTCTCCCTCTCACTCTGTCTCTCAAATAAATAAAATCTTTAATAAATAAATAAATAAAATAAAGTAGACTTACAGGATCCTGGGGGTCAGGCTAAGATGGCCTTTTGCCCTTAGCAAAGTGTCAACACTGATGCAGCTGAGCTCCCAGAGGAAGGTCACCCTGCCTGTTTCAAGGACTTGTAAATGTGCTGTAGACAGTAAGGAAATTTAATTTTTCTTTTGCCTTTGTTTCCCACATCAAGAGGGTCAAGCTCCAATGTAAGGAGTACTCCTTGATACCTTATTTTTTCATTTTGTCATCTCCTTTCTTTATCAAATGGTGAGAAAACAAAGTAGGACCCCAGAAATGGGAAACTGAAATGACCTCAGAATTCAACTTTATAACTATGGGTGCAAAGCTGAAGGGTATTGTTCCCACCTTTCTTGAAAAAAAAGAGTCCCTTAGTTGAAGCTGTGGCATTACCTCACCATGAGAATGTAGACAGAATATCCCTATGGGAGTAGATGAGAAGCACCTTAGTCAATTAGAACATGCTCCCTGGGATCTCAAAAAGAAGAGAAAGAATTTCCTTCATGTCTTTTTCAGTCTTTTTTCTTGTGAAAAGAGGATATGTGTAAATATAAGGATGGGAGCTGCATTTTTTGCACTTGCTAAAAAATTGCTAAGAATTCTATGTAGAATCTTACCAACTTAGGTTCACTTCAGATAGCACATGGTTTAGCAGTTCTAAGCCATGGGTGGTTCATTCAGGTGTTCAGAGGAATCCTTACTTCCTTTTCAGAAGTTGCTTACCCAATACCTGCCTTTGTCATACAAAACTTCAGTTTGCCCATTCCTCCTCTTCTGCTGCACCTCAGGTAGGCTCTCCAGTGTAGGTCTTGCTTCTGCCCAGCAAACTTCACAAGCCATATTCTAGATTCAGAGACAAATCCAACCCACAGAGTTTAGGGTCCAGTTTTTCAAAAAACCTGAGGAGTGGGGGAATGGGCAAAAGGAAGAAGGGGATTAAGTAGTATAAACTAGTTGTAAAATAAATAAGTCATGAAGATACGCACAGCATAGGGAATGTAGTTAATATTGAAAGAGCTCTGTATGGTGACAGATGGTGATTTATCATGATGATCACATCATAATATATATAAATTGAATTATGTTGTATGGTTGAGACTAATATAATATTGTATGTAAACTACACTTCAATAAAACATTAAATATACAGTCCATGATGAAAGAAAAAAAAGAAAGAAAAGGAACGTGAGAGTACATGTCAGCTCAATAAAGATGGTTACTGAGCAATGATGTCTGATGGAAGGACAAGGTGGGGGATTGGCAACCTTATACCATGCCTTGGTCATCTATGTCACAAACTTAGACATGATAATATCTTATTAGTTAACTGTTATTTATATCTCACACAGTAAATTTAATACCTACTATCCAGAAGGGTGTTACTGATGATGAAAATAACTATAATTTTTTCAGCCTGATTTCTGCTTTATCTCTCTTTTTTTAAAGATTTTATTTATTTATTTGACAGAGAAAGAGACAGCCAGCCAGTGAGAGAGGGAACACAAGCAGGGGGAGTGGGAGAGGAAGAAGCAGGCTCCCAGCAGAGGAGCCTGGTGTGGGGCTCGATCCCAGGACTCTGGGATCACGCCCTGAGCCGAAGGCAGACGCTTAATGACTGAGCCACCCAGGGGCCCCATGCTTTATCTCTCTTCATGCTAGCAATAATCTTTGGCATAGATATTTTTCCCTATGATTTTCTGTCATGAAGATGAGGCCAGCAATTTACACAAAAAGATTGAATATGTGTCAAGTTCACACCCCTAATGTACAAAGCTGAGCTTTCAAACTCAGAACTGAGTGACTCCAAATCTGCCCTTGTGGGGAAAGCTAATCTAATGACCAGTAAGAAATTAGAACACATGAAACGTTTCTCTGAGTATTTACCATTCAAAGTCAGTCACAATAAGACAATGTTATACCATGTAAACGGGTGTAACAGTGAGGTTTATTTATGACTCTACAGGGATATACTGACACACAATAAATTCAGGGAACCAGGGAGAATTTTGGTTGTCATTCAAAAAAGAAGAGAACACAGATTCACTCAGTAGGAGTATTCAATAGGAAATGGCAAATAAACAAAGATTCCTGCCATAATTTTATATAATTCATTTAGCAATAAGAAATACTTGAAAAAAGTAGTGAACAGTTGACAAGTTGCATAACTTGTCAAAAGTCAGTCAAGGAGCAATAGTGTATCGTGTATATTTCTGATCTGCAGCCACCTAACACTGACATGTATGATTTCTACTATCAGACCTGCTGATAACATGGAACAAGAATGTAGGGAAACTGCTTCTTTCCACGTGTGTGTGTGTGTGTGTGTGTGTGTGTGTG
>NW_024426774.1:32043643-32162520 GCF_017311325.1 Ursus maritimus | reverse complement strand
GTGTGTGTGTGTGTGTGTGTGTGTGTGTGTGCGTGTGTGTGTGTGTTGACTGAAGCATACTCATTTAGTGGCTGTACCTTATAATTATTATCAATTTGAGGTGAGTTGATAGCAATATCAGATCACAAATTTAGTTCTTGAGGCGGGAAAAACCTACCAGGTTTTTTTCCTCTCTTTTAGAGGAAAAGCCATGAGAACAAATCAAGTGTGAAATGTAGATAATACCAGTTAAAATTACATTTATCAAAGATATGGTAAATTAGGGCACAACACATTGAGACTATGTATACCTATTGTCAACAAAGCTATTGCTTTGTTTACAATTTGGATGAAGAAAGCCTAAATTTCCATTAAAAAAAAACTCATATAACAACGTAGGAAAATAGGCCAATGATAGGAAAGGTAGGGAGATATTATTTCACACCTACAATATTGAATTTAAGAAGTTTGACTCAATGGTTTTAGAGATTAAATGGGTAATAAAATCTCCCATAAGCTTTTGGTGGGAGTTTTTTTAATGGGTGGAGTCACTTTAGATATCAACTGGTGATATATATAATTGGTCACTGTACAGCAATGAAAATGAATGAACTCTAGCCATACACAGTAATAGGACAGGTCTCTAAATAAGATGCTGAGACAAGCAAACAAGTCATTAAAGAATATGTATATTTCAAGCATTTTATCTGAATTTCAAAGAAAAAAATATTGGGCATTTACTTACATGAGACAAAACTTAAACGACAAGCAAGGAAATGATAAACAAAATTTAGGATATATGTATTTGGGAAGGAGAGAGTGCAATTCAGGGGAACCCAGACGGGTTCGAACTTTTTCAAAGAAAGTAGAGGGTAAGGTAGAGTAATTTACTGTGCAAAGAGAAAACTCTCTTTTTAGTTGTAGGAGCTGGGGGGCGGGGGGTGGTTAGAATGCTCATATGTGAATAAATCTTGTCTCCATCAGAAAAGCAAATACTTAAGTGATCCCTGTCTCCTGTGGGATTTTCCATATTTTACAACTGGTATCATTTCTACTCTTCCATTTCAATAATTTTAAAAACCATTGGATGAAGTGCAGTGATGGCAAAGCGTGCGGACTATCTACAAATCTCTTGGTCTGGTCTATCACGCAAAGCTCAGTGCTTCCCTGATTCTTTCTTGGGTGCGTTCCATTACCAGTTCATATTCTGATTCTAAAAAAAGCCCTCCTCAAAGAATGTCTACTATTGAATTTTAAAAATTCCTGGCAGTATGCATTTTCCATAAATGACAATGGTATTTTAGTATAGCATTTTCCTAATAAAAGGTCTTGCCCAATTTTTACTTATCTTCAGATATCACTTAACTCAGATGAAATTACTGAGATTTATTTCTGCTATAAATTGTGTCTTACTGGAGGATGTTGATTAGGCAATACAGAGTGATGACACTAATTCAGTTCAGAAAAACAACTGTAGAAGGCTTTCTGCAGGATGAAATAAAACCCACAAAAATTAAAAACACACGATAAAAAAATAAGACAGACACAGGTTTAAATCCCAGCTCCTCCCTGAGTAGCTGCCTAACCTCCTTAAACTCAAGGGAGTTTTTGTACTACACCACACGCCTTTGTTGTCCTAGACCTGGCCTGATACCCTTGTTGAGATGTGTGAAATTCCCAGCACAGTTCCTAGATGAGAGGAGAAAGACAAGAAGCCATACTATTAGTATTGCAAATATTGGTTTGTTCTAGAAACAGTTGGAAATGCATATTTAATTGAAAAATATTTGACATTTTCTCTCCCAGAACAACTTCCTTCCTGAAATTGTTTCCATGTGTTAAAAATTGGTCTCACCATTTTGTGGGAATTAAAAAGAATACGTTTGAAGGTTAACTTTTATGGCTTGATGTAGCTACCAAAAAAGGCCAGCTTTTTGCAAGGTGCATAATTTTAGTAAGAATCATCACCTCTCTTTTCAATGGTACCAAAAGAAAATATGAACTGTCATCTGATTTTTCTATCTAGCTGAGACAATTTGCTGATTTGAACCCTGTGGCAGCTCTTGCCAAGAGAGCATTAGTCTTTACGTTAAGGTGATATTTAGTTCCCTGTCCCTTCCACCCTTTGCTTTTCTTTCTACCCACTGGTTCTATTTATTCATCCGCTCATTCATTTACTCATTCATTCATTTCTGTAATATCTGTTGAGTATCTGCCATGTGCTCACTACTACTTAAAGAACATAATTCCCTGTCTTCCTCGGGACAATTCTTTAAATGCTTTAAGACAGCTATAAAATTCTTGCTTTCCCTCTTAAGCATCACAGAGTCATTTAGCCATTTGTTATCTGTCTCTTTATCATCCTAATCTATTTGTTCTGAACATTTTTATATCTCTTACAAGGCATGATTACAATTGGAGAAAGTCCTTGCTTTTGTTCCATAAATTTTATCTTCCTTTATACAATCTTATCTTACAAATATGTTTAATAATTACACACTTAACAAATGTACTTACTGGAGCTACTAGATTATTTTGTAATTTATTTCAATCGTTGATTGATTCCCAATGTCCCTGGAGCTAAGTATCACTTGAGAGAATTTATTCATATATAGACCACTAAACCTCAATATTGGATATATTCATTCAGTATGTCTGGGTTGTGTCTGGGAATCTCATTTTTTTTTTCTTTTTGAAATAAGCATTCAGTTGAGTCTTTTCCTCAGAGAAGTTTTGAAAACATTGGTATAATATATTATTATAAGTACAATTATATTAATTATGATCAGCAGTGATAATTACATAAAAATTAAATTCATTCATTGGTTTTGTATATAAAAACATGTAATTTAAATTCATGCTATACTAAATATTTCAGAGTGGTCCTATCTAACTCAGTGGGCTGTAGAAGCAAAGCTCTTACAGAACTAAAAGCCCTAATCTGACCCTGTTACTTACCCTGTAACCTTGGACCAGCCACTGCTTTTCTCTTAGCCTCATTTCATTTACCTATAAAATATCAGATAGTAATACTTTTGTATATATTTTACTGAATCTTTGAAGGATAAAATGATATCATGTGGAGATAAATATGTGATGGGATAGAGCTTTATATAAATTCAAGGTTGTTATCAGTACATACTCTCACTAACATTTCCAGGGATTACGTAGGTGTAATGAATTAGTTAAAATTAAAGTTTTCTAATTTCTTTTCAGTTATTAAAATATCTGACATTGTAATCTTATATACAATCTTTTCTTAAGAAAGATTATAGAACAACTGGCACCAACATTGCTGATATTATTAAATATATTTTTTCCTGGCTTTGAAACAGGTTGAAATACATACAATTTATTTGTAAAATGCCTGTCAGTCAAACTGTCCTCACAGTGGAAGGGAAATGTAATTAAACTAAGGCTTTCATATTGAAGCCAGGCTAAGGATCAGGTGCACATGACATTATACAATGCCATGGCTGGCCATTACATATTTTGAGCAAGTAGACAGGTAAAGCTCTTCTGTGTGCATTAATATGCAATTGACTCTGCAATTTTATTTTAATATTCCCAGTGGAAAAAAAAAACAACACTACAATTTTTTTCTATAACTTGTTTGTTTTACCTTTCAGTTTTTCTTTGTACTTGTCCCCTTTCTTTCTTCATTTTTAAGTATTGTAGAATAAAATGTTATACTTCATAATCATTTTTTTTCCTTTTTTCAGTTTCTCAAGGAAGGGTATTCTCTTATATTTCTAGCTTATGCTGAGGATATTCTGCTTTACCCAGGCTTTTGAGTAGAGATTCATTACAAGAATCAATGTATAATATGGACCAGATTTTTCTAATTCATTCGGAAATAAGGATGAATGGAATATGCATATAAACAATCCTCCTATAACCTCACAATCACCAAAGTGTCTTTTTGAGACACGCACTTTGGACATACAGTATGTTTGCTTTTTTAAGATTGATCGATTGATTTATCAGAGACAGAGAAAGAGAGAGAGAGACAGAGCACAAGCAGGGGGAGTGGCAGACAGAGGGAGAAGCCGGCTCCCCACGAGCCCGATGCAGGACTCAATCTCAGGACCCATTCCCAGGACCCTGGGATCATGACCTGAGCTGAAAGCAGACGCCCAACCGACTGAGCCACCCAGGCATCCCTGGATATTCAATTTTTGACAATTGTTACAAATGACAATATCCATTTTGATTAAAATGTGAGGATGGTAATTAAATTAGAAAGACAAGGATAGACTATGAATTATTCTAGGGTCTTTTTTTTAATACAATTTTAAAGATTTTATTTATTTGTCAGACTGAAAGAGCACAAGCAGGGGAAATGGCAGGCAGAGGGA
Organism: Ursus maritimus; assembly: GCF_017311325.1. Classification (NCBI taxonomy): domain Eukaryota; kingdom Metazoa; phylum Chordata; class Mammalia; order Carnivora; family Ursidae; genus Ursus; species Ursus maritimus. Next base: position 32,158,183 of record NW_024426774.1, on the reverse strand, counting down.
GAAGCAGGCTCCCCACCAAGCAAGGAGCCTGATGTGGGACTCAATCCCAGGATCCTGAGATCATGATCTGAGCCGAAGGCAGATGCCTAACCAACTGAGCCACCCAGGCATCCCTCTAGGGTCTTACAGAGTAAGAGAGAGTTCCTATCTTTGAAGACTTTAAATCTAAAAATAGAATAAAACTAATAGTCATCTGCTAAACCTAACTGAGCATCTTCATTCGGAATCCTTCAAATAGTGTTCACAAAGAAGTGATAATCATTCATACATGAGACACACAAAAAAAAGAGTGATTATATGAGCCAGTGTGATATTGAGGAAGGCAGATGGTCTTTAAATTCAAAGCAAGGTAGATTCACACCATGAATCAGGTACCTACCAATTCTGATTTTTGATTAAATCATTTTACATTTTCTGAGCCTCAGTTTCTTCTTCTGTGGCAGCATCCTAAAATGTCATGTGTGTATATATGTGTGTGTGCGCGCATTTACAAAAATTCAGATAATACTCTTAAATATGAGATAATATAATCTAGGTTGCACATTTTGAAGTCTCAGAGTGAAGGAGGAAAAGCAACCATCTTCCATTTTCATAAACGGACAAGAGATGAAGAGCAGCTACTTAGCAAAGAGGCATTTCAGTAAACCAGAATTTGGGTAGTTTCCAAATACCATCATAAATTTGAAAAGATTCACAGGCTTTCTTCCTATCAGCAAGTCCTGGTATATCTGTAGAAATTAGAGCAGGACCATCATCTGGCTGAGGCATCTCTCAAGAATCCAAAGAAATTTCTCCTCATTGCTTGGCTATGTTTGATTTATGCTTAATACAGAACCAACATAGGGGCACTTGGGTGGATCATTCAGTTAAGTGTCCAACTCTTGATTTTGGTCCAAGTTATAATCTCAGAGTTGTGAGATTGAGCCCCACATCTGCTGGAGATTCTCACCTTCTTCCCTCTCCTTCCCCCTCTGCTTCTCCCACTTCTCACTTTCTCTTTCTCTCTCTCTCTCTAGAATAAACAAATAAAATTTAAAAAAAAAACAGAAGCATAATATTCTTTTGTAAGTTAAAAATTAGGCAAAAATACAGATTTAAAGGGTAAATGCACCCTGATGTTTACAACAGCATTACTAACAATAGCCAAATTATGGGAAAAGCCCAAATGTCCATTGACTGATGAATGGATAATGAAGAAGTGGTATATATACACAATGGAATATTACTTAGCCATCAAAAAGAATGAAATCTTGTCATTTGCAAAAACATGGATAGAGCTAGAGTGTATTATGCCAAGAGAAATAAATCAGACAGAGAAAGCAAATACCATATGATTTCACTTATATGTGGGATTTAAGAAACAAAACAGGTGAACTTATGGGAAGGGGGGACATAGAGGGAAACAAACCATGAGAGACTCTTAATGATAGAGAACAAGCTGAGAGTTAATGGAGGGGGTTGGGTGGGGAATGAGCTAAATGGGTGATGGGTGCTAAGGAGGGCACTTGTTATGATGAGCACTGGGTGTTATATGTAAGTGATGAATCACTAACTTCCACTCTTAAAGCCAATATTACACTAAATGTTAACTAACTAGAATTTAAATAAAAATTTGAAAAAAAAAAGAAATTGGGAATTTACAATATAAATATTGGTACAGGTAGTATTGTCAAATAAATGAGGACCACCTAAATGAGAACAAACAGAAGCTATTCATTTAGAGCTTGCTATAGCAAAGGAGCCAGACACCATCACCTGTGTTGGGCAGAGACTTAAAAGTAGGTAGGGTAGTGGGAAAACTCTATACTAAGAAAAAGGGAAAGGCTTCAAATATGCTCTGAGTGGAGGTTGCTGGCATGAGGAAACAGAAGTCAGGCTAAGAGAAGCAAGGTGTCCTCTGTGATTGGTTTGGTAAGCATATTCGGCTTTCTCTGGTTGACTGAACCGAAGCTGTAAGAAGGGGACAGGAACAAAAATTAGGGAAGTGGCAGTTACCAACCAAGTCCTAACAATTCTGGTCTGATTGCTGCAGTGGTTATGGGTCAGAGTTCTATTTTCCTGTAAGGACTGGCCATTGTCCATTTGTATATTCTGTCTCTCAGTATGCAGGGACTCGTTGCCAAAGTAAAATATGTCAAGTGTTGGCTAGTATAAATTACTGATAGCAGATTCTAGGTCAGACTGATTAACTAACATGATTCATTGAAGTATCAAAAGTGAGGAGGCAAGGGAAGATGAGCAATGGAGGTTGGAGAAGGAAATGCAAACCAAAGCAGTAAAGAAAAATGGCAGGTCAGTGCAGAAATCATGAATGAACTGTGAATAAATGGGCAGTTATAACTCAAGCTGAGTGATCATAGGTAGCTCTGGCACATAACATTCCATCAACACATATTTGTTGATTTCTTATAAGCAAAACTCTGCTAGATACAGTGAAGAAATTAAAGTAAAATTGTATTATCATTGTTCTCTTATTTCCAAGATGTGAAGTTCCTTCATTCTATGAATCAGCCAGAATCCACTATATTCAATTTCCTTTGGCAGGAAGTACCAAGGATTGTAGTTTTCTCAGCTATCAAAATAGGCATTTCTCTTCCTACATGCCTCTTCTTGCTCAGTGATGAGAGAGCCTCACTTGGACCTCCTTTTCTCCTTTCAAAAGGGAGCTCTGCACCAGTCCCCTGATACTTGAAACTGTGCCATTATTTTGTCTTCAATCATTAAAACTATGGACCTGCACTTGGAGAGTCAGTCCATATTTATTTCCTCGAAGCTTTGTAAATGGCAGTACCTCTTTAGTTACTTAAACCTTCAAGGGCTATGGCCTTTCTTTACATGCATATTGAATATTTTCTTTTCTTATTGATTTTAACCATTGCAGAGAAGCTAATTTATAAAGCTATCCTTCTGTTAAATTTCAATAATATATAGGGTAGCCTCAGTATCATGAGGGAACAGAGTGGGTGTTAATGAAAACACTTTTAGCAGATAAGAGCATATATACATTTAAATACATATACATCTTTTCTCAATCATAGTCCAACCTTAACATGACTCAGACACTTGCAGAGTTCTCATTATGACTTTTTTTTTTCCCCAGCAAGACTCATTTGTACTTCTGAAGGATGTTTTTTAAATGAAGTGGCTGTGTTTCATCCACTTGATCTCCACTCCTCTTTCTCCTTTTCTCATCATTCCTTTTCCCCTTTGCATTATTTTGGTAATTTGGCTTCCCTTTCTTTAACACAGCATGATTTGACTGAATTTACTTTTGCTTAGTGAATCTCCAAACTCACAAAATGCTTAGTCTTCCCCTTACATGAGAGACTTTTCAGAAGTAATTGGATATATAGTCATCACAGATGTTTCATTGTAGATAATTTCATTATGTCTATTTGAGGGAGAAGAAAAAAAACGTTATGTCTATTGGAGGGAGAAAAAAAAAAAAAAGACCTAAAGCCAGTGAACAACATAGTCCTGCTTTTTATGTAACATATATTGTCTTCTATGAGGCACTTTTTCTTATCCCTGGAGCTGCCAATTTATTAACTCACTAAGCTGCTTGGTCATTGCTTCTATACATACCAACTTTTTAAAAACAAACAACATTGAAAGCAAAAAGCCCTGAAATGAGATTCATTTGCCAATAACATAAAAGAACTTGCTGCTTTTTAATCTGATGTTTTAGTTCCTAAATGGATGAGTTGGCATTCATTTAGTTCAGAGAGTACTTTTAGGAATCTTTTCTAAATTGTGTTTTTTTAAACCTCTTCAGTGTATTATTACCTTTGTGACTCATGTGTTTCATTATACAGAATAGAACCTTTTATTTTCTTCTGAACAAACAAAAGAAACAGTAGTTGTTCTCCTTTAGTTAATTGAGAAGAGCATTCCTGGCTTGTACTGACTTTGAGTCTCCCCCAGTGCCCACCGTGGTAAATTATGTAGGTCAGTGGTGCAGTTAGACCATTATAGAATTTTACTCTTGGAAGCATATCTAACCAAAAAATCAGATTATTTTTGGCCTGCACAGATCCTTTAATTAATGCTTGATTTTTTCATAACTATAAAGCTTAACTACAATTTACAATACACTGAAAAAATCTGATTTGAGTTCTATGATGCCTTATTAATGATTGAATTATAAAGAGGATGATAAAAATTCTGTCATTGGGTGAAGACTTGTTTCTATGGGGGAAGTAGTTGCATTAGGACAACCATGGGAGAGAGACAGGCAAAGATGGCTTATTCAGTTGACCAGATTGAGTGGAACATAGGATGCACTGGAACAGGAAAACCAAGCATGAAATGTAGGTTGGGACCAGAATGTAAGGGGTTTTGAATATCAAACTAAGCAGTCTGACTATAATCTAGCAAGTTATTGAGAAATATTAAAGGTTTGCATAGAGATGCTTGACTCCTCTAGTAGAAATGTGCCTTGTACATGGAGGCAATTGAAATGAATGTCTGTATAATATAAAATATAGATATAATCATAGATAGCTATCTCAGGGTGATCATGGATAAAATTAAATTACTCAGGCTTTTGAAGATTTAGTGATATAATGCTTTGTGACTGTCACATCAGGCCATAAAATCATACTAAATCTCTATGACGGGGTTGGGTTTTCCGCAGAATATGATGGATGTTCCCAGTCTGAATCATCCTTGAAAGAGATTAAACCAAAGAAAGACAATGACGACCCAGGAAACAGAGATTCATATAGATTGGGGAAAACCTCCTCTCTCTTTGTGGGCAGGAGCTGTTGGGTATCATATTCTGAGATGTGAAGTAGAAAGAAACTGGGAGGGACACAACTGAGGACCCGTGTAAAGAACTGGTTTAGTAAGAAAGAGAGTAGAGTATTCTATTATTGCTTGAGTTACATTCTCCTTTCACTTTTCCCTTAAACTTTAGTGAAGTCCCTTTAAATTTGTATTATTTGTTCTCAGTTGTCTGTGCCCATGCTTTGGAAGTGCAGGGAAGGGAGGGGTTGGCAGGAACAGCACAGGGGAAGGCAGTGTTCCCTCATACAGGGCCAGGGTCATGAGCAGCATCAGAAGAGAATGGAAGACTACCTGCCAAGTGTCAGTCTCATGAAGAAATGGCTGGTGACACTAAGATGAAAATTAATATCAAAAATGGGACAATAGCATTTAATAGTTGGCTCCAGTGACTATTAGAAAATACAGCTCTGGCCAAATCCTTTCATGATGATATTTAGGGTTGCATTGAGGGCAAGTGGTTCAGCTCTCAAATGTAGTCAGACACTTAAAATTCAGAGAATATTTATGGAAAGAAAGGAGGAAGTGGGTAGACAAAAAAATAGCAACTCTGGACTGCAAACCTACATAATTCAATAAGACTTACTTGGGTCAAATGATGTGTTGAGTAAATAGAAGGTAGGGAGTATGACTTATTTTCCGTATTTTCTTGTTGAAATAACCAGAGAACAACGTTGAGCTGCAATCACATAACCATTTCTAAAATGGCTAGTCATTGGTTAATTGAAATTCCAACATATAAACCAGATTTTATTTATATTTCTATAATAATCTGTGTGTCTGTATATAAGTATTAGAGAGCTACTGCAAAAATCGAATGTATCCCCATACTCCTTTTTGCTTTTCTTCATTCAGGAAAAAAAAAGGGGGAAATGATTGTTTTTGTTGTTTTTAATGGTTGCAAATTCTTTCTCACAAGTCTTTGAAATTTTGCAACAACATTGGAGAATACTTTTATCTCATGCCATTTAGCTTAATATCTGAGATATGGTACACATTTTTTAAAATAAATGCTTATGAGCTCCCATTCAACTGAAAAAAGAGAATTATTTATGCTAAATAATCTTTTAGAAAACAATCAGTTTTCAATTTGAAGACTTCCATAAAACAAATAAATTATCCATTTTTCTTGAAGTGGAGTCACTAAGCTCATATCTCCTATCTTTGTGCCTGGAATGAACATGCAATTTGAGGTTAAAAGCAAGAAAAAAAACCAAAAAACAAAAAAACCCAGAAACATACAAACTACATATATTGAGTAAAACACATTGTGGGATCTTCATTCATCCAGTTGTACTAAGTAATGAATATCTACCTTGGTAGTATCAAAGTAAGTTCATGTATAAGAAAATTCTTCAGAAACTGTGAAGTTCTATGGAAATAAAAATTCTCATTGTATTGACAAGTTGATTTAGTCATTAATGTTTGCTCTACTAATTAACATGCTCATTCCTACCAAGTGCTGTTTTCTCAGTACAGATTTTCATCTTTACAAAGAAAATTGCATTGAAAGGCATGAGTCTTTAGGAACGTGAAACCAAGGAAAATATAAATCTCCTTTTCAATAAGCATTTACTCTGTCAGGTATCATTCTGGGTTCTGAAGAAATAAAGGAGAATCAGACAAAGTATCTCTCTCAAGCAATTCAGAATCAAGTAAGAAACCAGGTCTACAAGCAAGCAATTAAAATGTACAGGGGCAAAGTCAGTGATAAAGAGAGTACGTACAAGGTCTAGAGATAACACAGAGAAGAAAGTAATGAATTCTGCTTAGAGGATGAGGCTGAATTAAAGAGAATGTTGCCAAGTAGTTAACATTTGAGTTGAACCTCCTTGCAGTTCTTCAGGCAGGTAAGTGAAAGAAAGTCTTAGGCAGATGAAACAATATGTACACAAGCATGAGTGAATGAAACAGTGTTATATGCTCAAAGAATTTCAAACATTGTTGTAATATAAAATGAAGAACAGAGAAAATGGTTAAAAAAAAAAAAAAACTGAAAAAAAAATGGTAAAAAATTCAGTCCAGGGAGCTCCTGGGTGGCTCAGTCCCTCAAGTGTCTGCCTTCAGCTCAGGTCATGATTCCAGGGTCCTGGAATTGAGCCCCATGTCAGGCTCCTTGCTCAGCAGGGAGTCTGCTTCTTCCTCAGCCCCTCCCCCTGCTCATGCTCTCTCTTGTACTCTGCCTCTCTGTCTAAAATAAATATATAAAACCTTTAAAAGAAAAGAAAAGAAAAGAAATTCAGTCTAGGCCAGGACTAGGTCATGGAAGTTCACCCATACTTATGTATCTGGCTTTTTGCTGAAAAAAATGGGGAGTTAAGACAGAAGTACTTAGTCGTGGGGTGCCTGGGTGGCTCTGTTGGTTAAGCATCAGACTCTTGGTTTTGGCTGAGATCATGACCTCATGGGTCGTGAGATCAAGTTCCACTTCAGGCTCTGCGCTCAGCAGGGGAATTGAGTCTGCTTGCAGATTCTCTGTCTCTGCCTGCCCCCCGCCCACTCTTTCTTTCAAATAACTTTTTTTTTAAAGGAACTACTTAGTCCCCATATCTGAAGTCTGCCACAGGAGAATATAAAGTAAGATGGAGGTTTTTGATCTTACAAATTCAAGGAACTGAAATAAATGACAAGGTTTGTAGGAAATAGAAGATATAAGGATGCTTGACAAATGACTGCATGAAACATATGTACACAGCCCACGTGCAAACAGATCCCTAGAGATAATGAGGAAGCAAATTGCCTACTCCCAATCCTACACGGTACTGAATGTACAATTTAATTACTTCTTAAAGATCACAATGTATAATTCTTCATTATCCAATTAAGAGCAGACCGTTGAAAAAGAAACTAATTCCAATATTCTTGGTGCTCTTCACATACCTCTTTAGGTCTGGATGTTTTCTAGTCATTTCATTTTAACACAACATGATTTGTGCTTGGATTTTGAATAAGGTTGAAGTATGACATTTTAGAGAATTCTGTTTCTTCATTCTTTAGGGAAAATGAAAAAGTAAGTAGATGGCAAACGTTTCGCTCAAGTGTGACTTGTTAAATGGGTACTTGAAACTCATTTTCAGGGCTGCTTATTATCTGGTAGTATCTGCCTTTCCTCTGGGAAGAAGACCCCAAGTTGGTGAAACAAGAATGTAGTTATTAGCTGAATCGTTTAGCTCGACCCCATCTTTGCCAGTAGCATACTTGATGACCTTACGTTCTTTTCAACTCTCTGAGCACAGAGATTAAATCAGGTATTCCCCGTAGAGGGCTTAGCACGATGCCTAGCACATGATAAGGACTCAGTAAGTAACAGCTGCTGGAGTCAGTGTCCTCAGTCAGACATTGTAACGTTTGGGCTGTATGATATCTAAAGGCCTTTTTGACTCTAATATATGATGTTTTTAAAGGTTTTATTTATTTATTTCAGAGAGAGAGCATGAGAGGGATGAGGGGCAGAGGGAGAAGCAGGCTCTCTGCTCAGAGAGCCTGATGTGGGATTGGATCTCAGGACCCTGGGATCATGACCTGAGCCAAAGGCAGACGCTTAACCGACTAAGCCACCCAGGCACCTGCTAATATATGATTTTTTATACTAGAAGTGAAATATATACCGATTCTAGGTCATTTCTTCCTTTCTTTTCATCTTTGATGGACACTTTTGTCCTTCAGACATTAATTACATAGCATCGAGTAATGTTGGGTCATCATTTTTATTGTTCTGAAACTTAGTCTTTTCCAGGGATAGAGGTTCTCTAACTAGTGGCAGAAGAATCACCTTGGGAGGATGTAAAATGTGTAAATTAATGAGCCTCACCCACAAAAATTCCGATTTAGATTTGGCACTGGGCCCAGATGATTCTGATCATGTGGTCTAAAGGAAGCAATTCACACAGGAGAAACACTGTACCAAAGGACTAACATTGATGGTGTGACATTGTATTCTAGGATACAAATTTTGGAACTGTGTTAAAGATGGGACCTTGCTATCATTGTTTTTAAGACATAAACAACCCGTATTACTTTTTTTTTTCCCTAGCAGAATAAGCACAAAATTTAAATTCAAGCTTAATTCCTGTGTAAGATAAGACTATGGCCTTGTAAGAGCTTGTACTATTACTCACCCTGACATAACTAGACTTGCTGAATGCCCTGCAGAACATTCAGGAACTGCAGGTTCCTACGATTGCAGCACCATTCACCAAGCAATGTCACTACATTCTGCTGCATTATTTACAGAGGCAGAGAAGAGGAGTCAGAGAATCACAGAGATTTCCTATGTGCTTTGCAGCTGGAAAGCTAGGGGGGGAAAAGGCGCTCCAAGTATCATTTCAGTGCTCTGACCGTGCTACAGAGAGGGGAGGCCCAGAGTTTCAGGTTTTAGCAGAACTGTTCCTACTTGACAAAAACTGCAGAGAGTACAAATCACCAGAAAACAGACAAATAACATGTGACATGTTATTTCTGAGCAATTAGAATTCATAACTCATCCCTTAGTTCACACTTGAGGCTATCACCCTATGTATTATAAAAGTCCCTGGAAACCTCTGGGTTAATAAAGAAGAAATCAGAGAAGACAGACCCAAAATACAAGGTTGAAATACCAGAGAGGATCAATGGGAAGGGCTTAATTGAACTTTTAAAAGGAGTGTTGACTATAGCTTAAAAAGAGAGTAACAAAATAAGCCTCCTGGAGAAGTTTGTCTTCTTAAAATATTAAACTACTTCTATTTTGTCATTCTATGGGGATTTGTGCTGAAGTATGATAGCTATCAATCAGATATGAAACACTGCTGTGTGAAATTGTTAAATGATGACTAATTTCTAAGGTGACAAAATCAGCAAAGAAAACAAAATCATATTTCCTTGCTACTCCTTGGCCAGCATAGGCAAATTCTGAGATATACACACTGTGCAAGATTTTGTGTGGCTAGACCTTTCTGAAGCTTGGCTTCAGGAGATGGATTGTAGCTCGGTATAGAATACTCTTACTTTTGGCTGGTAAATCAGAAATTTAGCCTGTGGAATTGTGGAGCCAGAGCACGGGAAGGACTTTCTCTTCTGAGATTGCAAAGGACTGTGCAGAGCTGAAAGCTGAATGGGACACAGAAAGCAGGAAGTCAAAGAGGAGCATCAGAGGAGCATCGGGCCATTGAAAAACCTAACAATCTAAAAACAGCTATTAAAGCTGGGAGTTTCAGAGTGAGAGACATGAATATAAGGTGGGGGATCTGATTTAAGTGAGAGTGATTTTAGATGTTTGTGCACTATCAGCAGCCTTGTGTGTGGATGAAGTCATCCCTGGGTAATGAGCCAGGGGAAGGGAGAATGTCAGGAGACATCACTAAGGCATACTGAGATAAGGCATCATTTACCACTAAACAAATAAACAAGGTGGGAGATCCTTCTCGTATATAAAACGGCATAATATGAACTTCCCAGGTCCTTAAATTGCTCTCCTGCAATGAGAAGGAACGTAGATTACATTTCCCAAGACTACCAAGCAATGGCCCATTAGAATTATTTTTTATTTTTTCCTTCACTATTCTATGGACTGGATGATTTACATGTCTTGGTGTGTCTTCAAGTTCACTAACTCTTTGTTCTGTCATCTCTTTTCAGCTATTATGCACGTTCTGTGAAAATTTTTTTAAAGATTTAATTTTTTAGAGCATTTTTGGATTCACAACAAAATTGAGGAGGAAAGACAGAGATTTCCCTTCTTCCACACAGGCACAGCCTCCCCCATTATCAAGATCACTTACCAGAGTGGTACATTTGTTGCAGTTGATAAACCTACATTGATACATCATAATCACCAAAAGTCTGTACTTTAGGATATTATGATTCACTCTTGGTGTTGTACATTCTCAGTTTGTACAAATGTATAGTGATATATGTCCATCATTATAGTATCATACAGAGTATGATATCATATAGGATATTTTCGTTGTCTTAAAATTCCTCTGTTCTCTGCCATTTCATCCCTCCCTTCCCACAACCGCTGGCAACGACTGATCTTTCTATTGCCTCTATAGTGTTGTCTTTTCCAGAACATCATATAGTTGGAATCATACAGTACGTAGCTTGTTCTAATTGGCTTCTTTCACTGAGTAATATTCATTTAAGTTTTCTCCATATCTTTTTATGTTTTGGTAGCTCATTTCTTTTAGTGTTGAATTATATTTTATTGTCTAGATGTCTAGATGTACGACACACAATTATTTATGCATTCACCTACTGAAGGACCATCCTGTAAATTTTTATTTCTGTCATTGTCATTTTTGGTTCTAAAATTCCCATTTGGTCATTTGTTATATCTATTGCTTTAATGAGATTTTTTATTTACCATTGGCTTGAACAGTATTCACAATTGCTTGCTGAAATGTTTTTACAATATTTGCTTTAAAGCTTTAAAGTGGGTTTTTTGCTGTTATCATTTCTTTTATTTATTTTAATTCCAGTATAGTTAACATACAGTGTTATATTAGTTTCACGTGTACAATATGGTGAGTCAGCAATTCCATACATCACCCAGTGCTCATCAGAACAAGTGGACTCCTCAGTCCCCATCACCTATTTTAGCCGTCACCCCATCCACCTCCCCCCTGGTAATCATCAGTTTGTTCTCTATAGTTAAGAATCTGTTTCTTGGTGTTTCTCTCTTTTTTTGTTTTGCTCATTTGTTTCACTTCTTAAACTTCACATATGAGTGGAACTATATGGCATTTGTCTTTCTCTGACTGACTTATTTTGCTTAGCATTATTCTCTAGCTATATCCACGTCATTGCAAATGGCAACATTTCATTATTTTTTTTATGTCTGAATAATATTCCGTTGTATGTATATACCACATCCTCTTTATCCATTCATCAGTCACTAGACGCTTGGGCTGCTTCCATAATTTGGCTGTTGTAAATAATGCTGCTGTAAACATAAGGGTGCACGTATCCCTTGAATTGTTGAAGTGTTTTGTATTTTTTAGTAAATACCCAGTGGTGTGATTTTAATAAAATAGAATGTAAACTAATGAAATAGTGCAAAAAAAAAAAAGTTGATTCCTTGAAAATGATGTTGAACATAGGGAAAAACCTTGATAAATGTGAGTTAAACAGAAATGTGAGTTAAACTAAAATAAAGCTTACTGCTGTATCAGGTAGAGAAGGACAACTGAAAAAAGGTGGGGAGAAATTGTAAAGATCTAGAAGATTTCTATACTCAGATTGCTTAACAAATGCCTGTTTCGAAGTCTACGTCAAAAAATTTTAACATGTACACCAGCGTGGTGCTAGAGTCAACTGATAGTCGTTTCCTGTGGAAGTTAGGATTTTCTAATTCTTTTTATGTTAAGTAATAATAGATTGGAACTGGACATTTTGAATATCATGTTATGAGAACCTGGGTCTTGTTTATGTCCAATGGAGAATAGCTGGTGGTCTGTTAATTCAGTTCTTAATGCTTTGGTGTGCTAACTAGTATCACATCTATGCTTGAGCAGACTGACGTGCTCATGATTTAAAACAAAACAAAACAAAAACTTCCTGGAGTCACCTTGTTGAGCTGCTTCCTTTCCATGATTTTCCCAGTACTTCTGAGTTCCTTAGAGCTTTTCTCTTTGGTCCTCTGGTGAAGACTGAGATTTTAGTTACCCCACTCTGCTGTGAACATCTGCAACTGTGCCAGTGTCTGGGGTTAAGCAACAGGGAGATAAAAAGAAAACAACAACAACAACAACAACAACAAGGGATTCACCCAATCCTCTTGGAATCAGAGCTTCACTGAACAGAGAGGAAGCTTCCTTTTCCTCAGGGTTTTGGGTCTTGCAGATTTGTGTTTCCAGTGTCTGTCATTACCACTGTGGCATTGCTTGGGGGCCAGGACATCAGGGAACGGAGAAAAGAAAAGAAAAAAGAAACCACGTGATTTCCATGTTTCCTCTGAATGTTAGGTATTCCCTTTCTTGTTTCTCAAGCCATAAGAACTAAGGTGTTTTGGACCCTGCCTATTCCTCACTACTGTCTTCTGGTATGCTGAGCTCGGGCTGGGGGATACTAGAAAGGAAATGGTAAATCCACCACTTCTTCCATAAAATTTCAGATTCAGGTTCTCCCTTCTGCTTTCTATGGTTTACCGAGTTCACATAGCTGCTTTTTGCATTCTGTCCATATTTTATAGTTGTATTCAGTGGAAAAATAAGGTGGAACCAAAACTCCTTGTGTTGACTTTAAAACAAGTACATTTAAACCAAATTTGAAAAATTCACCATTTCTACAAAAAGTTAGTGGTAATTTCCTTGACACTCAGAAAAAGAATGATTATATATGGTGTGTGAGACAACATAGGCATGTGTGTTGTGGGCACAAACATGTTCAGAAGTAAATATAGGCCTACAAGGGCATACCAAGAACTTAGGAAAATGAATTCATCCGTATGAGATTAAAAATTCAGTGTCTGAAATTACCACCATTAGTTATTTCTTGGCTGAGCACTTTGAAAGCTGATATTAAATTATACATATTGGAGAAAAAAATTCTAGCTGATATTAGTCATTTTCACTTTTTTTTTTCTCAAATAAGTTCGACAGAGTAAATAGTCATTACCTTTAGAATGGGAAAAATTGAGTACATAGAAGAATGCAATCAAGGAGGCTGCTATTATCCATGTAATTTTCTAATAGAAACACTCTCCCCACCATAATACATTCATGTTTTCAGCAGGCATCAGATGAGAGAGGTCCATGATTCCTTAAGTCACTGATGGAGTGACTCCCTTTTTTCTTGGGTTGCCCAGTTAGGTGTATTAAGTGAATAGAACACCTATAGTTAATGAAGAAAAAATACCTTCTAGTAGCTACTTAAAGCTACATTTGAGATTATTAAAACTAATATCTTTCCATTTATTATTTGCTAATGCACCCATCACTTCACTTGAATTATGAGAATTGCCTGAACATTTTCCTTCTGTTCGTAAGCAAAATACATTTAAAGGTTTTTAGAAAACCTTTTCTTAGAGCTGACTGTAACAAAGACAGAGAACTTGTCAGTAAGTATTTTGAATTTAAGGGTGTTAAATATAGTGTGTCTACCTCTAGGGGTTTTGAGTGAATAATTTTGGATTTTGAAAAGAGAAAATGAAAATTATCTTATCTTCTGATCAGTTTATGGCAGGCATGTCAGTAGGTTGATGGCCTCAGTAGCTACTGAACACATGGACTAAGGATACAATATTGGAGGTCAGCAGGCAGAGCCAAATCTGGAAGTATATTTTGGTTCAAGGTGCTTTTATTCCAGTTTCTCTCTTGGTCAGGGTTTAGATCATTGAACTGGGAAAATTAGTGGAAGCTATGCTATAAATGCAGTTGAAAATGGAGAAAGAAGAGAGACCAGACATGCCAGAGACCTTTCAACTCTTCTTCTGAATGAGAAGGCATTAGAAAAGTGTCCAGTGGTAAGGCATTAGAGGCTTGGAACGAGGTATTAGTCAAATTAGGCTAGGAACAATTTTTACAGAGATAAACTGTCCTGTGCAAATGGAAGAACCTCAGAACACTAGTGCTGATTTGTTTGTGAGAGAATGTAATCTTAGAGCTGACTTTTAGTTGGACAGCACTAGGAAAATTGATTAAATACAGATTCTTCTCATGCTGATTTATTCATTTAGTCCATTAATGTAAAAGAACAATGACTTATCAATATCTTTATACAGAAAAACATTAAGTATACATGCAGTTTCAGTTCATGGACTGTGGGGCCAGGTTGCCCTGGTTTGAATCTGAGCTCCACTACCTGATAGCTATAAAATGTGAGTCAATTGATTACGTAAGGTCTCTCTGCCTCCGTTTTCTTATCTTCTCAAGGTGGCTGTAACAGGGTTGTTATGAGAACGAAAGTTCATACATATAAATTAGGATCTTGTATATCACAGAGTATGTCCTCAAAGAAAGACCCCTATTATTATTACCTAACAAGATTAAGGCCAATAATTGCTCTGGAAAAAAAAAATCAGCTGAAGTGGGATACTGTAATAAAACAGAAATGTATAATACACATAAGTATGTACATATACATAAAGTGAAACATACTTAAACTCACAATGAATATTTTATCTTTATGTGAGATAAATATATAAACACTTGCAAATTCACTTGAAGTTATTTTGTATTCGAGTCCTTTAAATAGAGTCCCAGTCGTCTTATTTTACAAACCATACGTGTCATGTATTATCTATGATCTCTAGTTTTGAGTTCCTTAAAGCAGAGTGAAACCTTACAGGCATTTGTTAAGCAATCTAAGTATAGAATTCTTCAAGATCTTTACAATTTCTCCCCATCTTTTTCCAGGTATCTTTTTCTACCTAATATGGCAGTAAGTTTTATAATATCGATTTTATTTTAACTAACTCACATTTATCAAGTTTTTTCCCCATGTTCAGCATCATTTTCAAGTTTATCAAGTTCAGGGAATCAACTTTTTTTGCACTAAGATTTCATTAGTTTACATTCTCTTTTGTTCAAATTTGAATTATAATAATTGATACAACTAATCAGCTGGCACTGGTTAAGCACACAGCTTTTCACATGTGAAGGGTGTGGATTGAGAGTGGCTTGTCAGTTTGGTTCCACGCCTGTACCATGGGCAACAGGCAGTATGGAGGGAATGGAGAGCAAACCCGTTTGGTACAACAAGTTAAAAGTGATTTAACTGAGTTTCTACTCTACTTGTCTTGATTTACCAGATGCTCTTCTCCCCCAACTTCCCTACTTTGTAATAGGTCATAAATTTGACCTCTCGGATTATTAAATAATAAGACATAGAGTCAATGTCAGAAAAATATTCATAGTATTTCTACTCATCTTGTATTTGGTAGCAAGGAGGAAAAATCATTTTGAAAATTCTTTTTGGACCCTGGCAGGGAAATTCCGAGTTGAAATTCATGAAAGAAAGTATCTGGTAGTACTTGGAAAGCCGAAAGGTGACACGGAGGAAAAAAGAGCATAAAAATATTGGCTCCATGCAACTGCAGAATTGAGCAAGCTTTGCCTTTTGTTTTACAAAATAACCAATTTAAAACGTTTTATTAAGTCTGCTTGAAATTTTTTCATCACCTAGTATTCCATTATGTAGCAAACCAAAAACAATTTGGCACATATTAACACATCCTCATACTATCAGGAAAATTAAATTTAAAGATGAAATCTACATTCTGGCAAAAAAAAAATTTTAAGCATTTGGAAGTTTTAGAATCAAATTAAATTATTTACCTCTTCGAACTATGATTTTGGTAACAATACTAGTAACTTTGCATAGTAAAACTTCAGTCAAGTTACAAAATCCAGCCAGAGGGGACATATTATAAAACATTCTAAATTGTCCTGAGACCTGAATAAATACTCCACTGACACTGGACACTTTCTTCCTTCCTAGGCTTCTCCATATCCTTCCTTGTTCTTTCCTTTTGCATAAGGTCCTAATTTGAGAGTATACTAAAAAAAAATCTTGACACTGCTGAGGAGCACAGAGGCCTAGGAGGATTCAGTGAGAAGGAGAAAGGATAGTGGCTGAGAGAGAAAAGGAGATACAAGAGAAACTTAACCATGACCACCTACAGAGAAGGAGTGAACTTTCTCTAATCCTGGGGAAATTAGAGGAATGTCCCTACAGTCCTTCTGTCTTTTGTGGACCTTTCTTTTTGAGACTGGTCTAGATAACTTTCTGAAAGGGGGTAACAGAGCAAGGGTGATAGAGCTAGTATGAGCAGAGTGCAGTATGAGTCTTCCTCTAGTAATTTTAGCTGTTTCCAGGTGTAGGAGGACAGGAGAATATGCCACCTGGTAACAGTCCATAAAATTAAGACATTATGTAACATTTCTTTGGAACTCAAACCACATTATAAAACCATTCCTGGACACAGAGATGGACTCCGAAATATACCTCTCTCTATATTTGTAATTGTTGTTTTCAATGCTGTCCTGATCCAGTTTTGAGGGTCTGATCACTGGTAAATCAGTTCTTCTCTTGAGTGACTGGTTATGTCCATACCCCAACCATTTCCCTCACAAAGGGCCTTATTCCAGGGATACTATGCCTGTGCTCAAACTGCCCCAGGCTACATACAGACAAGGAGGGACAGCCCCTATACCCTGGAGCCCATGAAATTATTCACATTAGTCTGTCCACAGGGAGCCCTCAAAATTTAGCTGCCCCACCTTCCTTGCCATACTTGAGCTGCTTCCAGCTTGCTGTTACCCTGTCCCTGGATGCAGCCCCCTCATAGCCTTTTTTCATCTGGAGCTGGAAGTAACAAGAGTTCTGACTTTAATCTCTGAGTATCTTCGCATTGTGCCCTGCTATCCATAATCCTACCTGTATCACTCAGAACTTATCACTTAACCTATATAAGCCTTAAATTTCCTCTCCATATGATAAGGTTGTCATGTGGCTTTACTAAGATAATTATGGTGAAGCACTTACACAATTACTGGAATATTATGAGTGCTGAATAAAAGATAGTTTTTTAAAAGATTTTATTTATTTATTTATTTGATAAATAGAGCACAAGTGGACACAGCGGCAAGCAGAGGGAGAGGAAAAGCAGGCTCCCTGCTGAGCAGGGAGCCCAATGTGGGCCAATCCCAAGACCCTGGGATCACAACCCCCATCAAAGGCAGACACCCAACTGACTGAGCCACCCAGGCACCCCTAAATGATAGTTTTTATTATTGAGAGACATACAATTTAGATTTATGTTTTGGTTCTTTGCTCTTTGGCAAGCCCAAAATTCAGCTTCCTAATTCTTATAAATAAACATGATAAGGACATCATTTTATATAATACTCTGAGAATGAAATGGATCCTATGTGTGCAACTCTATAAAGGATTATCAGCATGTTAGTATTATCTAATTAATTACCTATTGTCTTCCTTTATTGTCTCGGAAGACAAAACTGAAGTGATACATAGAATTTATTCAGCTAATGTTCTGGCACCTACTATTTGCCAGGCACTATTTTAAGAACTATGTTCTTCATTTAAAAAAAAGAGAGTGAGAGAGAGAAAATTGAAACAAATATATTTTGCTCAAGTAAATGCAAGCTTAAAAAATAGCATGATCTTTGCAGAAAGGTAAAACTCATTACTTTTATTTGGCTTTTTAATAATAAATTTTAATAAGGGGCACTGTTTTAAGACACTGAATTAGAAAACAAATTCATAAAATATTCCGGTATAATAAAAATAACCTTGGGTGTAAATTTAAGAGAACTCTGACATATCAAATTTAAATTCGTAAGTTTGGTTATAAGAGCATGAAGAAATTATAAAATATTTTAAAACTCCATTAGTATTAATTGGGAAGATGCATTTTATGAATATCAGGTTTTTTGGAAGATTTTATTTATTTGAGAGTGAGGGAATGAGAGAGAGAGAGCATGAGATGGGTCAGAGGGAGAAGCAGACTCCCTGCTAAGCAGGGAGCCCAATGCAGGACTCTATCCTGGGACTACAGGATCATGACCTGAGCTGAAGGCAGTCGCTTCACCAACTGAGCCACCCAGGTGCCCCTGAATATCAGTTTTTTATATTCCAAATCTACTCTGCATTTATCTACATTTAAATGTGTAATACTTAGCTTTTGTTTTCTTTCTTTTATTTTTATATTCATTTATATATTCTTGACATGATCTCTGATTCCTGAATGTATCAGCTGAATGGAAATTAAGCATTTCATTTATATCCACAAGAGACAGCTGTTATGATTCTGAGTTGTAGGCCTGATATCCAAAGTTCAAGTATACCTGGACTCAGGTAAGGGCTCTCAAACAGTGATTAGTGTAGAGTTCACTTGGCCTCAGTGGATGAGACCAAAAGTAAACGTTGGCATTCAGTCAGTCACATTTCCAGAATTACATCTCTGAATAATACTTAACTGCTTAAAATGTGTTGTAGCTGTTACAGTGATGAGAGGGAATTGAATTAGAAGGGGGTTGTCCAATGTAAGCAAGTGCATAGCCTATATAAGCCTTATTAGTGGTTATAGCAGAGAACTCACTGAAGGTACTGCCTGCTTATATAATCTCAGTGGTCATTATGAGAGCAGTAATTTTTACCAAGATTATCCCAACTAAGTGAACTGATGTCTTCTTTGACTCACTCCAGGAGTTTGGGAACCATAGCTATTATGATATGATATGGTAGAGGAAAGAGGGGATCTGAGTGTTGGGAATTGGCTACATTCCAGTAAGTGGAGAGGTATTATTTAGAGTATGATTGTAATAGCTTAATGAAATAATGAGTGCTTTATGAAGTAGACCAAGAGAAGATATTTAGAAGGAATTTCTGAGAGACAATCCTCCAGAAACTTCCTCATCCGTAACATGTGGAAGTTGGATTAATATTCTCAAGTCCCCCTAAAGATCTAGCATTCCAAATCAGGGGGCGCATACTTACAAATTAATGGATACCATTACTACATTCTTTGGAACTAGTTTTTTTACTAGAAAGCATAGTAAAGAGACCTAGGAAATCATTAAATTCAAGGTCATGATATAGAACCCCTGTTGATTAATCCAGAATGTATATATACAGTCCTTATCCTTTAGGCCCTAGCCTAAGGGCGTCCATAACATCTCGAGTCATCATCCAGGCATTCTGGGCCTCCAGCCACCTCCCCCACCGAATTCACTTAGATCAGTTGATATTGATTCACTCCAGTGAGAACAATAGTAAATAACTAACCATCTTCATTTTCCTTCCATCTTAAGGGTTGCCAGTGTTAGGAGAGTGAAGTGGGCAGAGCATCTTGAAACCAAGGTACTAGGTGTCATTAAACAGCTAAGGAATATTTATGAAAGAAATCATTGTGTAGAATAACTGAAATGAACTAAAGTACAATTTAAAGGAGCTTGTTCAGAAACGACTCTTAGTTTTTGGATTTTTTTCCCATTGTTTTACATATGCCTAGGTGATAAGTTAGTATAAATTTGATTACTTCTTGGATTTTTTAAAATTCATGTTACTATTTTTTTTAAATGTATAGTCTTCAGTATCTTAAAACTCTGAAGAACAAAGAGTTATGCTAGCATATTAAACATAGGTCAGGAAGCAAACAGTAGCTGACTTTTAGAAAATTACTGTGGTTCAGAAGAATTTAAATCTTTTGGGCATTCGGGATATTCGAGGAGGTGTCCAGGTGTTAAAGCAGATTTCTTCCCAGGAAGAAATTGAGATACAAGTCCAAAAACACAGGGCCCCCAGCACTGGAAATGGAATAGTCGGGTAAACCTTAGGTGTAAGAAGATAGCAAAGGCATAATTGCCTTAATACAGGTATACTAGAACACTTCAACTAAAGTTCTCAAGTTCTCTTTAAGAAAAGATAGAGCTGACCATAGCATTTGCAGAAGAGTGAGCCTGAAAGTCAGCTCCAGATAACTATAAAGAACTAGTATTTGCAGAAATCTGGGAAGCAGGAAAGTTAATATAAAACCGGTGAAGAAAGCCTTAAAAAATACTATCCAAAGAGTTTCACAGGTATCGGGAATCTCACAGGTTTAGAACAGAAGCATTCTAGTGGTTGAAGATTCTCTTTAGTAATAAGTCAAATTACTTAATTAATTATATTTTTAACAGATTACATGTTAATATAAATATTTAAAAAAAAACAACTTTATAGAACAGCCTACCTTTGGAACTGACCAGGAGATTTTTATTCATAATGCTAGAAGTTACCAGGAAATTCGGTAGTTTGCTGTTCTACTCAGCATGGAAGCACAGACCATAGTAAACAAAAGAACAGGAAGAGAGACGTGTGTATTCATTAAGGGGGCAGACTTTTCCTCAATTATTAACACAATCAAAAGGGAAACAAAATTCAGAAGACTAAAGAATGGTGGGGAAAGTAAGTGCCTGAACTGAACATCATGCCGTGAGGAGCTAAATAAAAAAACTTAAGCATGTGTAGTACTGTTCTCTCCATCTCACTCTGAAGACCCCTTCTCATTTTAAAGATATTTATTTATTTATTTATGAAAGACAGAGAGAGAGAGGGAGGGAGAACAAGCAGGGAGGCACACCACCGCCCCATAAGGAGGGAGCCTGATGCGGGACTGTGTCCCAGGGTCCTGGATCATGACCTGAGCTGAAGGCAGACACTTAACTGACTGAGCCACCCATGTGCTCCCCTTCTCATTTTAGACCCACCTTTACTAGTCCTTTACTGCTCTCAGATTACAATAGATTACTGTTCTCCCATGCCTAACCCTGAGCTATGTAAATCTTATTTTGCCTCTCTCCCAAACCTATATTGTTTGTTTGTTTAGTTTTTTTGGTTTTGGTTTTGGTTTTGGTGCTGAAACCTAGATTGTTTCTTTTGCTTTCTTCTTTTCTTTTTTAAGCGCAAAGTCTGCCTCTGGTCCTCTTCTACATGGCTTCAGCTCATAAAACTTTTATCTCTCCTATGTGTTGTCATGTTCTCAGCATGAGACTGGTTTAATATTTGAAAATAAATCAATATAATTCACTGTATTAACTGGCTAAAGAAGAAAAGTCACATGATCATATCATTTGATAGCAAAAAATAAACATTTAGCAAATTCAACACACATTAATGATAATAGCGCTCAGAAAAATAAGATGAGCGGGAACTTCCTCAACTGATAATGAGTGGTTACAAAATAGGTTACAAAATAACCTATAACTAACATTATACTTAATAGTGGAAGACTGAATGTTTTTCTTCCTAAGATCAGAAACAAGGCAAAGATGTCTGCTCTCACTACCTTGTTCAAAATATTGCTGGAGGTTTGAGCCAATGTGATAAAACAAGAATAGGAAATGGCATATACGGGCACCTGGGTGGCTCAGTCGTTAAGTGTCTGCCCTCGGCTTAGGGCGTGATCCCAGTGTCCTGGGATCCGGCCCCACATCAGGCTCCCTGCTCCACCAGGGAGCGCTGGGAGGCTGCTTCTTCCTCTCCCACTCCCCCTGCTTGTGTTCCCTCTCTCGCTGGCTCTCTCTCTGTCAAATAAATAAGTAAAATCTTTAAAAAAAAAAAAAAAAAAAGGAAATGGCATATAGACAAGAAAGGAAGAAATGAAACTATTGCTGTTTGCACATGACATGGTTGTCTAAGTAGGAATTCTCAAGGAATCTACCAAAATATCTCTTAGAACTAATAAGTGCATGGTTATAGGATTCAAAAGAAACAAAAATGTCAATTGTATTTCTATGTGATGATAGTGAACACCAAAATTAAAAAATATAATACTGTTTGCAATAACTCAAAAAAATAAAATACTTGGGTATAACTCTAACAAAGATATACAGAAATTGTATGTTGCAAACTATACTAATGAAAAAAGCAAAGATCTAAACAAAAGAGATATATACTATTCAATGATTGGAAAGACACAGCATAGTAAAGATGTCAGTCAATTCTTCTCAAACTGATATGCAGATATAACAAAATTCATATCAAAATTTCACCAAGATTTTTGTAAATGTAGAATAATTTCTTCCAAAATCTGTATGGAAAAGCAGAGGGTCTAAAATAGCTAAAACAATTTTGAAAAGGAAAAATAAAGGCAGAAGAAATCAGTCTACCAAATTTCAAGACTCCATTTCATCTATATTATTGGTATGTATGTATGTATACACAGACACATATTTAATATAAATATATATAATGTATATAGCACATTATATATAGCTACATTATTCAAGACTGTGGTATTGGTGGTAGGATAGACTCGTAAAGCAATAGAGCAGAGTAGGGAACCCAGAAATATTTGCATACAAATTTGCACATTTTATTTTGACAAAGATACAAAACCAATTTAATGGAAGAAAAATAGGCTTTTCAATAAATGATGCTAGTGTAATTAGACCAGCAGGGGGAAATAAGATTCTCAAGTTAAGTTACACAGTTCATATAAAAATTTACTTAATATGAGTCAAGGATTTAAAATACAAAACATAAAACTATAAAGCCTTTAGAAAACCTAGGAGAAAATCTTCAGGACCTATGGCTAGATGAAGAGTTATTTGACTAGACATTCAAAACATAATTATTAAAAGGAGAATTAGACATAATGGACTTCATTGGAACCTAAACTTTGACTTCATGAAAGGCTTTAATAAGGGGACAAAGACAAGACATACTGGAAGGAAGTATTTGCAAACCACATATCCAACAAAGAAGTAGTATCTAGAATTTAGAAAGAACTCCCAAAATTCAACAGTGAAAATATAAACAATCCAATTAAAACCTATGAGAAGGCATGCAGAGACATTTCACCAAATAAAATATATAGATGGAAAGTTAGCACACAAAAAATGTGCATCATCTTTAAGCATTAGGAAAATGCAAATTAAAACCTGTATTAAAATGTATACAATAGGAGAGAGTGGACAACAGCAGATTTTGACAAGGGTACAGAGAACCTGGATCATTCATGCTTTGTGGTAGGAGTAGAAAATGGTGTAGCAACTGTAGAAGACAGTCGACGTTTTCTTTAAAAACTAAACATGCACTTACAATAAAACCCAACAATTGTGCCCCTGGGCATTTAACCCAAAGAAATGAAGACTTATGTTCACATAAAAACCTCCACTGTGTTTGATTAGTTTCTTTAACTCTGTCCCCATTGTACACAGTCTTAATTATTTTTGCTTTCTAATAATCAGTAATGCCTCTTAAGAATTTTTCAAGAGTTTCAAGTGTGTTGCCTTTTAATAGATCTTTGTATTATAAATGCATTTTAGAATCACTTTACCAAGAAGCAGAAGAAAAACCCAAAAGTTCTGGGAATTCTATCAGAATTGTACTGAATATTCCTACGTTTACATATCTTTAAACTTTCCACTTAAATTCCTTCCATGTTTGTCAAGCATTTTGAAATTTTCTCCTCAACCATTTCCTGTTCTGTTAGATTTATTTCTAGGTACGTCATGTTTTTATTGTATTGTAAAAAGCATTTATCTTATTGCTTTTAAAAAATTTTGTTGCTGACATTTTGAAATACAACTGGATTTTGTACATTGATTTTTGTATCCAGAAAATGCCAAACTCTCTAATTTATACAAACTCTCTAATAATATACAAACATACATATATCGATTGCTTCCCTATAGTTCTTTAGGTAGACAATCATATAATCCACAAATAATGATAGTTTATTTCTTCCTTTCTAATTTATTATTTCATTATTTTATTTATATGGTTACATATCTTTCCTTCATTAGTGATTTGACTACTTTACTAATGTTGAATTAAAATGATAATAGGCTTACTTCTTGTTCTTAATCTAGGAAATAATAGTTTCAAAATCACAGTATAATTTTAATTTTTCTGTGAAATTTTTATAGCTTTACCAGATTAAAGAAGTGCCCTTAAACTATAAAGACTTCTTCTCTATTTTATTCTTTTAACCAGGAACTGATGTTGAATTTTATCATATGGTCCTGTGCATATATTGAAATGATGATAACACTATTCCACTTAATGTTTAATATGATAAATACATTGGACTTCTTATGCTAGTGCAACCATGTGTACTTGAATAAACTAAGCATAGGTCATGCTTATAATTTTATACATTGTCTTCTTGGGCTCATTAATATTTTGTTAAATGTGCTTGCATTTATATCTATGAGTAAAATTGCCTTGTAATTTTCCATTACTCCACTGTTTTTTTTTTTAATTTTATATCAAGATTATGCTGGCTTCTTAAAATAAATTGAAAAATATCCCTTTTTCCCCAATATTCTAAAATATAAGAGCAGGGTTGGAATTATATGTTAGCGTATTCATAGAACTCATCATCAATACTGTGTGAGCATGGAGTTGTAGGTCCTTTTTAACTGTTGATCACTGTTTATATTAGATTTTATTTTGACTATTCAGACTATAACTTCTCAGGTTAGTTTGGAAGAGTTATATGTTTTGAAATTTTTTATTTCATAAATATTTCAAAGTTGATTCACATAAATTTATTCCATAATATGTGATATTATCCACAGCATCTATAACAATTCCCCTTTTCATGCTATTATTATTATTATGTGTTTTTTTCTTTAATCTCCTCTTGTCAGAGGTTTATCCTTTTTTGTTACTGTTTATTGTTTTTAAAGAACCACCTTATGGTTTCATTGATTCTCCCCTGAAATATATGTGTTCAATAAATTTTAAATTATTTTTATTTTTACTGCCTTTGATTTTTAGGATGGATATTATTTGCTAGAAATTTTGGAATTTGAAGGATGGATGTTTAGCTCAATAAAATTTAGCTTTTTATTTTTTTCGCATATATGCATTTAGGCTGTGAATTCACGCAAAATATTGCTACACTGCATCCTATAAGCTTATAAATGTACTAGCTTTATAACTATTCAGCTCTAAATATATTCTAATTTCTGTGAATTATTTATAGTGGTTTTTATTTTTAATTTCCAAATGTAGTTTAAGAGTTGTAAGTATTACAGAATTGGATTGCTTAGAAACATAATTCAAATAAAGAGGAACTTTATCTTAACCTAAATTTTGTCACTAGACTGACAATCACTTGCAAGAGGAAAGCAAAGTATATATGTGAGATGAATAAAATGTTTTCTTATCTTTATTATACAGAGAAACTTGGCAATTACATATTCCACAAAGTAAAATTAAAATAAATTTAAGGGCAGTTTCCTTGATTCAATAATTTAACTTCTACATTGCATGTACACTTTGGTTTTAGAGATAAATAGTCCATAATGCGAAATTTCAAAAGGTGAATATTCCAAAATCAGTAGCAAATATCTCTTTGACATAAACTGAAACATTGATTTCCGTGTAATAGAGTTCTAGACTATTATAAAGCCAGTAGTCCCTAGGGATTAGAAAAGTGAGTTTGCAGAATAGTGAACCAGCTACATTTAAGGACAGAACTTTTAATGAAATCATATGGGAGTAGTTAGAGTCAAAGTTATTATCTGTATGTGAAAATTGAAATTCCATTACAACAAATTAATTATCAATTAATTTACTAGAGTGAAGTTTTTGAGATATCTGAAATCTTAATATTTTCATTCAATGGTTATATAACAATTCACTTTTATAGAGTTTTAAATCACAATTACACTTGGTCATGTTAATGAAGCATACATGTAATAATTATCTTAGGAATAAATGAATGAAAGTCTTCACGTTGTAAGGCAACGTAAGAGGTAGATAAAAGATTACAAATAAGGGATGCTTCTCACTCAATGATTTCTTCCTGTTTTCTTTTTTAATTCATACTGTATTTGACTTAGACAAAAGTAAAATTTTTTAAATATGTCAAACTTTTTAAATATCTTAATTCCAAATGGTGTGTCCTATCTAATCACATATGGTGAATTGGTCATCATATCAGTTAATTTGTGCAGGTTTCATTTAGTAAATATTTTTAAGTCCTCTATAGTACCAGAGATCTGCAGAAACACAAAATTTAATTTGATCTTTGTAGCTGAAAGGACAATGGTTATTTTTTAGCACATTAATATAAGCACAATAACTAACTCAAAATCAGTTAAAGACTTCAGTGTAAGATCCGAAACCATGAAACTCCTAGAAGACATGGGGACAAAGCTCCTTGACATGGGTCTTGGTAATAATTTTTTTGGATATGACAAAGCACAAGCAACACAATAAAAAATAAGCAAGTGGGACTACATCAAACTAAAAAGTTTTTGAGCAGCAAAAGAAACCATCAACAAAGTGGAAAGACAACCTAGGGAATGGGAAAAAATATTTGCAAACCATATATCTGATAAGGGGTTAATATCCAAAATATATAAAGAACTCATACAACTCAATAGCAAAAAAACAAATCACCTAATTAAAAAATGAGCAGAATACCTGTAGACATTTCTACAAAGATATATACAAAAGGTCAAAAGGCACATGAAAAGATGCTCAACATCACAGTCATTAGGGAAATGCAAATTAAAGCCGCAATGAGATATCACATGTTAGAATGACCCGTTAGAAGGACCATTATCAAAAAGGACAGGAAATAATACATAATAAATGCTGGCATGAATGTGGAGAGAAAGGAATCTTTGTGCACCTTTGGTGGGATTGTAAATTGGTATGGCCACTATGGAAAACAGTATGGAGGTCCTCAAAAACTTAAAAATAAAACTAACATATGCCAGCAATTCCAGTTGGGGGAATGTATCCAAAGGAAATGAAAATACTAACTTGAAAAGATATCTGCACCATCCATGATTGATCATAGCATCATTATTTACAATAGGCAAGACATGGAAACAACATGACTGTCCATCAACAGATGAATGAATAGAGAAGTTGTGGTATATACACACAGTGGAATATTATTCAGCCATAAAAAATAAGAAAATCTTACCATTTGCCACAAGATGAATAGACCTTGAAGGCATAGTGCTAAATGAAATGTCAGACAGAGACAGACAAATACCATATGATCTTACTTATATGTGAAATCTAAAAACAAAATGAAACTCAGAAAAAGAGATCAGACTTGTGATTACTAGAAGCAGAGAGTGAGGGAGGGGGAACTGGGAGAAAGTGGTCCAAAGGTACAACTTCCAGTTATAAGATAAGTAAGTATTAGGGATGTGATGTAGAACGTGATGATTATAGCTAATACTACTATATAACACATAGGAAAGTTAAGAGAGTAAATCCTGAAAGTTCCCATCACAAAGAGAAAATTATTTTCCTTTTTAATGTTTTTTCTTTTTATTGTACTTATATAAGAGGCTGGATGTTAGCTGAACCTGTTGTGGTAATCATTTCACACTACATGCAAATCAAACGATCACGCTAAATGCCTTGAACTTATATATTGTTGTATATCAATTATTTCTCTGTAAAACTAGGAGAAATATTTTTTTAAGAGGCAATATACAGTACCAGCATTAAGAGTTTCTGCTCTGAGTTTCACTATGGCCTTTAGGACAAAAGTCGTATCTGAGCACCCAGTGTCCTCTATGACAGGACTGTTGCCAACCTCTATAGCTTCGTTTTCACCCATTTGCCCACGTGAGCCCTTTGCTCCCTTTGTATAAAATACTCTGGACTCATAAACTGATGTTTATGGCACTGAAAGCTTCTTCCTTCTCTCTTCTCTTTACCTACTCTTTCCCACTTTCTCTTTTATCTAACCAATATTGTGCTATACAGTTGGGTGATATCTGTTGCTCATCGGAATGTAAATTTCATGAAGGCAAAAAACCACGTGTTGTTCAACTCGATCTTACCAGAAAAATGCCTGACACATTGCAGCTGCTCAAAAATGTTTGTAAAATGCCTAAATGAAAGAAATGGCTTGAAGTGACTAGGATTGCTCACTTCCAGCCTGTTTGCATCTACTGCAGTCTCTGGTAATGAGGTCAGAATTCAGGATAACGGGGTGGTAGAAGCCCATTGCTCTGATTAATACTAATGGGTATCTGAATACAACATCCATCCTGATACTTAAAGCAAATTATGTGTATAAAATGGATTTGAGGGGCGCCTGGGTGGCTCAGTCGTTAAGCGTCTGCCTTCGGCTCAGGGCGTGATCCCAGTGTTCTGGGATCGAGCCCCACATCAGGCTCCTCTGCTGGGAGCCTGCTTCTTCCTCTCCCACTCCCCCTGCTTGTATTCCCTCTCTCACTGGCTGTCTCTCTCTCTGTCAAATAAATAAATAAAATCTTTAAAAAATAAAATAAAATAAAATGGATTTGAAGCATTATTGTTTACTAGCCACCTTATTTCTGAAATTCACAGGGGTATTTGTTATATTTTGAAAATCATAATAAGGCACTTTTAACTTATAGTAGTACTTGTTGTTGAGATTTAAATACCATAGATGCAGTCAATATCCTGTTGAAGGCATCGCTTCTTATATTGTACTGACGTGCAATGAGTCTTCTCTTCTGCTCTGGTATGCTTCTCTATAACGTAATTGAATATGAGGTGTTAATAATGAAACTCTCCAACAGCACTGTTTAAATGAATCTTATTTGACATTTTTGAAGTCAAGGGAGTATGTTGACAAGTGCATCCAGATCCGTAAACGTCATAAAAGTTAAAGGAAATGACTTATAATGTAAATACTATTTATATGCAGTCTCTGACTCCTGAGCCAGTGAGCTCTTGTTAACAAAGTTAAAACCCACAGACAATGCAAACCACAGAATGTTTGCTTGTACAGATATTGCTCAGGAATACTCGCTAAACAACACTACTTTGGCGATTCAAAGATATGAATAACTACCCTGAAAAGTTCAAAACTAGAGGGGCATTAACAGGATTGGCAGCAGTTGGGGGTTTGAGTTAAGGTTGGCTCTTGCTGCAGATGTGGCTAGCCATGGATGGGGTGGAAGGTCATTTCAGAGAGTAGACAGCGTTTCATTAACTATGAGCTGCCTTCAAAGAACTGGATGGAGTCATGAAGAAAATTTCAGCATTCAACAACATTATAACAAAAGGTAATTATAGATGCAGGAAGAGAGTTCTAAGCACAGGATCCATTTAATAGGAGCTGGAATTTGCAGGCTACCACAGGATAGCAAAGATAGAGCATACTTGATCACATGACCACACATAGTGTCTGGAAAAGAGATTGGGGAGGAGCACACTCTATTTACCCATATATCTTTGCCATTCGGTATATCCCTCCCTAATGTCTTAAGTAGTATGACTTCTGAATGAAGGAGATCCTTTTAGGGAAACCAACTACTTGTAAAAGTAACAGACAGAAGCTGCTATGATTCCAGCACTGAGATAGCCTCTTAGAAAAAGAGTCTGGGGACACCTGGGTGGCTCAGTCGGTTAAGTGCCTGACTCTTGATCTCAGCTCGGGTCTGCCTCTCAGGGTCATGAGTTGGGGCTCCCCATTGGGCTCCATTCTGGGCATGGAGCCTACTAAAATTTAAAAAACAAAACAATACAAAAGCCTGATTTGGGATTATTTTACTAATGAGAAGAGGCAGGAGAGAGTATTGGTTAAGGGCATGGGCTTTGGGATTAGCCAAACTTGGGTTCAAATAATGAACATGTCACCTTAGCTATGTAATATGGAAATGCTTATTTAAATCTCCTGCTCCTCAGTTTCCCTCATTGTGAACCTGATATAATATCAACCACCTCCTAGTCTTGTCAGGAAGCTTCCATGATGTACCATATATAAGTGCTTAATATAGCACTCCGCCTACAAAACAAACCACTATACTACAGATCATCTCCTTGCAACTTCATTCTGTCAATAGCTGATTAAAGATGGACAGCTGACTTAAGGGAAACCAGTGCATAGGGTAGAATAAACCATTCATTTTCCTCCAGTAATAATCAGCACTGTTGTCAGTCTGTACTGGGAGGTGCAATTGAAGTGCTGTAATTATAATGCAGCAGCAAGGGTTGTAAAAGATTGGTCATGCCAACCGTGAGTAAGCTCAGAAAAAATAGTCTAGAGACGGAGAATGGGGAGACAGATTCAGCAAAAACATAAAGAGAAGTGGAGGTGAGTGAGATGTCATAATACCTAAGATACTGACAAGTTAGCCCAGTTTCTCACTTTCTAGCTCCAACTCCATACAAAGCTTGGCTCTTTTATATTTTTGCCCTGGGATGACTGTCGAAGAGTTTATGTTTATGCGTGTGAGCATGTGAACTGTAGCCTCTTCTGTAATGTGAGATCAATTTGAGATTGTAATTGTTATCTATCACTCTTCAGAGTAGAAGACATAATAATTTTCTTTTTTGGCTTGAATTACATAAGCTGTATATATTTTTTTAAGATTTCTTTTTTTATTTTAGAGAGAGAGAAGCACAAGGGGAGGGGCAGAGGGACAGGAAGAGAGAATCTCAAGCAGACACCATGCTAAGCACAGAGCCTGACCAGCACTCAGTCTCATGACCCTGAGATCACGACCTGAGCCGAAACCAAGAGTCAGGCACTTAACTGACTGTGCCACCTAGGTGCCCCAGGTTAAGTGTTTAGATGGGTCTCTTCCTTGACACCTAAATACCTCAATTAGAAGAGAAATAAAACCAGAGATGTAAAATGACCTTTATGCAGTATCAGAACTGGTCAGTGCCGAAGGTGGATTCTCTGATTCCTAGTGCAGAAACCTTTATACCCTGTCATTCTGTTTCCTCACCTTTGTTGAGCACCTTCTAAGTATCTGTGTCTTTACATTATCTCACGATGGTCTCACAGCCATTCCATATTAATTGATATCTCAGTTTTGTAACTGAGTAAATGGGTTCAGAGAAGTTAAGTAGCTCAAACCCCCAAAAATATGAACCCTGCTCCATCTACCTTTAAGAGTTCCTTATCCCCATAATTCCTCTTCCTTCAGCGATCTCATCAGAAGGGGATAAAGGGAATCATCATTATATATCTGTTAGAGTTGCGTGAAAGAAAAATCCCTCTAAATTTTTGTCACTTTTTTGCTTTCTCGGTCTTTTTTTTTTTTTTTTTTTTTTTTTTTTTTGAGGGAGAGACAAACAGAGATAGAGAGAGCATGAGCAGGGAGGAGAGGGAGAAGCAGACTCCTCGCTGAGCAGGGAGCCCTATGCGGGACTCGACCCCAGGACCCTGGGATCATGACCATAAGCTAAAGGCGGAGGCTTAACCGACTGAGCCACGCAGGCGCCCCCAAACCAAATATTTCTAAAGAGAATATGCCTTCACTAGATTGTTAATAATTCATTCCAGCATTTAAGTGACAAGTTGGATTGTGTTCTGGAAGGAACCCATCTCAGTGCAGGCCAGCAGCAAGGCCCTGTGTGGAAGCTATACTGTCTCAAACATTTTTGTTGCCAGCATTCTCAGGGGCTACGAAAGCTGACCAGTGTTCATCAGCATACAGCAACAAGAAATACACTTCATCACATACCACATGTATTGCAGCCTGTACTGGGGCTAAACAGAGTCAGAAGCATGAATTCATTAGTGCCATAAAGCAACAAGGGTCCCATCAATTTCCAGCTGGCTTTTAGAGACAAAGTTCACTCCAAAAGAAAAAAGAAGGGCTAGAAAGCCTTCATGTGTAGCTTTCAGGAAAACTATACAAGTAACTACTATTCCGGGAAAACACCTGCCCTGTATTGTTTCCCAGTGTTACAAGTTTGCGAATGGTGCTGCAACTTGATGTAGCGCTGAGGTTAAAAACATCCTTCCAGCAGGGCGCCTGGGTGGTTCAGCCAGTGAAGCATCTGCCTTCAGCTCAGGTCATGATCCCGGGGTCCTTTGGAGGTCCTGGGATTGAGCCCCACCTTGGGCTCCCTGCTCCGCTGGGAGTCTGCTTCTCCCTCTGCCCCTTCCCCTGCTTGTGCGCTCTCTCTCTCTCTCAAATAGATAAATGAAACCTTAAAATAGAAAAAGAAAATCATTCCAGATTTTCTGAAATGCTAAATTTTTCCAAGCGACTTACTCTTTCTGAGGAGACTGGAAACAGTAAGCAGCATCCTGACCTCTGTCTGCTCTCCTACCTTTACTCCAAATACTGAGCTCAAGTAGGAGCGAACCAAATCGATGCTAGGACATTGGAGTTTTCTGAGATGTTGTCACAAAAGGGGCACTTGAAGGGCTAAAATTTGGCCTGAAGGGTCTAGTGTGTATGTCAACAATGAGAAAATAAACAGAATAATTTCTAAATCTCAGATTCCCTTTGGGCCATTTAGAGTTCCTACATTAGTTGAATTTTAAAGTATTTTTTTTTAACCATGAGGTGAATAAGATTTGAATCTTTTGCTTTTTATGTAGAATTTAAGAGAGAGCAATGAGAAAAAAAAATTGAGAGAACTTTTGTGACTTAACAGAGTGCCAGAGAGCCTGTGTTTTATAGGCGGTTCAGCCACAGGCATTTCTAGAATTCCTTGTTGAGATTCAGTAACTCAAAGGCTTGTAAGTGCTGGTCACATCAGAAATTAGTTAAGAGCTTAATTTACATCTGAGGTGAGCTCCTTCACATTTGTTAATTTTAGCTGCTGGGAATATTCTGAATGAAAAATAGCTGCTATTAAAATTCAGACAATTCCCTCAGCAAGACAGAGGTAAAACAATACTGCATCTCTCATTTAAAAGCCAATGTAAT
This sequence comes from Ursus maritimus, assembly GCF_017311325.1. Lineage (NCBI taxonomy): Eukaryota > Metazoa > Chordata > Mammalia > Carnivora > Ursidae > Ursus > Ursus maritimus. The sequence continues at coordinate 32,125,316 of NW_024426774.1, read as the reverse complement.
CCCTGGGAAAGGTGAAACGCTGATTATGGCCATGCTTCTCAAATTTACAATGTCCACAGACCAGTTAAGAGTTTTTTTTCAGAATAGCCACAGACGGTTGATTTTAGCTAATATTTTTAAAAGATAACAATATTTCTAAAAATAATGCTTTTTTTCACATTGAAGAAAGAGACAAAATGCTGATATCTGTGTCCAGCTTTTTAATAGATAACTTCAGGTATAGTTCAGACTTCAGTTAACTTTTTATCCTTCACTTCTACTAATGTGTCCTAACTAAAAATGATAGATCATTATTGAGAAAAAATCAAGGAAAAATTACAAGTATATTTTCCAGAAGTGAAAGACATAAGTTTCTGTATAGAAAGGACCAACCAAGGACCAGAACAATCAGAATAATGAATGATAAAACACACACACACACACACACACACACGCACAATCATTATATTTTTCACTACCATGAATAAAGGGAAGATTTTAAATGCTTTCAGAGAAGGAAAAAAATAGTACACAAAGGATCAAAAGCCAAAATTAGAATTTTTAGCTATCTCATTGAAAACTGAAATATAATGAAGAAATGGTCTCAAAATTTTGAATAAAAATGGTACCAAATCTAGAATATTATTCACACCCAAACTCTCCGTGAACTATCAGGATCAAATGAACACTTTATGAGATTTACATATTTTTTAATGTATCTTCCATAATTCCATTCTTAGCAATCTACCAGAGGTTATACTCCACTAAAACAATGGAGGAACTGTCAAAAGAGGGAGAGCTGGGGTACAAAAAAACAGGACATCCTGTGAAAGAGAGAAAAGAAGGAAAGAGGCAATTAGTGAAGAGAAGTTTCAGAATGATAGCTCAGCATTGGGCCTGGAGAGCATCCAGTACAAACTAGAAGACAGAAGTCTCCAGAAATCATAATTCTAATGTATTTTTTTTTGGTAACAGCTTTATTGATGTTTAATTCACATACCATACAACTCATATATTAACACCATTAAATATTAAATTTACTAGATCTTTTTGTATTCACGGATTTATGCAACCATCACCATAATCAGTTTGAGAACATTTCATCTCCCCAAAAAGAACTTATCACCCACCACCCCTCAATTTTTACACCCATTCTAACCCTAGGCAGCTAAGAATCTATTTTCTGTCTCGCTGGATTTGCCTATTCTGAACATTTTAGACGAATGAAATCATAAAGTATGTGATCTTTTGTGATTGGCATTTTTCACTCAGCACGTTGTTAAGGTTAATCCATGCCATAGCAAGCAGCATAATTTCATTTCTTTTTATGCTGAATGCTGTTCCATTGTATGGAAACACCACATTTTATCTATTCGTCAGTTGATGGGCATTTGGATTATTTCCACCTTTTGGCTATTACTAGTGTTGCTATAAACATTTCTGTACAAAGTTTTGTGTATGTATCTTTTCATTTCACTTGGGTATAAACCTAGGAGTGGAAATGCTGGATCAAATGGTCATTCTCTGTGATTAACTTTTTGGAAACTACAAGTCTGTTTTCCAGTGTGACTGTACCATTTTATATTCCCACCAGTAGCTCATGAGGGTTCCAATTTTTCCACATAATCACCAACATTTGTTATTATCTCTTTTTGTCATAGCCATCCTAGAGAGCGTGACATAGTATCTTAATGTGGTTTAAATTTGTACTTCCCTGCTGACTACTGATATCGAGCATCCTTTCCTACATTTATTGACAATTTATATGTATCTTCTTTGGAAAATAGTCTATTCATATCCTTTGCCCATTAAAAAATTTATTATTTGTCTTTTTTCATTGAATTGTAAGATTACTTTATATGCTATAGAAACAAGTACTTTATCAGATGTGTGATCTGCAAACATTTTCTCTCATTCTTTGGGGTGATTTTTTATTTTCTTGATAGTGTCCTTTGAAGTACAAAACTCTTTAATTTTGATGAAGTCCCATTTATCTATTTATCTTTTCTCACTTAGACTTTTGGTGTCATAGTTAGGGAATCATTGTCATACCCAAGGTCATGAAGATTTACCCCCGTTTTTGTCTAAGAGTTTTATAGTTTTATCTTTTATATTTAGGTTTTTGATCCAGTTTGAGTTCATTTTTCTATGCTTTTTAATGTATTAAAACATTTGGAGCACTGTCAAAGAGTTTGGGAATTAATTATTGATATCTTCATAGGAAAGGAAGATAACCAAAAGGGAGGACATTTCTAACTAGAATAGAAAAATAAATTAATTTAAGAGTTGCACAAAAAGGAAGTTAATATTTGTCTTAGTTGTGAAATCTAGTTAGTTTTAATAATTTAGACAATGAATATTTCAACAAAAAGAATAAAATATGTTAGGGAGCAGGGGGGAAAAGTGAGGGTATTATGTAACAGTTGAACTCTCATCTTCTGAGTAGGAAGTTACTTTATAATACCTACAATTGGAAACACAATTCAGAAAAAGGATTATAAGCATGTTACTTACTGAATGAAAACCAATGTGTCTGCCAAAAGAATGAAAGGTTATTACCTCTTCGGGATATGAATCTTGATTGTGGTGGGATAGTGGCAGAAAACGTGTTTTGCACTATACATTCTGTTGTTTGATTTTTAATAGGTATTGTTGAATTTAACACAACCTTTATGGACTAAAAAATGAACTTAGTGCAATAGTTTGAGTGCTAATCCCAACTGCATCCCATGAGAGAGAAAACCTCAGTGTCCATGCAGAGGCTTTCCTAAAAGAACCTCATGACACTGTGATAGAGAGTTCTATGTATATTTATATGAAATATGCACCAACATATAATAGAGCAATTACTAAGAAAAGATGACATTCCGTAATGCATTTCACATATGAAAGCTGGATGGCACAATATTTTAATTTGGGAAGTAGCATCAAACTGTTTTCCAGTCCATCCTCCCTGTGCCATTTGGCTTTGCAAAATATTTCAACTCTGTCGCTACATTTACACGTGGTTTTTAAGTGTGTCCTGGATATGTTGTTGATTTCTTTCTCCGATGAATAAAGAGAAAGGTCAAATATTAAAAAGGAACCGAGTTCATGAACTTTGCTATTTTCACTAGCATTTAATCATAAGAAGTCATAATATTCTATCCTCAACATTTAAAATCTTGGTATTTCAAACCTGAAGTCATAAGCTCAAGTTTTTCAAAATGTGTTGCAAGATATATCAGTTGAACACTTAGAAATGGTTTTCACTGCCAGCGTCAGGGTTATGTAGAGAGATTTCAATGCTGTCATCATTTCAAAAGGTGAAGGCGAGTAAACTCTCTTCCCCTCAGTGGCCAGCATAGAAATTTTTCTTGCATTCTGTATCTTATTGCTCCTGCAATAAATTAGCACAAATTTAGTGGCTTAAAACAACGCAAATGTATTACCTTACAGTTTGAAGAGTCTTAACGGAAATAACACCCAGGTATTTTGACTGGAACATATTCCATCTGGAAGTTCTAGAGAAGAATCCATTCCTTGCCATTTCTGGCTTCATGAGACTATTTGCATTCCTTGGCTCATGGTTCCTTCCAGCAATGGCATCTCTCTGACCTCTGTTTTCATTGCCATTTCTCTGACTTTCACCCTCCTGCCTCCTTCTTACAAGGAACCTGTGATTTCATTGGAGCCAGCTGGGTAATCTTTCTCCCTCAAGCTTCTTAACTCAACCACATCTGCAAAATCCCTTTTGTCATGTAAGGAACCATATTCACAAGTTCCAAGGATTAGGACATGAACATCTTTGGGCACCATTAGTCAGACTACCACACACTCACTGTATATTTCTTGGCCGAGAACATAGGATGCATATTTACACGATGGCTCAACTTTGATCACGCTTACTATTTTCACTATTTTTAAAGTTAACCATGGACTACAAACTATTTTCTGTGAATAGAGCAGTGTGTGAATTAACATGTTAAGTGTCACCTTTTTTAATTGTATATAATTTCCCTTCCTTGCTGTGCATAATGGAATATAAATAAAGCTCCCAACACAATTTTTCCATTCCCATTAACAAAGTGATATTCTTAGGTAGAATGAATTTTTTTTCTAATGGAAAGAATAAAATGCCATTGAGTACTTTTATCTCATATATGTACCGCACATATGTTATTAATTGGTTCAGGCTTTATATATCAGTGGTTTCATATAAATATAAAACAAATGATCTGCTGGTATACAAAATGTGCTCTTTTATACAGCATGCTATTGCCATTGATTTCATAGGACTATAAAAAAAAGTCATTTGAGAGTGGAGTCTTGTGATCCTCCTTTTCCTCTAACCATAGTATCTGTCACTGTCTTTGCGTCTAACCCTTAAGCTTTTAACTAGAGTGTTCTTTTGCTTCCCTGAGCAAAGATAAATTTGAATGATCTCTCTGCAGTTGTAGTCTCTTCTTAGCCTTCAGCAATTAAGTTAATAAACTTTGTACTGGAAAGCATTATTGTATACTTTTAAAATAAAAACTCAACTGATTTACCAAAGAGGCCACCACATTTTGTTCAAACACGATGGCAGTATATCACTGATTTCATGTAGTCTTTGATAATGTTTCATGAGAGGACCTTCACTTGGGACCAACACTGAATGCAAAGCCAGCACAATATAGCTCAACTTCCACTATTTATCAGGGTACTGCCTATTTCATCTTGGTATTTTTCTGCCCTTTGTCCTAAGTTATCACACCACCAGATTTGCTTCTTTCCCCAAATACAGATCTTAATTCTATATTTGTACTAATATTTGTTTACTCTTTACCTATATGATATCATTTCAAGTTCACATTCTAAATCACAATTAAGATCATAATTTTTACATGTCACTCTCTTTTTTTTTTAATTATTTATTAGAGAGAGAGAGAGAGAGAGCACAAGCGGGGGAGGGGCGCAGAGGGACAATCCGACTCCCTGCTGAGTGGCGGAGCTTGATACAGGGCCAGATCCCAGGACCCTGAAATCACGACCTGAGGTGAAGTCAGATGTTTAATCAACTGAGCCACCCAGGCGTTCCTACACGTCAGATTTTTCCGTATGTGTAATTGAGGGATATTGTAAAATACAGAAATAACAATGAAGAAAGTAAATCGGGCAAATCTAAATAAAAACATGCAAATGAAATGAAGCCATGTGCACCAAGATAATGTCTACCCTATAAATTAAATGTACCAGAGGATGAATTAGCCCATGAAGCTCCAGAAATAGATGGGCAATTTTAAGAATGTGAAGGCTATTAAGAATCTTCTGAAGATAATATTAACTTACATTTCAAATTTGAGAAATGGTTATAAATATAACTCTTCTGTGAAGCTGCTGATTACCAAGAATCACTGGATAGACTGCTGGAATCCTCATAGTCCAATGTCCTCTTCAAGAATGGCTTCTTGGTAACGGAATTCCTCCATCAACATTTCAATTTCATAGTAAATACAGTGGCCTAGGTGGAGCCTATGAAATCCTATAAAACTTCTTCAGTATCTCACAGTTTGAAACCCCTCAAGTACTCCCTTTGATGTTGGCAAATCTTAATGGTCAGTCCTTTAATTCAGGGACTTTAAAGATCTCTCTGTATATATTTGCTAAAAATACATGGGTATCAGTCAAAAATGCTTTATTCATGGATTATTTTTAAAAATGTAGTATGTTTCCATAAGCTATTTCCTATTTGACTTCCAACTAATGAGAATATAAAGCATTCTCCAGAATGTATTTTATTTTTTGAAGTTTTTATTTAAATTCCAGTTAGTTAACATCCAGTGTAATACCAGTTTCAAATTTACAACATAGTGATTCAACACTTCCATACAACACCAGGTGCTCATCGCAGCAAGTGCAGTGTGCTCCTTAATCCCCATCACCTATTTCACCCATCCTCCCACCTCCTGTGACCACCAGCTTCTTCTCTATAGTTGAGTCTGTTTCTTGATTTGCCTCTCCTTCTCTTTTTTCACCTTTGCTCATTTGTTTTGTTTCTTAAATTCCATATATGATTGAAATCGTATGGAATTTGTCTTTCTCTAACTGACTTATTTCTCTTAAGATAATATTCCTCCATCCACGTTGTCACAAATGGCAAGATTTCATTCTTTTTGATGGCTGAGTAATATTGCATTGTATATTTAGACCACTTCTTCTTTACCCATTCATCAATTGATGGACACTTAGGCTGTTTCCATTGCTTGGCTATTGCAGATAACACTGCTATAAACATCAGGGTGCATGTTTTGGTATGAATTAGTGTTTTTGTATTCTTTGGGTAAATACCCAGTAGTGTGATAACTGGATCCTAGGATAGTTCTATTTTTAACTTTTTGAGGAACTTCCATACTGTTTTCCAGAGTGGCGGCACCAGTTTGCATTCCCACCAACAGTGCAAGAGGGTTCCCCTTTCTCCATATCCTTACCAACACCTGTTTCTTGTATTGTTGATTTTAGCCATTCTGACAGGTGTGAGATGATCACTGTAGTTTTTATTTGAATTTCCCTGATGATCAGTGATGTTGAGCATCTTTTCATGTGGCTCTTGGCCATCTGTATGTTTTCTTTGGAAAAATGGTTATTCTTGAATTCTGCCCATTTTTAAATTAGATTATTCATTTTTGGGTGTTGAGTTTTAGAAGTACTTTATAGATTTTGGATTCTAACCCGTTATCAGATATGTCATTTGCAAATATCTTCTCCTATTCCATAGGTTGCCTTTTAGTTTTGTTGATTGTTTCCTTCTCTGTGCAGAAGCTTTTTATTTGGATGAAGTCCTAATAGTTTATTTTTGCTTTTGTTTCCCTTGCCTCAGGAGACATATCGAGTAGACGTTGCCATGGCTGATGTCATAGAGGTTACTGCCTGCCTCTAGGATTTTAATGGTTTCATGTCTCACATTTAGGTCTTTCATCCATTTTAAAATTATTTTTGTATATGGTGTAAGGAAGTAGTTCAGTTTCATTCTTTTGCATGTTGCTGGCCAGTTTTTCCAATACCGTTTGTTGAAGAGACTTTTTTCCATTGGATATTCTTTCCTGCTTTGTCGAAGATTAGCTGACCATATCATTGTGGGTCCATTTCTGGGTCTTCTGTTCTACTGATCCATGTATCTGTTTTTGTGCCAATACCATACCGTTTTGATTACTTCAGCTTTGTAATATAACTTGAAGTCTGAAATTGTGATTCTTCCAGCTTTGCTTTTCTTTTTCAAGGTTGCTTTGGCTATTTTGGGTCTTTTGCGGTTCCAATCAAATTTTAGGATTGTTTGTTCTAGCTCTGTGAAAAATGCTGGTGGTATTTTGATAAGGATTGCATTAAATCTGTAGATTGTTTTGGGTAGTATAGACATTTAACAATATTTGTTCTTTCAATCCATGAGCATGGAATGGAACGTTTTTCTATTTCTTTGCATCACTTTGAATTTCTTTCATCAATGTTCTTTGTTTTCAGAGTACAGGTCTTTCATGTCTTTGGTTAAGTTTATTCCTAGATATCTTATGGTTTTGGTGTAATTGTAAATGGGATCAATCCCTTAATTTCTCTTTCTGCTGCTTCATTATAGAACATTTCTATATGTGTATAGAATCGCAACAGATTTCTCTGTGTTGGTTTTGTATCCTGTAACTTTACTGAATTCATGTATCAATTTTACCAATTTTTTGGTGGAGTCTCTCAGGTTTTCTATATAAAGTATCATGTCATCTGCAAATAGTGAAAGGTTAACTTTTTCCTTGCCATTCTGGATGCTTTTTATTTCTTTCTGTTGTCTGATTGCTGTGGCTAGGACTTCCAGTACTATGTTAAATAACAGTGGAGAGAGTGGATATCCCTGTCTTGTTCCTGACCATAGAGGAAAAGCTCTCGGTTTCCCCCACTGAGAATGATATTAGCTGTGGGTTTTTTTCATAAATGGCCTTTATTATGTTGAGATACATTCCCTCTAAACCTACTTTGTTGAGGGTTTTTGTCATGAATGGATATTGTAGTTAGTCAAATGCTTTTTCTCCATCTATTAAAATGATCATATGGTTCTTATCCTTTCTTTTATTAATATAGTATATCACATTGATTTGTGAATATTGAACCACCCTTACAACCCAGTATTAAATGCCACTTGATCAGTGTGAATGATTTTTTTTAACGTATTGTGTTGGATTCAGTTTGTTAGTTTTTATGAGAATTCCCGCATCCATGTCATCAGGAATATTGGCCTGTAGTTCTCTTTTTTAGTGGAGTCTTTATCTGGTTTGGTATCAGGGTAATGCTGGCCTCACAGAATAAATTTGGAAGTTTTCCTTCCTTTTCTATTTTTTTGGAATAGTTTGAGGAAAAATAGGTATTAACTCTTGATGTTTGGAAGAATTTGCCTGTGAAGCCATCTGGTCCTGGACTTCTGTTTTTTGGGAGTTTGTGATTACTGATTCAATTTCTTTGCTAGTTATCATCTATTCAAGTTTTCTATTTCTTCCTGTTTCAGTTTTGGTATTTTTATATGTTTCTAGGAGTTTATCCATTTCTTCCACATTGTCTAATTTGTTGGCATGTAGTTTTTCATAATATTCTCTTATAATTGTTTGTAGTTCTCTAGGGTTGGTAGTTTCTCATTAGTTATTTTATTTATTTGGGTCCTTTCTCTTTTCTTTTTAATAAGTCTGGCTAGAAGTTTATCAGTATTATTATTTTTTTCAGAGAATTAACTCCTAGTTTCATTGATCTGTTTTATTGTTTTGTTTTTGTTTTTTTTTTTTAGTTTTCATATCATTTATTTCTGCTCTAATCTGTACTGTTTTCCCTTTTTTTCAGCTGGGTGTAGGCTTCATTTGTTGTTCCCTTTCTAGCTTCTTTAGGTATAATGTTAGGTTGTTTATTTGAGATTTTTCTTGCTTCTTACGGTAGGCCTGTGTTGCTATATACTTCCCTTTTAGGACCACTTTTGCTGCATCCCGAAAATTTTGGACCATTCTGCTCTCATTTTCATTTGTTTCCATGTATTTTTAAAAATTTGTCCTTTGATCTCCTGGTTGACCCATTCATTGTTTAGTAGCATGTTGTTTAACCTCCATGTATTTGTGGTCTTTCCAGATTTTTTCTTGTGGTCGACTTCAAGTTTCATAGTGTTGTGGTCAGAAAAGATGCACAGTATGATCTCAGTCTTTTTGTATTTGTTGAGGCCTGATTTGTGACCTAATATGTGATCTTTTCTGGAGAATGTCCCATGTGCACTTGAAAAGAGTGTGTATTCTGCTGGGTTACGATGAGATGTTCTAAATAGATCTATTAAGTCCCATTTGGTCTGGTGTGTGATTCAAAGCTATTGTTTACTTGTTGATTTTCTGTTTAAGATGATCTGTCATTGATATAAGTGGGATGTTACAGTCCCTTACTATTATTATATTATTATCAATGAGTTCCTTTATGTTTATTATTAATTGTTTTATATATTTGGGTGCTCCTAAGTTGGGGTCATAAATATTTACAATTGTTAATTTTTTTGTTGGATAGACCCCTTTATTATGATATAGTGCTCTTCTTTATCTCTTGTTATGGGTTTTTGTTTTAAAGTCTAATTTGTCCGATGTAAGAATTGTTACTCTGACTTTCTTTTGACATCCATTGCATGATAAATGTTTCTCCATCTCCTCACTTTCAATTTGCAGGTGTCTTTAGATCTAAAATGAATCTCTGGTAGATAGCATATAGATAGGACTTGTTTTTTTATCCATTCTGACACCCTATGTCTTTTGATTAGAGCATTTATTTCATTTACATTTGGAGTAATTATTAATGGGTATGTATTTATTGCCATTTTATTGTTTGTTTTATTGTTTTTTCTGGAAATTTTCTCTGATCCTTTCTTGTCTATGTCAGTTTTGGCCTTTCCTTTCCACTCAAAGAGTCCCCTTTGATATTTCTTGCAGGGCTGGTTTAGTGGTCACAAAGTCCTATAGTTTTTGTTTGTCTGGGATAGTTGCCTTGTAATTTCTGATGAGAACATTTAGGTTTTACATATTTTGTTTAGGACAAGTCCATATTTTATTACTAGATTATCTTTTGCTACCTCTTTCTCAAGCTACTAATATTTTTATAGTAATTTTAAGTTGCAGTTTTCAGAAATTATCACATAAGTTGTTTAATTCCTAGTTGGAATTTTTAGGAAGCTTCAATATCTTGGAAAAGGAAAGTCAGAGTTGTTTTAACCCAGGATACACAAAGGTTTAGGCATCAGCATTATTTGCCTAAGATCCATTTAACAAGTGTCAAATAAGTTCCGCAAATGGAGATGAAAATCTTTAATGATAGGGTGGCAGAGAAGCAGCACACTGCAATGCTGTTATGACCCACTTTCTGCTCCCCTGTAGCTTGAGATGAATTTCACCATGGAACTACTCATGTGGTTTAAAATTGGAGACACATGAAGATAACAATTAAATGTTATAGTCAGGGAAATGGCAAACATTTTATTGTTTGAAATTGCTAAGAAAGACTTTGTGTAGTTGGTAGAATCTGAGAACAACTTCAAGAAATAGTAGCAGGGAGACCTATACCTAATCACTCATGGTATCTTACTTTCCTTCTATAAGATCCAGCAAGTAGTTCTGCATTTAATAAGTTAAACCCTGAAAAATCATAAGACATTTGTAGAATAAAAAATATCTACTTCTTATATATAACCCTCACCTTTATCAACTTTAAAAGCCTTTATCAAATTTACCCCCGGATAATCAAACCTATAGCAGATGAAATTTAGCTCTATTCTTAGTTCAAATCTTGAGTAAAAGCTCAAGTGAAAGCTCATTTTTTCTTCCTAATCCAAATTAGAAACACTTAACCCTGCATCTTGTTACGATCTAACTGACCTTTCTTCTCTAATCTAGTTCCTCAAATTATATCCTGTAAGTCAACACCTTCAGGAAAAAGTGATACTGATTATAGCCCATGTCCTTAAATATCTTTCTTAGGAGCTAAATGACACATGAATTCAAGGAAAATGTACATCTCCTTCCATGCAACTGAGATTGGGATTTTAAGTAAAATGAATTTTTTTTTAAGTGAAAGGATTTTAAAGAAGTGAAGCTGAGTCATTGGCTTTATACTATGCTGTTTGTTATATCTATCCTTATCCTGCAAACAAATAATGTTAAACATTCAATTCCTGTCCTCTATCATTTTCAAGTATATTCCTGCCTCCCTGCCTCCGCTCCTGATAGTTCCTGTACCCTTCCTACTATTTCTCTTGCTTCTTGAATATTCTTGATCTTTTGAGACTCATATCAAGTACCGAATTCTCTTTAAATACCCCATACCATTTTGGCCTGCACTAGTCTCCACCTGTTGATCAACGCTAAACACTTATATACTCTGTGACATATACCCTGGGCAGTTATGTTCTATACCATTCTGTTGACTTATATACCTGGGGTCTCTGATTGTTTTCAACTAGGCAAAAATTATCTTCCAAATTACATATGGGCTCCTTCCCTGCAGAGAAATATATGTTAGATATTTTATTTGTTCATTCATTTAATTTCGTAGTACTTAATGCAGAAATGGGGATATAGTATTCAAATACCTAGAATCTTGTACCTTTAGAGCTAAAACTGACTTAAAAGGTACCTGTATACTACACTAATGTTTTGTGTGCATTGTAAAACATGCAAAAGGCCTGAAATCTCATTAATGCTGTTCCATATAAATAGAAGTTCTACTATTTAGAAGTTCTAAGATTTTATTCCCAAACACTTATAGATCATCCTTAACATCGACTTTAGAAATCACCAACTTACAACAGGTCTTTTTTTTTTTTTTTTAAGATTTTACTTATTTACTTGAGAGAGAGAGAGCAAGAGCAGGGTGGAGGTGGGGCAGAGGGAGAGGGAGAAGCAGACTCCGCATTGAGCAGGGATCCTGACGCAGGGCTCAATCCCAGGATCCCAAGATGAGCCGAAGGCCGACACGTAACCAACTGAGCCACCCAGGTGCCCAACGACAGGTCTTTTCAAATTAGGCTTTGTGGAATGTTGAGGTTTCTACAGAGATGCCTTAAAGAATGTTGCAGGGTGGAAAAGGGAGCAGAGGTGAGAATCCAATGTTTTCCACTTGCTACCCACAATCATTTTCTTCAACCAACTAACTTTATCATTTACCTTTTTCCATACCGGGGGTTTATGAAATATTGTTTTTTGAACAGTTTTATTCCAAAGTCATGTGTTTTAAAATCATGATATGAATAATTATTTCATTTAAAAATGAATAACACAGAAATAGAATGATTTATCAAGGTCACACCAATTAAAGCTTAATAACAAACTCTTGGTTGTTTGCAACAGAGCCTATCCTATTCCATTTATTCCAGAAATATTTTCTAAAACTTCTTATGTAGCAACAGAGAGACTCCTAATCTGTTGCATTTTGCACTATATTTCTTTTTCACTAGACATAAGGATAAATGATATGGGCTACAGAATTATGTTTAGAAAATTACTGTAGAGTTTCAAAGTAGATTAATGTAGGGGGTGAAAAAAACAACTATGTTCACTGAATGATTTACCAAACAAAATATGTGATCCAGAAATCTTAAAAAAATTGACAAATTTGAACATACGAGAATTTATAACTTCAGCACACACACACACACACACGAACTGAGTCAAAAAACAAGGGTTGGAAATTTTTGAACAAAGATTTATTCGTAACATGTGAAGGTCTCCTATAAGTTAATACAAATGTGAAAACTGGGCCAACAAAGAGGCAGAGGAAATGAATATTCATTTCAGAGAAGAATAAAGACAATTAGAGTATGATTATATTGACATAATCAAATGCAATTTAAAATAAAAAAGATACATTGTTCACTCAAATGGACACAAATTAAAATACTGATTATATTTATGATTCAAAACAAGTATGGGAAAGTATGGGAACATTAACATATTCCCACACTAATATTGAAAGTATAATTTGAGAGACCTTTAAGAAGACAATTTGGAAGTGTCAATCAAAAATTAAAATACTCATATCCTTTCACCCAAGAATTCTAGTAATGTACCTGCAGAGAAAACTGGTGCACATTTGCACAAAGTTATTATTAAGCACTCTTATCAGTGAAAAACTGAGGGAAATGTGCATACATAGAGAAATAAATTACAATGCATCAATTTTATGGACTGTTATAACAATTAGAAATAAATAACATGTCTTTATGTTATAAAAAATGAAGAAAAAATAATTATCTGGTGAAAAAATACCAACACACAGTAATTTATGTGGTAGGATCTCATTCATATTCTCCACAATAAAACAACAACAAAAAATGCAGGGTTTCATTTGTGTGAAAATGAGTGTTTCTGTGTGAGTATGTGCATGTGCAACACAGTTTAACAATAGTGACTTACGGAGAGGAAAGGGGAATGCTTTGGTTGATTTGTAGGGTATTTAGAATGTTTTGATACTTATCTAGTTGTGTTCGAGAGACGAGAGGAGCCTAGTGTCCTCCTACTGTCTTAGCTCCCCCACTATGGAATCCTTTGGAATAAAGAGAAACTATTGCTTTCTATTCCATTTTTTTCTTTTTGTTTGAATGGTCACAAAACACCACTTTCTTTCTGTAATGTAAACATCTAACACATACACTCAAATATATACATGTTAATATTCTTCTTCTGTTGCACACACACATATATATATACACATGGACACACAAAAACATAATCTGAGACCTGAAGATTGAGTTTAAAGATAATAAAATGATTGGTTTAGAGTTAAAAATCAGTTATTAGCTTACAATATTCATAATTGTAGTTGGGCTTGACAAAATCTTTCCTGATCCATCAGTCCTTCATGGCATATATAACCAATCACATAATTGATTGGGAAAGGGAGGCAAGAAATGAAATAAAATGAGTACTTATGATGCATCAAACAATATGCCAGGCATTTTACCTATGTAATCTCATTTAATTTTCATTCATCATAGTGAGGAGACTTTTACTATTTTAACTTTTAGGTGAGACATTTGAGACCCAAGAGACTAAGTCACTTGTTCAAGGTTACCAGCTAGTGCATCCTGAAGCCAGAATCCTAGATGAGTCTTATTCTAAAACCAGCCTTATTAGTCAAGGTCTCAGCAGGAATAGCACACTTGAATTGGATCATTTGTCAAAGAGTTTAGAGAAGGGCATATTTATAAAAATTTGGACATGATGTAGGGAAGCCATAGGGATAGTGCCTTTGCCAGGACTGGCAGCCCCAAACCTGAAAGGGCAGAGAGCAGAACTGGTTATGCGAATCTGGAAGACAGAGTGTCTTTGGAGAGGCCATTAATGGGACCTGTGACCTTCGCTCTAAGATACTACCTTTCTCAGGAAATTCTAATCACCTAGGGAAATATAATGTCCACGTGTTCAGGGATTTCTTTTGTAATTGAGCCTGACTTGCTAGAGGCTTACTTTAACACATCTCAATAAATGAGAAATAAAAGGTTTCAAGTCATCTTTCTAGATTCCGTAGCTTATTTGCAAGCATCACTCTGTGAAGGTTTCATTCCCTTGCACAAGATATGACAGTATTCTTATGACAGCATTTCCTTTCATACAACTCCATAGTGATCTTGTGGATGCATTGGTGTAGCCTAGTCTCCAGAATCATCCAGAAATTGGATAAGCCAAGAATTTGTTCTGCCTCTTTCTTGGTTTTGCTGCTTGACTGAAAACAGCTCATAGTTCCTTAGGATCTGTTCAGGAGGGGAAGCCCAGAAGAGAAATAACTAGAAACTCGCTGACTGATTTGACTCTTGTTACGAGCAAATACATAGGACCTTAAGAAAAGGCACCTAAAGAAGTAGAAAAATAAATTCTTTAAAATTACCATGGCATCATGTGAACACAGAGTAAATTGAATATTGGGATACATAGAGGCCATTCATGGGGGTAAGAATCCTACACTGGCAGACAGAATTTATGAGATAAGACAATGCTTTATTTAATGAGAGATTATGTAATTGAAGAGTTGGTTATTTATGTTTAAAAATTGTGCACGTAAATGGAAAAAGAAGGGAATGAATTTGAGGTTCTACTTTAGGTGACTAAAGAAAAAGAAAACTACAGGGGTCTAAAGTTTGCAAAAAATGTAAGAAAGACTTTGAAAAATCAGGCATTAAACCAATTGGGATTAAGGAGAAGAACTTCTCATTAGTATCCATTTCAAATAATTCAAAAAGAGAAGATAATAATATACTAAAAGGACAATGGTATTTTGTGAAAGTAGCATTATTTAAACAGGTGAGCTAACTTAAAAACTAAGAGAATGTTCTCTCCTTTGAATTCTAAAATTGTACCTGAATCAGTTAACTTGTAAAATGCTTTTCAGCTCCATATAAAT
Source organism: Ursus maritimus (assembly GCF_017311325.1). Lineage (NCBI taxonomy): Eukaryota > Metazoa > Chordata > Mammalia > Carnivora > Ursidae > Ursus > Ursus maritimus. The sequence continues at coordinate 32,109,935 of NW_024426774.1, read as the reverse complement.
AGACTCTAGTATGTCTAACTACAGTATTAAATACTCCCCACAATGGTTTTCATTTTTCATAGTAAATGTGTCTGCAATCTAATATGCTTGTTTATGCTCTGAAAAATTGTCTCAGTTCTTCTGTAGATTTGGAATGCTCTGCAAGAGTGGCAAGGTAGGCAGTCCTAGCCTTTCTTTGAGGAGGGGTGGGCAGAAATTTAACATGAGTCTGGACATCAGAATGTGCTTTAATGCTATCAGATAAAAAGTAGCAAGCGCTATATTGTGATGACCTTGTCCATCGTATCACCATCCCCAAAAGCAGAATAATAGAGTGTTATGCTTATAAACAGGAATAGAGTCTCCTACATATTAGTTGCCTGACTGCAAGCAAGTCACTTAAAGGTCTTTAATTCTACTTTTTACATCTGCAAAAAACAGAATGATAGCCTTTCCCATGGCTGCCACATTTGGCCACACATCTGTGCATTGCACTCTTAGGTGCACTGCACTGCTCTAGGTATTATATTTATTAGCCCATTTAATCCTCCCACCAGCCTATGAAGGAAGGATTACTATTAATTCCAGTTCACAGATGAGGAAATTGAGGCATAAAGAGACTAGTGTTAAATGACGTTTAATATTTGGTCTGAAGAATCATCAGTCAGTGACAGAAGTTAGTTTGCCCAATTTTTTGTAAGTGACTTTCAAAACCAGAAGAAAATGCAACATCCTATTTAATATTTTAATAGTATAGATGCTACTCAAATTAGAAGCTGTTCTACCTGTTGATATGGTATTATTCTTTTTTTTAATGTTTTTTTATTATATTATGTTAGTCACTATACAGTACATCCCTGGTTTCTGATGTAAAGTTCGATGATTCATTAGTTGTGTATAACACCCAGTGCACCATGCTGATATGGCATTATTCTAACTGGCTATTTTGATGCAGGAGAATCTCTGTTAAGTAACCTCCATTTTTCTCACTCAGTAGATGAACTATTTCATCTATAAACAATGTTGGCAGCTAGCTATTCATAACACACTGTATCCTTTGTAGCTGGAAAGCTAAGGACACCCTATTTTACCATTCCCAGCAGTTTAGCTCAAGGCTTTCTAACGGTCAGTTGTATTTATCCTTAAACCTGTATTTATTCCATCTTACCTGGTCCTTTACTCGCTCATTCAATGAAGCATTATACAAACCAATATAATGTGAGTGTGGAAAAAAATGAAATTGTTGTTTCCATGTAAACAAGTTATATGTTTTGTTAACACCTGTGATGGTTTTTTTATATGTCAACTTGACTGGGGTAAGATGCCCAGATACCTGGTAAAACATTATTTCTGGCTGTGTCTGTGAGGGTATCTCTAGAAAAGATCAGCATTTGAATCATAGAGTAAAGGTGATTGCTGTCACCAATGTGGGTGGGCATCAGTCAGTACTTGAGGACGTGAATAGAACAAAAAGTCAGAGAAAGGGTGAATTTGCTCTTGCTTGACCTGGGACATCCATCTTCTCCTACCCTCATACATCAGCGCTCCTGGTTCTACGACCTTTGGAAAGCTACCAGCTTTCCTGGTGCCCTAGTTTGCAGATGGCATATTGTGAGACTTCTCAGCCTCCATAATTGTGTGAATCCATGTCTATAATAAATTATATATATATGTATACATATATGTCTATGTATGTCTATGTCCAAATCTATGATCCATATCTATATTTCTATCTGTTTCTATTTCCAATTGGTTCTCTTTCTCTGGAGAACCCTGACTAATACAACCTTTGAAAAGTTGATTTAAAAAGAAATGATGTTGGGGTGCCTGGCTGGCTCAGTCAGTGAAGCGTCTGACTCTTACTTTGGCTCAGGTCATGATCTCAGGGTTGTGAGATAGAGCCCTGGGTCAGGCTCTGTGCTGGGTGTGGAGCCTGCTTAAGATTCTCTCTCTCCCTCTCCCTCTGCTGCTCCTCTCTCTCGCCCTCTCTCTCTCCCTATCAAATCAATCAAGCAAGCAAGCAAGCAATTAATAAGAAATGATGTTGAATTTGGTGTGAATGAGCCAAATATAAAAGTCTAGGGAAGGACTCATTCAGTATATCTACAGTCAAAGAAAAAAAACATTTAGTATGTTTTATGTTTAAATTAAGTGTTTATCATTTTTTAAGTTCTGTCTCGAATTGACTTGTTCAATTAACAAAAAAAATTTCGGTACAAATGTCATAAAAGATTGTAGGATTTTTCTGTGTATACTTAGTTACTGTGACCTACCAACCTGAAGTAGTGATCCTGGGGTTGTTTTTCAAAACTTATGCAGCAGAATTCATGCATCCAACATCTAAACACTTAGTGCATTTCAGGGAAGAGTCCTGCGCAAGCTATAGCTCTCTCTCTCTCTCTGTTTCTCTTTCTTTCTACCTTTCTATCTAACTTTAGGGATATAGTCATTACTAAGAAATGTTTTGTAATGAAGTTTTGAAATTTGTCATGTGAATATTTTTTTTTTTGGTTTTATTTATTTATTTTAGAGAGAGAGAGAGAGAATGAGTGGGGAGGGGCAGATGGGTAAGGAGAGGGAGAAAGAGTCTGAGGCAGACTCCGCACTGAGCTGGGAGCCTGACATGGGTCTCAATCCCATGACTGAAGATCATGATCTGAGCTGAAACCAAGGGTCCAACACTTAACCCACTGAGCCATCCAGGTGCCCCTGCCTTGTGAATCATTTTTAAAGACACAAAAAATGCATCTTACTACATTATGGATATCCTACGTTTTGGATCTTAAAGACAAGTACATACCTGGGAACTCCTCCTCCCCAGATTCTCCAAATCTGAATAATTAGAGCAATTTCCAAAAAAACAAGCCACAGGCTCTGCAGAAAAATTCCAAGAGGGATTTATTAAAATTGTGTTTGCAATGAAATAGTCTTTCCTTCATGTAAAATCTATCAAGATGAGACTGAATCCATTATGAGCCCTAAGGAACATCCCTGCACATCCTTCTGAATGTATCAAACTGTACAGGAAGTGACTTACCCTGACGCTGAGCAGTTTGTCTAGATGGCAATTAAGTAGGTTAAGGTGACCAGAGCATAGCTGTCGTTATGAAGCTAAATTAGATAACATTCTCATTTTACAGTGAGAAATTGAAGTACAAAAAATAATTAATAGCCTTATGTCATGAATCAGAGCTCAAAGAAAACACAGGTTTTCACAGTCCCTTCTCAGAGCTGGCCTCAGTCAAAGTAACATAATTAATTACCTATTCCTGAGATCCAAGGATCACTGGGAAATCTCTTAATGTTTCCCATCAAAACTATCAAAATATCCATAATGCATTCTTTTGGATCAAAAAAGTCTTAATGACCAAAGGAATCTACTGTAAACATCTCTGAGAGGATTAATGCATTACTCTTTTAAGGTTTACTATTACAGCAGATAGATTTCCTTTGAACTGAAGAAGTTGGGTCAAGAACATCCACTTTGACATATTAGAGAGGCAGTTTGTGAAGAGTTGCCCAATGAGACATTGGGATAACATTAGGCCCTTACCATATCAAAGAATGAATGAAAAAGAATTAAGAGGTAGAAATGGTATACTCACATTAAAAAAAAAAAAATTTCTGGTGGTTAAAGAAATTGTATCGACTGCTGAGATTTTCCAAGACCAACCCCTAACACATACATAAAGTTTCAAGGATAGATCCTGCTTGACTATGTATGCCTTTCTCATTGCATATTCTTATGGTTTAAACATATGTCTGCCACATTGGACTATACCTCTTTGAAGTAAAAAACTATGCATTCATTTAACATATTTATTAAATTCCCACTGTTTTTCAGATATTCTGATAAAGTAATGAAAACTTCAAGGTCCTTGCCTTTAAGAATCTTAGAGATTACAGAGGAGTTCTCTGTCATTTATTCTTATACTTCCTACACTTAACAGAATGATAGAAACACTCAAACAATTCTAATTCTCTCATTAAAATGTATTCACTTGTTCTGTTTTCTTCAGAAGAGAATAATGCTTGTCCCATTCATAGAGTAATAAAATTCATTTGAAGAAATGTGCAGAGACCGTACCAAGAATTGTTTCAGTAAATTACCCAACTAATAACTGGGCAAAATCAAATACATATAGTTATGTAAATAGATGTAAAATTTGTCACTAAGTGCTGTATACTTAAGGCCTAGGTAGTACCTATCACACTGTAAAGTCTTAGTATTTTCTGAATGGATAAATGGATGAAAGCAGTCCTGCCTCTACTACTAAACATGTGATCTCAGGAAAGAAAATCTGTTTGAGTTTATTTTCTCATTCGTCGTAAAGGCAAAAATCCTTGCCCTGCCCACCACATCTTTTTGTTCTAATCAAATGGAATAGGGAATATTTAATCTGTAATTTTAAGAATATAAAAGATAATTTTTTTGATATATTGTGTGTATATTTAAACACATATGCTATCATCTGTAAAACTTTGTCACTGAAATATAGGAGGTGTTGGAAACTTGGAAAAGTTCACTTCCCTTTTCTACCTTCATATTCCAGTCGATATGAAGAAATGAGGAGGCTTAAATAGAAATGCTGAAATTCTGGGTCAGTCTTAGATTTGGGGTTCTGAAAGGACCTATGGGAAATCTGTTAAAGCCTTCACTGTCCAATATGGTAATGACTAGCCTTATGTGGCTATATGTAGTTAGATTTAAATTAATAAAATTAAATACTATTAAAAATTCCATTTCTTAGTCACACTAGCTATGTTTCAAGAGCTTATTAGAGACAGACTACCATGAGGATAACACAGACGTAGAACATTTCCATTACAGTAAGAAGTTCTGCTGTATTATTGGTCTAGTTGCTACAGGGCTGCACCTTGAGGTGAGAAAACAAATTAGATTTTTGTTTCTGGTATAAGTTACACATTGGGTTATACCTAAATTCACTTACTTTAAAAGTGGAGTATGAAAAATTTCGTTCTTCGGGGAATAAACAATATAGCTACTCTGAACTGAAGCCTTTAAAGTGCCAGAAAGCATCGTGTCAATTTAGCTAATTTAATCTAACACTACTAAAGTATAAGGGATGTACATTTACATACTACTAAAAGCTATGCTAAGGGGAATCTAGAGGAACTAAAGAAGGCAGCCCAATGTGGTAAGAATATATCTGCAGCTAACCCCTGCCCTCGTCATTCCTGAGAATAGTATTATGTTTACTATGAAATATAACCTGAGTTCAACCCACTACAGGCATCGCTGTTTTATGATAATTTATAATAGCACTCACGTATTTCTCTGATTTCATGCTACCCATTCCTGAATAACTGTTTTCTTTAGGAGCTTAATGGGGGCTATATAAGTAGAGTTTGAAAGAAAGTAATTATTATATTTATCAAAGTATTCTATAAGATCCAGTGCCGTTCTCTACTGCACCTCTCAATAGTTTGTTTTTCATACTTGAAAGTTGGGGAGTTCTTTACTTCCCCAGGGACTTCCCGTGAGTTATTGAACATTGTAACTCTTCCTAATGTGGAAGAAGATAGCACAATCCTCCATCCAAAATCCACAGTCCTCCAGAAGAAAAGATCATCTAGTCTTTGAGTCAACATCTCCAGTGATGCTTTTGAAGTCACTCATATTCATTCATGTTTTGTGTCAGTGATGCTTTTTTGTGGACTATGCTGGAAGCTACCTTGATACCAATTCTACTCATTGATATATCCTCTGAGTCTCTAAGGATATATACAGAGAAGGTCTTCTTCCTTCTGTCACATGACAGCACTTCAATTCCTTTAAGATAACTATCATGCCCCCTGCTTTCAAGGCTTCTGTTCTTTCAGGGCTAAATATCTTGAGTTTCCTCAATCATCCTTTCTTGTCCAAGTCTTCTAGCTTCAATATGACTTGGGGATCCTTTCTTCACCCTTGATGAACTTCCAAAACATTGAAATACCAACCCTGAACTATTCACTACCTTAGACTTTATGTGTCTGTAGGAAGCAAAATCAACAACTTCAGTCTCTTTCTCTGCCAACCAAGAATACAGCAGGGAAACTATTAATATCAATTAGATCATTGGTGGGCCTCTGTCTTCTGTGTATAGACATCAAGAAGTTTTAATGTTGCTAAAAGTTATAGTTATTCTCAGGAAGCCCATTCATGAGTGGAGCATCAGAAAAAATAACAAGATGAAAAAGAAATGCATTTTGGATGTAATATGACCTTGGGTATTGTCATAAGAAGGGGGAAAAGACAGAAGCATTGAAAGCAGTATGTTTAAAGAAAAACACACGTACTGCAGGCTAGCCTGTATCACAGAGGAGCAAGAGACATAACCATTAAGGAAAAGATTGGTAAGCTGGAATTGAATAACATGAGAAAAATATTCACAAGAAAAGATTTCTTAAAGAAATAGAAGAGCCACTATTATTTTTAATCCATATCAACTATTAAAGATAAGCTGCCAACAAATACAAATACAAATAACTTACGTAAATCAATAAGAATAATTTAAAACAACAAATATGAAAAACAAGCCAAGGTTTGAATTCACAGGGAGAAAATTCAAATGGCCAAGAAAAGATGTTCAACTTCACTAAAAAAAGCACCATAAAATGTAATTAATTAAAATGACATCCATCGAATATGTAGCAAACATGTTAATGTGAGTGAGTCAGCAGTAACTTGTTCACTGCTGGAATGAATCCAAATTGGTTCACTAACTCTTTGAGCAGTTTTATAATATAAAATAAATTGAATTGTTTGAAACAGTGAAAAATTATAAACAATTTAAATATTCATTGAGAATGAGAAAGAATATATAGTGTGATATAGGCACATAGCTGAATATGTTCAATAATTAAAACTGATGAACTAAAAGCTACTTGTGTTAAGGTCACTAAATCTCAAAAATATGTGTTTAAATGTAAACTTGTGACAAAACAACCATTGAGGGAAGTTTACACACAAAAATCTGGTTGGGATTAATTTAGGGGAGAGGCAAGTGATTAGTGTCAGAGGAACTATTCAAAGAGCACTTCATAAATATCTGGTTTTTTAAATGTTTTTAAAACTGTATCTGAAGAGGGGCACCTGGGTGGCTCAGTTGTTTACCGTCTGCCTTCGGCTCAGGGCGTGATCCCGGCATTCTGGGATTGAGCCCCGCATCAGGCTCCTCCGCTGGGAGCCTGCTTCTTCCTCTCCCACTCCCCCTGTTTGTGTTCCTTCTCTTGCTAGCTGTCTCTCTCTCTGTCAAATAAATAAATCTTTAAAAAAAAAACAAAAAAACTATATCTGAAGAAAATACTGTAAAATGTTAAAATTTATTTAGACTGGGTGTGGTTTGTAGAAGTGGTTCATTTAAAATTTGTGTGTTTTTAATAAATTATTCTCATATTTTATTAAATATTACAAAATAATCACCAAAATAAATACGTGAATTATACCTCTAAGGACAGAAACTGTATTGTAAAGAATAACAAGAGTTTTACTTGGTTAATATAGTTGGATATTATTAGAATTTCTGCAGTTAGAAAGTTTTCATACATTTACTTTCAGAAGTAAAAAATTAAAATAAATATAAAACATAAAAACATATATAAAATGACATATGTATATGCCTGAAGCCTACACTCACACACACAGAAATGAAACTGGGTGGCCATGAATAGTATGCGTTTAGTAAATGCTAAAACATGACTTTCTGCATATCATACTTACGTGACATTTTTAAAAATCCACTTGCCTTCTTCACAGTCCCCATTATGTTACTTATAAATTGTGACACTCACACTAAAAATAGCATTCCAAGTTTGGTACTAGCCAGCCTAAATTAGAACTAAGGCTAGAACTTTTTCTGTTGCCAATATGTAGTTTATGAACACAGCCTAAGATTATATTGTTATGTAATTCCATCTGATATTTGTCCCATATTGTTTTGAAGCCATGAACTCAGTCTGTAGATTCACCATCTCCTTAATACTCATCTAGTCCTCACAGAACATGGTGTACAGACCCTTGTTACACAAAGCACTGTCTCTTGGTCTCAGTAATGAAGTGGACATCTCTGGGTTGACATAAATACCTGCTGTAGATCACGCCATTCCAGGGAAGTTGAAGGGGAGAAGCATGTGACCCAAGTAAGGGAGACCAAGATGTTCAGAGATGAGCATATAATATTCAGAAAGACCCTCAGCTTCTTTTCTGGTAATTCTGGGAAGTTGACACTCTCTCTCTCTCATTCTAGACAATATAGGATACATATATGTGTGAAGCACGGAACTGCAGCCATTTTATTGTCATGAGGGAAACAGAACGATCAACAAGAAATAACGTTCAGCACTCTGATCAAATTATTACCTTGACACTTGAGCTTTCACGTTAATGAAAAAAATTAATTCCTTTCATTATTTTAAAGAGTGGAGTGGAGTCTTCCTTTAATTATAAATGGAAACGTCTTAGTTAATAACAGAATTAGACAAGAAAGAGAAGAGTGACATGTAACATGTCCTAAATATCAAATGGGTTGCAGTTGGGAAGGAACAGTCAAGTGAGCATTTTAGGCTTAAAAATCAATCTTTGCTATTAAGTTAATTTTTTTTTTCTCTCAAACAATGGGTTATTGTTCCTTGATTAGCAGAGCATACGCTAGAAGTCTACAGCATTAAGATATTTAGCAGGAAAAATTCAATATGTTGGATAGCGTTGGCTATTTGTAGCCTTAACAGTTTGTTGCTAGAATGTTTGCATTAATGTTGGCCAATCTGAGATTAGAAAGGGAAGATAATCTTGCTTTTCTGGAAGAACCCTTTCTGAATATATGTGATCCGAATTGCTTGAGAATGGGAATCTGATCATTTATAACATATTCAGAGTTCAAAAAGCCAAATTTCTATCCTAGCTGGCTAGTACCCACAGGAGGAAGCAGACATAGCAGAAACAGATTGGGGCCCAGGAAGAGGAAGCCCAGCTGCAAAACACTGATGTTAAGCATTCTCTACGTTACAGAGGTGTTTACAGGACTCATTAAAGAGCTGTGGCTGAGTTCAGCCTAGAGCAAAGTGTAGATGATCCCTGCCTCACCACCTATCCTGTGTTTTTACATTGCTCAATATGGAGGAAAGACTCGATACTAGGCAGTGCCAACTACTACACCAAGGCTGACCGTCAGTGGACAAAAATCCCCCAAATTATGATAAAACATCTTTGGCTTTGGTTGTATTTTGGAAAGTAAATAGACCAGAGGTCTGCATGTTTTTAAAGGAGTTGTCTGTCCAAAGAAGCCTCAACCTGATTTATCACTTCTTGTTATTGCTTAAATCAGGAGGCCACCTTAGTTTCTTAACTCACAACAACAGAAACATCGAACACCCCGATTTTCACCCGAATTTCTGAGTACTCAAATCCCTCTTCTTGATTTCAACTAAAGAATATAGCTTGTTGGGGTCATGTTGAATCTTTATTCTGTGACATATATTTAAACCTTCCCTTCTTGTTACCCTTTTCCCATGAATTTGTTTCTGAAAAAATCAGTAAATTTCCATTTCATGATAGCTCTGAAGTGGCAAATGGATTAGCGGCTCACATAACTCAAGCCAGGCTGACCTTTTATTCAGTGATTTGTTCTGGGAAATAGAGTTTGAAGGATAATGTGTATTCAGCTCAAAGCAACAAAAAGTGAGGGCAAATCATTCACTAGATTATTAGATTAAAGATATGGAATATAACAGCATTCATTGTAATGTTTATGGGAGAGAGCTACGCATCTGTTCACAGATATTTAGAGTGGGCAGCTCTGACTCCAGAATAAATCTGTGCCCTGATTCACACATTGTTGTCTTCTATCAATCACATCTTTTGACTTCTTCATCTCTGATGGCTCGTAATTTGTGAGAATTAATATAGATGAAGCATTTTGCAAGTATAAAATACTACATACAGATTTAGTATTGTTGGAAAGAAGCAAGAAGAAAACCCAAATCTCTTGGAAATATTTCTAGTGACCTTATGATAGACCAGAACGATGAATTAAACAAAGTATATTTTATTTAGGAATGAACATTATCCAGTTAAAGTCACACGTTACCTTTGACTCAAAACTGCTGAATATCAAGGAAAAACAATTCTTTAAGTTATACCATCTTGCAACAAAGCATTACCTGAAATAAAGTATTTAAAACCAAAGCAAAATCATATTAGGCTCACTGGCTGCAATAAAAGAAATTATTCTGATATATCTATGTCTTCAAGTGAAACAATTAAGAAACCTTCCTTTATTTCTTCTTGTTAAAATTCCCTTGAGAGATAGATTGATACAGGAAAACATTTTGCTCTTTAAAAGGTATGATAGTGATGTCCTTTGCCTAATTTTCTAAGCAGCTCCACTGACAGAGCCAGAACTTAGCCATAGTTCTGCTGACTCCAGAGTGAGAATTCTTTTCCATAGATTTCATAGAATGTGTTGATGGGTTACACACACCCTCCCCCTACACACACACACACACACACACACACACACACACTGAATTGAGGGAGATTCTGTCACTGAGACACATACTGATATGGTAAATGAGAAGAAGCAGCTAGTTGCCTAGTGGAAACCAGGCATCTGTGTTTAGAAGGTCTACACTTGTCAGGCTCTGCATAGTCCTCTGTTTCTCTTGTGAGCCTGAACTTCATACATTCAAGAGGAGGAAAGAGAATATTGGGTTCTGAGGAGCAAAGGACCGAGCTGTACCGCAAATGTGAAAGTACTGACTGGCAAAGAAATCACAAAGCTGTAGGCTAGCACACGTCGTATGTGTAAGACTTTGTGCTAAATATTAGAAAGTCTTTCTGTTAAATGACATGAGTTAGCAAGCCAGGACAGCTATTTTCCATTTAAGGAGGCCCGAGCCTTCTGGGTTTACAGAATTCAGGGGATTTGCAACAGATGAGCCTTTGGAATGTTTTAGGTTTATTTCTCAGAAAACATCTAATGCTTTTTAGCATGACTTTAGCAAATATCTGGCAAACTCTATTTGGAAAACTGAGAATGCTGAAGGTGGGAAATCTTTCACACTTCACAGAAAGGAAATCAAAGATCTTGGGTGTGTATATTGTGATGGTTAATTTTATGTGTGAATTTAACTAGGCCATGTGGTGGCCGGGTATTTGGTGAAATATGCTTCAGGTATTTCTGTGAGAGTGTTTTTGGATGAGATGAACATTTAAATGAGTAGACCGAGTAAAGCAAATTGTCCTCCATAATGTGGGTGGGTCTCATCCAATAAGTTGAAGGTCTGTATAGAACAAAAATGCTAGTTCTCCTTCAAGTAGGAGAGAATTTTTTTCTTTCTGATGGCCTTCAAACTGGAACACCAACTTCTTCTTGCTTTTGGACTCAAACAGAAGTGCTTGTTCTTCCTAGGTTTCAAACCTGCTGGCCTTCGGACTAGAACGACATCATCAGCTCTCCTGGATCTCCAGCTTACTACATTACCCTGCAAGTGTGGGGACTTGCTGGCCTATGTATTTGCGTAAGTCAATTTCTTATACATTCTATTTGTTCTATTTCTTTGGAGAACTCTGACAAATACATATATCTCTACATGTTGAGAATTGTATGTATATTACTGCTTTTTTTTCCCATCTGCAGCATTCATATCATGAATACAATGTATATACTATATACGTGTTTACTAATTACTGATAGGAAAACAGGAAATCATTCTACATATCTATTATGTCTGTACTTGTCTTGAATAGGCTCTACTCTGCTAACTCTGGAAATAAGTATAAAACTACTAAATTCTCCATTATACTACCTACAGAATGCTTGCTGATCCTCCTCAGAAGGGTTTTTACATAAGCGAGAGTATGGTTTCCAGATTTCTGCCCCAACCCTTCCTCATCACTTAGGACTATTTTGAGTAATACACCACTTTTACCTTTTCAAACATTCCTTACAGTAATCCCTACACAATTGTTACAAATTACAACAAACTTAGAAAAAGAAGTAGGTGTTGGTTTGTGAAGGTGTTTTGCTTTGTTTCGGGGTTCTGTTTTGGTTTTTTGTTGTTGTTGTTTTTGCTTTTTGTCCATTTATGAGACTTGAAGGAGGAGAAAGAAGTTTATAATGAAAGTACAGATTATATGGAGAACCAGTTTCAAAAGTCTTTTCAATGTAACACAATTGGCTTTATACAATTAGAGGGAAAAGAGTGGGTGGGAAAGAATATATTGCTGATGTCTAAGAAGCTACAAGAAAGCCTGAACAAGATAAAGCTTGTCTCTGAGCAAGGCGCAGTTTCAATACAAGGCCCTTGTAGCAGAATCTGTTGTTTATGCCAGACCAGCATGGCCTCCTGCAACCCATATGGATTTGGTAGGCTGCCAGTCATAATGTTATCCCTCTGGCTACAGTAATTTTCCAGCAAAGTCCGTAAGACTCTTGAGCGACTACCACAGTCCTTTATATATGGAACGTGGGTGAGAGAAGCGCTCTCTCCCTTTAAGGACAATAAACATTGAGTTTTGTAAGCCTGGATCTATCAGCAGGCACACCCCGCCCTCGTCATTCCTTATCCTGGAAATAGGAGAGAAATGCACAAATAGGGAAACAAGAGTCTGAAAAGGAAGGATTACTAATGGCACCATTCAAGGTCCTGGGGTCCTTGATGCCAGCCCCATCCCTGGACTTGAGAGTAATTGTACAAGTTCAAGTTCTATTGGTGGTATGCAAAAACCTTAACACATCTGTTTTTTGGATTGACGAGGCTAAATTATCTATTGATGTATATTGCATTATTCTTTTTAGAAATGTAATTGTAAGAAAAAATATAATTGATAGTATCTTATTTTTATAACAGCATCTTCAGTATGTGAAAGAAATTGGATGCAGGCATAAATGTCAATGATTCTACATTTTCTTTAAGTGTAAAGATTCATGAAATACCATTTCTATAACATTTAACAATGAAAGGCAATTCAATAATATTTGCAATCTGGGTTATTACCACTATTAATCTTTAACAATCTTACAAGGGACGTTTCATTGAAAACAACAAAATGAGATGATAAAGTTTGTAGCCTCATTAGCCTTGAATTACTTTTGAGGTAAATTTCAGTGAGAATTTGCAAATTGAAGTCATTGTCTTCATGACTGGGACATGGGTCCTGAAGTTGAATGATAGAGCGGTACATCTAAATAGTAATTTGAGACAGGAAAGTTACATGGATGCGTAAGTTACCTGGATGCATTTTGTCTAACTCTAGGTTCTTTTGGAGAAGATAATGTATTTGTAAATCTCCAAGCCATATTCTTGTATTCCTCATCCCCTTCACTGTAATTTGGAGTATCGATACTCCAAATTGATAATTGAGTATTGATAGTACCGTCAGTTAAGGGGGTGGCAGAGAAGGAATACAAGGGAGCTGAAGGGAGATTATTATCGGGAATCTTTGCCTCTGTGAATAATGAAGGTGAAGTAATTAATGGAAATAGAGGTGGCAGATATTAGTTAAAAGGAGGCTGAAATGGGAGGTTTCTATATTTTACATTCTTCTTTCTTAAACAGTCCTTTAAAAAACAGGCAAGTGTTTTACTCGTTATCCCAAAGGTTAAACTGGATCATAAAAAAGGGATGATTTATCCCCAACTTCACCTTGCAGATTTGAAAAAAGTGTCATGTTACAGAATTTTAATACATGGTGGGAAATATTATTTATTTCAAATTAAAATAGAACTTTATCTCAAATGTCTTTATAGTCTTAGCTGTCAATTCAAGGGTTTTGTTTTTTTTGTTTTTTTTAATTAGCTGTTTAGATTATTTTCTTTTTATTATTTCCTCTGGATTTTTAAAAATTTTGATAACCTGCTATAATGGATGATTCTGTATATATGTGAGAGGTTAGCTATTTAAAATATAATTATTTGTGAAAGTATTTTTTAACTTAGCCTTGATAATGACAGAAATTAAGTAAAAGTACACAACTTAAAGTAATGTAGATATACTTCTTTTCATGAGGCATTGAATTTTTATCAAGGGAGTGATTTTTAACCTTTCTGGCTCACTGACCCCTTTGTAAACCTGATACAATTTATATGTCTATTTCCCAGAGAAAGGCACGTATACATCAGAATACATACCATTTATTGGGGATACATGAACTGCTGATTTAGACCCTAGATTTAGGACTGATTTTAAGTCAAATCTGTTTTTTTAATGTTTATTGTAAAACTAATTACTTCCATCTTTATTTGATGGTTTATGTGGATGGACTAAAAAATCTAAAACAACTTATTCTAAATGATTGAAACATTGATTATTGATTTGACCAATTACCTAGAAAAATAAAGAAATGAGAAATAAATAGATATTCCATAAGCCAGAAGTCTTACTGGAAAGATAGCCATGAATAACTTATTTACAATAAATCATAAAAAATACATTCTTTGGTGTTCTAAGAGTTTAAAAATTCTTTCTTCTAAAAGAAAATGAAATACTTAACTCATAGTTTTATGTTCTTAAAATATAAAGCTTTTCAACTCATGGTATCAGTGGGAAATAATATTTTCATATCAATGGAAAGAAAAACAAATTATCAAGAAAAAACACTAATTTTGACTTGATTACAATTTGTAATATTATCAATTATGGGACTTTTTTTATGCCCTTACAGGGCTCATCTTTGCAAAAAGACAAAGACTCAAAAGTATGGAGGAACACGCACGTGCACACACACACACACACACACACACACACTTTAATGCTCTGTAACTAATTTTCTTTTAGATTTATAATGATAATATATAGCATGGGTTCTAGAGAGATACTGAAGTAAAATCCTGTATTCTGCCACTTGCTAAATGACAGGGTACTTATTCTCATCTGTTTCATCACCTGTAAAATGGGTTTCCTCACCTGTAATAAAAGTATGTTCCTTGTAAGGCTTTTGTGAAGACTGAACAATATAATACTTTTAAGTGTTAATCCCAATGCCTGAAACATAGTAAGCACTCAAAATATTAACTATGAATAATATTATAACTATATGGTGATAGTAGTAGTGGCAGTATTTGAAGGAATGAAAATTCTTCCAAATCTCTTTCTAAGGAAATAGAGGACAGATAGATAGACAGATACAGAGATAAATATACAGACACATACAGCCCTCAAGTCTCAAAGTATGGTCCAGGGACCTCTGGAGTCTTCTTGATCTTCTCATGGAGTTTGTGACATCAGAACTATATCATCACAATATGAAGACATTATTTGCCTTCTTTACTCTCATTCTCTCACAAATGTAAAGTGAACTTCCTGAGGCCAGAAGTCAGAGGCAAATAAGAGAATCCAGCAACCCTCTATGAAGCAAGACATTAAAGACATTTGCACAATGCAAAACAATGCCACTATTCTTACTAATTTAATAAATTTTATAGATTAAAGTTACAATTTAATTTATAAAAATAGAATTATTTTTATAAAATGTTATTAACACAACTTTATTGTTATAGATGAGTTAATAAATATATTAAATATGTCTTAGTTTAATTTCTAATAACTGAATAGACATAATCCATATACACAAAATATCTCTGGTGCCCTCCATGTAAAAAGTCTTGAAACTAGAGAGATTAGGAACTGCTGCCATATAAATCAGTTTGCAATGGGCTTTTTGTTACTTAACAATCTACCAAATACATTTATCCATGTCATATCAACATATCCACATCTATAATTCCATTTCTATGTGGCTGAATTGTTTAAAATGTACCAAATTTATTTAACCCAACTGAGAAGGGCTGATGTTTAGCAGAGATAATGATTGCAGATTGGATTATGTATCTTTTGAGAAGAGAGGAGAACTTGCTTCAATTATAAGGATAAATTGTCACTGGGGACTGACCTATCAAATGTTTCCACTTTGTTTTGTTTTGCTTGGAGTTTTATCACTATGTCGATTCCCTGAGAGAATTTGATGACCATGAAGTCACGCAAGGAAAATGGAAGGCCAGTCATTAATTAGGCATTTTCTTATCAGCTCTAACAGAACTCGTATAATAATAGTAGCTATGGGGAAAGAAACCAATGGGAAATACCAAACATAATTGCCTCTAAGTCCATGAGCACCTAATCATTGTACATAATCAGTAACAAAGAGAGTTACCTTTTGTTTCACTAAGCTGTTGAGATAAATGTAAGCCAAGTGAATCCAAATCATAGTTTAGTTATGAGTGTTATTCAGTGATAATGAATTTAATCTTGAAATCGTTAAGTCTTTTAAGTTCCCTCTGATTTTACACGTTTAAGGAGCAACTGAAATATTAAGTCATCTTTTGCGGGGGGTGGCATTATTTTGTCCACCACAACTCTTAATGTTTAAGGGGTCATTTTTATGGAAAAAGATTCTTGATAACTGTACTTCTATATCTCAATGCCTATTCAAAGCACCTTTTATGAAACGGATTTCCCAAATTACCTATGAATTGGGACAACTGTATGTATTTGGCTTTACTAGTATAAAATATGCTAGTAAATCAGGAATATCAGTTGATTTGCCAGGATATAATCAAGTTATCTACAGCAAATCCTGATTTTGAGTTTTGTTTGCCTGTTTTGTGGACATTTGCATTCACGCTTTATATACGTGTTGAGAATCAGTTACCATGGAATAATGACTGTGTTAAAAAGAATATGTATTCTACATATTCTTTTCAGCAAAGGAAGGTGTAATGTTTGGGGTGGAAATGTTCTCTATATTTGGACATACATACACAAATAAATATCATAAGCTGTTACAAAATGAGAACTCTAAAAGGAAGTGTCGACTAAACAAGGAATGAGCTGTACAAATAGTGCAAAATGGAAGTGCAGAGAAAAGAGAAATCTGTTGCTGAGGCATGTCTCTGGAGGCACTGTGGCAGGTAGGGTCCTGGTAACAGCTGGGCATGGAAGGCCAAGGGAGATGTGCCTGGGCCTGGAGCCTGGAAGAAAACCTCCCAGGTGCAGGTAACCACAGGTGAGACAGAGATGTCTGTGGGTTAGGAAGGCTCTTGAATTGGATGGTTCAAAGGGCGTTGAGAAAGGTAAAACACTAAGTTTTGACTAGACTGGAAAATGTCTTGAGTAGCAGATAACAGATTTGGAGGAAAGAAACATGGGCAGTAAACTAGAAGTTAGAGCCTTTGAATTTTGCTGGTTGGGTGAGTGTGGCCCTGGCTCCTGTCGTTTCCGAGTCTCAAAATTTTAGTGAAACAACAGACAAGGCTTGCACATCCTATTCTTACATTGCTGCGAGGATTGTCTGAGGTGATACATGGGCAAATGCTTTCCAGTTGTCAGCATAAAATTAAAGTATGAAGTATTACTGAAGTGTTAGGTAGAAGATAATGCCCTGGCAAAAGCAAATATGTTATTTGCTCCAATAACTGTTGACAAAGATGCATTTTAGGATAGAACAGTCATATTTTAGCCTTAAAGAAAATGTGAACAAGTACCTGAAAAGAGGAAGTGGGTGAAGGAGGGAAGAGAGATCATTCATGTTATTTTCTTCCTATAGTGTTGAGAAAAAGTAAACCATTTTAGCCCCAAGTATAAGAAAACAGACAATAAACAAAGAAACGAGATAAAGATATATTCAAGTGAACGAGACCTTTACACTGAGCTCTCTTTATTTGATTCAGGGCTCTTGAATTTGGTACCAATTCAAAACTATTTCAGCATAAAATGTATATGCTTTTAATATCCTGTGTTCTGTATTGTCTCTTCTATCCTCCATTAGAAAGAATAATAAAGAGTGGACTCTATTATATGCTGATACCAGCTGATGCTTTACATCCCACCAGCTTCAAGAGTTCTGGCCCACCAGGAAAAAATTTCTAGTGCTATTCTTATGGGAACCCTTGTGTGGAAATGTTCCTTCATTAAGAAAAAGAATGTGATCAGCACGTTGGAATGTAAATTTCTTAGGCACAAGGGTTTCCTTAGAGTATTTTAATAGACCTTGACTTCATGGTTCCCTTAGTTTAAGAATTTATCAGGCATCAACAACAGTTCCAGGCATTTCTAATAAACCTATAAACAGATAAAAAAATATTAACAAGGTACAAGAGATTGCATTTAGTTTAGATTTTTGAAACAACCTAAAGTGTAGCAGTATTAAAAGAGGCATGATTTACATTTCTGAGTAGTTAAAAGCACCTTTGAGATTGAGTAGTTAAAAGCACCTTTGAGATTGTCCTCTGGTTTTATTTCTACCCTTTTCCTAGCCCGTGGTCATTTTGGCCGCCACGAGAACCACACACGTGTATCATCGCCCACTGTGGCAACAGCCATTATTTCCTTCTGGAACATTAGGAGACATACTGTCTGCTCTACAGACACTTTCCCACTTCACATTACTGTGTTTCTCTGCTTGTTTATCTTATAAAAGAAGGGGCTGAATACTTCCATGGTTGTCCCCAAAGATATTCGGTGATCTTGATTCCTGTTCTTGGTCTACTGCTCTTTAGTTGTTTGACTCCAGATGAGATATGAGACATTTGACATTTATTGGGCACATCAGACATGATAATGCATTTCAAAGTAATTTGAAAACTAACTACGAGTGTAAGTTGTTCCCATTTGTAATGGTGTTGGTAATACCTAGACTGGCAATGCATTTCATCCATTCTCAACACACACACACACACACACACACACAAGAGGGAAAGAGAGAGCAAGAGGGGAAAGGGAGAGAGAGACAGGGAGAGAGAATTGGGAGGGAGAAAAGAGAGAAACAGAGTGCAAAGCTTCTCCACCATTAATTCTTTAAAAGTGTTTTGTTTAGGGGCGCCTGGGTGGCTCAGTCGTTAGGCGTCTGCCTTCGGCTCAGGGCGTGATCCCGGCGTTCTGGGATCGAGCCCCACATCAGGCTCCTCCACTGGGAGCCTGCTTCTTCCTCTTGTACCCCCCCTGCTTGTGTTTCCTCTCTTGCTGGCTGTCTCTCTCTGTCAAATAAATAAATAAAATCTTTAAAAAAAAGTGTTTTGTTTATGTTGGATTTTAAAAGAGAGGAAGCAGAGGCTTCCAGGCCTGTGACTCAGCTGCCTCATCCAAAAACAAAACTTGTAAAACTTAGGAGAAGCTGTGAAGATAGTTAAGATAATGAATATGAGATAGTACTTTAAGGTAAATTAGTGCTATAAACAAAATGCATTGTTATTATTAGTATTATTAAATACATAAAATTTTTGTGAAAATCTTCTTTACAAGCTGCCTTGACATAACAGGTTAGCCTCTGTACATTCTATAAAGAATAATAGCATAAAATGATATGCCTAGCAGGATCCATTTGCTAACCCTTGGGATCTTTACCCCCAAGGACTAGCGGAACAGGTGGAAACCAGGAAAAGGACTAATGTTGAGGAACTTTTGTACATAGTTTAGTAAGACTGGAAATCTGTACCTGTTCCTCCTTGAGAATCTCTACCCCAATAAATGACTCTAAAGGCTGTCCTTCCGTCCACCTCTCTATTCCTTACAAATACTAAGACCTAGAGTGTACACGCTCCATGCTCCTTTACATATGCTTTTCACTTGGCCTGGGGTCTCCTCTTTTCTTCAGGTGCCTCCTTTTCCCACTTACCATCTACACACTCATTTGTTAACTTCTTTGCTGAATGTGGTAAGGCAAATTGACATGCTTCCTGAGGTCGGCCCCCACTGGAATACCCCTTGCTCGGAGCAGATTTCTGAGCCCCAGTTCATGTTGGGCCCTTGAGAGAGGATTTAATGGATCCCTGCATGTCTCCTCCATTGCACTTTCCAATTCATAGGTCTCTTCCAACTAGAAGTAAGTTCCAAGGGCTGGGATGTACAATAGATATTGTGTACATCACTTCATTCTCAGTACCTTATGCAGTACCTTCTATAGTGTATGTGGTCGGCAAATAGTTGCTGAATAAATACATAGAGATGCTTTACTTATAACATTGCATTGAAACCACAAAATAGTTCTGTGAGGCAGATGGGCGATGCCCATTTCACATAGGAGAAATAGAAAAAACACATGTAAGTTGCCCAAGGATTACATAATGAGTGCAACAAAGAGACCTTTGTTTCATTACAGGCCTAGGTTTTGTTTTCTTGTTTTTGTTTCACCTGGAGCATTGTAATTTGGGAGCTGGAAGTTTAAAATAAAAATATAATAGATGCATACTTGCTTTGCATACAATTTATAAAAGTTCGATTCATGCAAAAAAAAGAGTGTTAAGTTTCATTAACGAATTTAAGATTTCTTTAGCAACACACATATAAGTTATAATTACTAATCACAGCGCGAAGTGTCCTCTTCTTTTGCCTGTTTTGTTTTTTTTTTTTAAGATTTTATTTATTTGTAGAGAGTGAAAGAGAACACAGGCAGGGGGAGCAGCAGAAGCAGAGGGAGAAGCAGACTCCCCACTGAGCAGGGAGCCTGACGCAGGGCTCAATCCCAGGACCCTGGGATCATGACCTGAGCCGAAGGCAGATGCTTAACCAACTGAGCCACTGAGGGGGCCCCTCTTTTGTCTGTTTTTATCATATTTTCCCAACTTTTATATTCAGTACTTAGCTTTAAATGATGATCAGATTTAATAGAAGAAGTTAACATTCTCAATGGCTTTTTGAACCTTATACCTAGGTTCTACATTTTCAAAAAGTCAACCAATGAACAGAGTTTAACTTTCCACCTAAATAAATAAAAGCAACCTAAAGATTGGAGGAGAGAAATCATGTAAGAACAGAAGTCTGAGAGAAAGTGATAATATTAATTAAATTTTATCGCATGCTTACTGTAAGCAAGGCTTCATCTCATTCAATCCTGACAGAACTTTCAGGAAGTGGGTATTCTTTTTATTTGCACCTTACATGTAGGGAATAAAAGAAGCTTGGAGAGACTCAACAACTTGCCCAAGATGAAACAGCTACCAAGTAGGAGGAGACTGGTCTGACATCAGAGTCTGAACTTTTAACCGTACCTGGCATTGACTCTTACTAGACCTCTATAAGCATGAACCATCAGGAAGTTTTGTCTTCGCCACCAGAATTTTAGGCTACTTCATTATGAACGTGTTTGCTTATTACATAAAAGTCATTGCTTATTTCTTCTCAAATCTTAGAGTAAAATTATTCACCCAAGGCAGTATAATATGCTGGAGAGTCTCTGTCTGCTCCGCAACATGCACATAATACCTAGTTGGAAATGTACAGTATAAAACATTCCCTGTGAGTATTATTTGCCTCAGCAGAGGTTTGAGCTGGAGCTAGAGGTAAGGAATGCATACTACATGAGACAGGAAAGGCAGAGGATTAGAGGCTCTTATAGCCTCCACATGTATGGTCAGTCCCTGAGAAAGTCCTTCTGTCTACTCTACTTGGTGGAAAGGACAAGGGGAAGAAAAGAAAAGCAGCGATTGGGAACATTTGGGAGGGTGTGCTTCTCATCTGGTGTTGAATCCAAGACCATAAATCAAGCACTGCTTCCCCTTCCCGCCATACCATCCGTATCACAGTATTTTCTCGTTGCTTTGGTTGTAGGGTATATTGGCTCACTGCATACATTTGATTTATGATTCAGAGCTAGATGATGAATCAAGAAAATATTCTTTTGCCCAAAGTTTCTGTGGCTGCTTGGAAATTCGCTTGGGAAAAGCATGACTTTTGTCCTATCTTTCATGGTAGTGAATTTAGTGATATGTGCAATGTAGTAAAAAGAGGATGAAAAGAAGAAGAAAAACAGTTTGGTGTCTGGAGACCAAGTCCATCAGAAGCACAGCAAGAGAAGAAATCACAAAGATTTCTTTGTTTTGTTTTGTTTAAAGAATTTGGCTTTGAGGATAGTGGCATTTTCTGTCACCATGGGATAAATTTCTTTGGGAAAAAAAAAGTCTCTGTTGGTGAACAGTTCTCAAGGTGACCTGGTAGGCTTAGAATTTAAACAAGAGGTGTCAAGAGCAGAAATGAGTGCTGAGGAGAATAATGTTGATGCTTTCTGAGAAGAGAACACAGGGATTTAAAAATAAAGTTGGAGCTTTTGATGTTTGGCACAATTTCCTCAAAGAAATTATGTTCAATTACTGTTCAGACCTGTGCACTATTCCATGGCATGTAGGTGGATTTTCAGTTCTCAAATCAACAGCAACCACTAAGTCAAATGGATTCTTTGAATTCTGAAGCTGAGGAAGTGTTGGGACTTGCTAAAGTTTCTGGAAGATGAGAGGGAATTTTGCTTTTTGGCATGCATGTTGGGGGAGGATTAGAAATATTAAAAATCATCTATTGTTGGAATTTAAACAGCTGAAACCCAGTCTGTGAACTTTTTTGTAGTAGGCTGCTTGTGTCGTAAGATTCCCGAATACCCGAGTTGTGTTATGACACCAACAACCTTCTCAGGAAGAGGTTGCTTTGATTCCCATTTTACAAATGAGAAAACGGAGGCTTTACAAGGTTGTTGGCTTTTTTCTCTAAATATTCAGCATTGAATCTACACTGTTTGACCCTGATCCTGAGTTCTTACCATCATGAGAATTGCCCACATGTCCTTCTGGGTTCTAAATGTTTTTAATATTTTCATATTCAACTACTCTTGGAAGACTCTGGATTAAACAAAGTAAAAAGAGTTTTCTTTATTGCAGGACTTTTACATTCTGAATTTTCAAGTGTGGGGGGGTATATTTGGTAGCATTTCCCACACTGGCGTAACAGAAAATTTTAATTTGCTGCACATCTTTGGGGACTAGAGTTCTTCAGAATGAATTTGGGAAATGACACAAATGGTAGGTAAGTGTGGCCATCAGTCACTTTCAATATCTTAAGCCAGACACGTGGCAAAGGATAATTTCAGCCACCAGAGAAAGCTGGTAAGGAAAGTAGATATTTGGTGACCTTTGAGCTTCACCATTTAAAATCATTGGGGGAGTTCATAAAGCAGCTTAGTGAGTGATAAATAACAGTGAGTTTCAACCATACTGCCTAGGTTCAACACTCAGATCTGCCATTTACCTGCTGTGTAAATTCAGATAAAGCACTAAGCTTCTCTTTGCTTGTTCCTCCTCAGTCAAATAAAGATAATAATAACGTATGCCTCATGGGAGTGCTATGAGGATTACAGGAATGAATATTCCCGAAGTATTTAAAACAGTTACTGATACACAGTAATTGCCAGGTAAGAGTTAATTAAATTAATTATATAAATTTGCCCTTATTGTTCTGGCATGGATTTAGACTTAAAAAAAAAAAAAGAGCCCCAAATTAATCCAGATGAAACTTTTTAAATGAATTGCAACACCATAGGAAATAGCAATTAGATGTCTACAGGTCTGATAATAACTTCTCTGAAACTTTGCATAAATCTCTAGATTTACATGATTCCAAGAACCTGGGTTTGTAAGACAGGAAGACCTGAGTTTGAATCCTATTACTTACAAACCTTGAGAAAATTACCTAGAAATTATTCTTACCTGATATTTAACTGCAATGCATGTCATGCTCTTGACCCATAGTAGACATTTGTTAAACTATATTCTTTTTTATTCCTTTTTCTATTGCTTCCATAATGATGCTGTTGCCTTGGTAAGTAATATGAACTTGGCAATTCACTGGCCTCATAAAATACTGGCCACTTAGTAAGAACTATATATTTTTTCCCCTTAAGAAGTTATGTGAACAGCAACAGTTGTCAGTAAATTAGACTCTAAAAATTGAATGGGATAGCAACTAGAGTTGCCATGAGAATTTAAGGAAAAATAATAAAGTGTGCATTTTAATAAGTGCCTGTCTAACTTGTCTTTATTATCAACTGCTTTCTAGCTGAATATAATTCTGTATTGTGCCAGTCCTTCCTTGATTTTCTCTTTTAGTTGAGGCTTTGATAGCTTTTATCTGCTAACAGCTAGTAAAGCTTTTAGCTGATTTATTGATATTTTAAAATAGCTGAACTAACTAAATTACTTGACACGAAGAGTAGTCTATTTAAGCTAAGCAACGCTAAATTGGAATGCCTTTGCCCTCTCTCTAGTTCCTACTTATTTCAAATTAAATTTTAACTTTTCAATAAGAAGACAGTATACTATCAGCTAACTTCAAGTCCTGTTGTTGTGTTTTGCCCGGCGTAGAAAGTGTTGTGTATGATGAAGCGGGATGCCGTGCCTCATGGATGTCCACCGATGGCTCTCAGCTCCAGAGGTGGGGATTCAGGAGAAGTCTCAGAATATCTGTGATTGTCAGGTAGCATGTGAAATGCAAAAGGAAATTGCTCTGCAAGTTAGAAGACTGAGTTCTGTTTTTGTCGAGTCATTGTTTATCTCTAGATTGTGATTCTTCATCAGCCAGGGAGGCAGGCTAGGCTAAAAGATCTGTAAGATCTTTTGCAGTGAGATCTTTTTAACACCTGCTTTAATTTATTACACTTTTAAAGCCTCTCTTTCTGAGAAAGTTGCTCAGTTTATAAGAAAGTGTTATGAAAATATTTTTTTATTTATTTTGTGTGAAAGACACTTTATTTTAATTTTCGTGGCTAATTACAAACACAGAGATGTGGGGGAATACTTAATTGAATAATGCAAGGATTTACCAAGTACATCATTCAGTTGATCTAATACACATTCTAGAAGACTCCACAATAAAGGCAAATATGCAAACTCAGGTGACTTTCAATATATTAAGCAGCCATATACCAATCAACATATCAAACAAACTGACCAGATGATCTTTGCAAAATATAGTCTCTATCCTGCAGCATTTCTTTTCCCTGAAAGTCCATAAAGAGTTAAATCAGTTGCCACAAGATAATTCAATTGGCCATAATACCAAAAAGCCATTACTTTAAACACAATACTGCATCCTGGCTAAACTTCTGAAATTATACTCTAAGTTCTTTCATAGTTTATTAGGTTTCTAAAATCAGTCTTGTAACTACTAATTAATAATTTTGTTTTAGCAACTGTATATATCAGATTTCTAAACCAGAGAAGATTCCTTGTGTGACACATACTTCAGTCACTAGTTAATGACTTGACTACCCCCCTGTGATGCCCAGACCATGAATTCCAGCTCCATAATGTTCATTTTAGTTTCCATCCATCCACTGCCTGGCTCCCACCTCTCACTTTGCAAGAGAATGCCTTTTTATTTAGTCATGAGAGAAATGGATAAAGGAGTAATGATAAATTAGAGCAAACATTATCTGGGAAAAAAATCTTTGCATATGTTAGGCTCTAAGATTCTGATATAAAATAGCAATTGAAATTAGAGCTAATTACAGTCAGTTAAGTGTCCCAATTCTTGATCTCAGCTCAGGTCTTGATTTCAGGGTTGAGAGTTCAAGCCCCCCATTGGGTTCCACACTGAGCACGGAGCCTACTTTTAAAAAAATAAGGGGGTGCCTGGGTGGCACAGGATCTGAGTGTCTGACTCTTGGTTTCGGCTCAGGTCATGATCTCAGAGTTCTGAGATGGAACATTGCCTCAGGCTTAGCTCTCAGCAGGGAGTCTGCTTGAGACTTCCTCTCTCCCTCTCCCTCTGCCTCAGCACCCCCTCTAAAATACATAAATAAATCTTTCTAAAAAACAGAGCTAATCAGTTTTCTAGTTTTAATATTTAAATTAATATGTATTCATTCAATCTTAAAGTATACACATTTGAATAATTGCCTACAGAGAGATATAATTTTGACATACAGACACATATATATAAATTATTGACAAGAATTATTTGTTCCCATCAATATGTAATTTCTGTTACTGATACATCTTTATTGGCCAAGTATATTATCAACGTGTACCTACAGACACAGGAATTACTTGTTCCCATCAAAAAGTGGGTAAGAAGATCTCACGTATGATACATTCATGGTCTGTGATGCCTGCATTTTCCACGTTACATGGAATCCTCCCTTTACAAATGCCCTGTTTTCATTCATTTTTTAGTCTAGATGTTTACTACGAAATTTTCAAACTGTGTACTATGGGAAGAGTCTTCCGTTGTGGTATGAGTCCTATTAAATAATAATGCTTAACACCACCATCTTGCATGTTTTTTTATGTTTGTTTTGCTTTGTTTTGTTTCTATCAGGAAGCAAGTATATCCTTTTTGTTTCCCAGTCTTCTCACATCCATGGTCTCATTTGCTGGTTAAGATGCCCCACAGAATCCTAACTTTGCTCAGCTTTCCTGTTTCGGCCCCTGTCCCATTTGGTTCCCCTCACACATCTTGACCATCTCTCGCAACTCATGTTCTTAAACACACACACACACACGTTTGTGAGATCCATTCTCACCCACAATGCTGCCCTTTAGCATGCTCCCTCTTTTTGACATTTCCTTTAGTAGCAGAGACCTACATCACATATAAACAAACAGCCAATAACAGATCATAGTATCAACAGAATCAATGAAGAACAGTTATTAGAAGACCTAAAAAAGGAGGTTGGGGAGGTGAGTGTTGAGGGAAAATTAGAACCAGAATGTTGCTTGATCAGGGCCTTTCAGCCCTCTAACTTACTTCCAAGTGAAAGAAAGCTGCTTTAATTCTCTCTCTGCTGGAATTTATACCTAAGTATGCACAGTGCTCAAATTTATATGAACTCAAATATTCAGTGAGAGGCTTAAGGTTGAAAGGAGGGCTTGGCTGTCTTTCCATTTTTTACTTAATTGCAATATCACTTAAGTTTACCGTATTTAAACTGCATTGAATCATGATCATAATAAAGCCTCCAGCTTCCCTATTCAGCCTCTGCTTTCATGAGGTCGGCTTTCCACAGGGACTCCATCTCTGTTCTTTATACCCCTCTGCAATATGCGAAGTTCGTTAACATGAGCTCTAGTTTGGAAATATTAAGACAAGGTTTTTCAAAAGCAGTGCCAACTGGAGATGAGTTCTGTGCTTTGATATAATGGAGAGATAAAGAGATCACATATTCTTGAATATACACATGAGGGCAGATCATGCACTGCATAGAGCAGATATTCCTAACCCGTGGGGAAGCATATTGCACATATTCAGATATATTTCCCTGAAACGAAACAAACTGCTTTGAAAACTCATCAGGTAAATGAAAATGCAAGGGTCACTTTTGCCTTAATAACTTCTACAATTCAAGAAACCAGAACTGTATATAAGTCACGTAAGCTGAATGACTTGCAGTTCTGTTCCCACTTCTTCAAAAGGTCAGCAAACCAAAAGAATAACCCTACGATAGAACGTTCATTTATACAATGATATCATTTAGTGTATGAAACTCACAAGGACATTCATAGTATTTAATCACTTTAAAAATGTCACACCCACCCACTCAGACCTCTGCAGCTCCTTGGAAATTCAGCAGCAACATAAGATTCTCACATATTCTTGTCTTCCACCACCAATTTGTATTTTATGAAAGCCTTATTGTTTTAAAAACTGTTTTATTTTACACTCCCAATTACAATCAAGTATGTGGGTAAGAACAGAGAAATACCTTGATGGAAAGCCGAAGTGAGGAAAACAGAAATGACATTTTATTTTTTTTATTTTTTTATTTGAGACACGGAGAGAGAGGGCACAAGAAGGGGAGCAGCAGGCAAAGGGAGCAGCAGGCAATGGGAGAAGTAGGCTCCCTGCTGACAGGGCTTGATCCCAGGACCCTGAGATCATGACCTGAGCTGAAGGCAGCCTCTTAACTGACTTAGCCACCCAGGCGCCCCCAGAAATGACATATTTTTTTAAAAATAATTTTTTGTTATGTTAGTCACCATACAGTACATCCTTAGTTTTTGATGTGATGTTCCATGATTCATTATTTGCGTAAATGACGTTTTAAATTGTGTTGTTGGAAAGCTGATGGTTGCCACAAAGGAGGGAGGTAGAAGGATAGACAAAATAGGTGAAGGAGATAAAGAGGTACAGTCTTCCACTTATAAAATAAATAAGACACAGAGGTAATGGAGGTAACTAGACGTATCTTGGTGATCATTTTGTAATGTATATAAGTATCAAGCCACTATGTTAGACACTTGAAACTAATATTGTATGTCACTTATACTTCAGTAAAAAAAATTGTTTGAAAACAGAATAATAGTATAAAATTTGTCAAGAAAGAAATGTAGAATTAAACATGTTTGGGAAATAGGTTTGTGTATATGATGACAAAAAGAATAACTAGATATTTTAAAAACAGTTACTTGGTTGATTCTTCCACATTGTGGCCATAACTGGCTCTATGCCCCCATCACCTTTATTTATTTTATTTTAAAGATTTTATTTATTTATTTGACAGAGATAGAGACAGCCAGTGAGAGAGGGAACACAAGCAGGGGGAGTGGGAGAGGAAGAAGCAGGCTCATAGTGGAAGAGCCTGATGTGGGGCTCGATCCCATGATGCCGGGATCACGCCCCGAGCCGAAGGCAGCCGCTTAACCGCTATGCCACCCAGGCGTCCCCCCCCCATCACCTTTAAAATAGATGGTTCCTTGCTTGATTCCACTAGATTATGGTAAGATATTGAAGTAAAGTCTTCTCTTTTAGTGATGGTAGAAGTTGGCAAAAGTAATTGATAGTTATTTATATATTAAATCTCAGTTCACTAGCATCTGCCTCCTTGACACAATGATTTAGTGAAAAATATTTGCTCCCAAAATTGTTTTCAGAAGGGACACTTTCCCATCATAAAGCGTAAGATCTTATCTTCCCACCGAAGTGTGTATGTCGAGACTGCTCTTATATATTAGCTCACATGCCAGGATCAAATAGTTTCTGACTTTAGCAACTTTTCCAAGTGGCAGATTTCCCTCACAAGTCAATAGTCTCAACCATGAAGATCATATACCTTGCCATCAATTGGAAAAGAACCGGAGTTGCCCCAAAGTACAATTAATAAAGACACCCAGGATTAGTATTTCCTTCCAGAGAGCTAAGGGATTTCCAGAATACTTTTGCCACATATGTCATATGATACAGATTTAGAATTTGCTTCCTCTGATGATTGAGAGGTTTTCATGTTCCAAAACCAATTTCCCCCATTGTAGTTTGCCATTGTCCAATATGGGTTTTGTTTCAACACACACACAGACACACACACCCTCTTTATTCATATTTAAAATATTGCTTAAAGCTCCCATTGATTTTGCAGAACATTTTTGAGATGATTTCTATCAGTTATTTCCAACCACCTATAAGAAGGGTCTGTGTTAAATTTTCATGTAAGGAATTTGCAGCTGTGAGAAGTTAAGTGGTTTCCCAGAACATCTTGGTAAATCAAAAACTAACACAGATTTCTACTTCCTAATGTGCTCCCTATAGCTATATTTCTCCAGAAAGGAGATCTGTGGGATCATTTGGGGCATTCTAAAAGAAAAGAGAGATTGAATTTGAGCCAGAAACCAACTTGCTCCAGGAGACATCATATTTTGTATAGCTCTTACCGATAATTTATGACGGCCCTCTCCACGACTCAGTTTTTCCCATTTCATGGGACACAACCTGGTTACTGAACAAAAACATCCCTCAACCATGAAGTAATTTGTTAGGGGGCGCCTGGGTGGCACAGCGGTTGAGCGTCTGCCTTCGGCTCAGGGCGTGATCCCGGCGTTATGGGATCGAGCCCCACATCAGGCTCCTATGCTATGAGCCTGCTTCTTCCTCTCCCACTCCCCTGCTTGTGTTCCCTCTCTCGCTGGCTGTCTCTATCTCTGTCAAATAAATAAATAAATAAAATCTTTAAAAAAAAAAAAAAAAAAAAAAAGTAATTTGTTAGGCCTAGAATTCCATACATATACAAAAATGTGTTTATCTCTCCGCTGTTGTAGCAGACTTTTAATGCATGTGGTTCGTATGTTATTGGTGATAAGATTTGATCTGTGATTTATCTGAAGTTATATAATACCTAGTAATATTTTACTGATATTCAGTATAGGGTCAACCCTATACAAATAATTTCAGTGCATAGATGATAGAACAGACCTGGTTTGAATCCTGTTTCTGCCACTTACCAGCTGTATAGCAATCTTTAGAATTTAGAATCTACTTCAATGTGGAAAGAGAATATATCTGCTTCACTTATAGAACTCCCTGGAAATAGGAGCAAATGAAATTTTAGAC
This sequence comes from Ursus maritimus, assembly GCF_017311325.1. Taxonomy (NCBI): domain Eukaryota; kingdom Metazoa; phylum Chordata; class Mammalia; order Carnivora; family Ursidae; genus Ursus; species Ursus maritimus. The sequence continues at coordinate 32,079,878 of NW_024426774.1, read as the reverse complement.
ATTCTGATAAATGATATCCATTTTTCATTTTTAAGGTTCTTTTTGTTTCAAATCATCCTTATTTAGAAAATATATAGATGGTTTAAAATTGCAGGTCCTATTAAGCTGTTTATCCCACTCTCTTCCTTCTTAAGATGGCACCTTTGAATAAAAGAAAGTTTATGGCTCCCATGGTATAGGGCTTACTGTGAGATTAGGATTAATGGCTATTATTGTTTCATACTGCTCTTTGGGCTAGTCTCCACCGGCTGTGTGGACTCAGATACTCCTTGAGGTGGGGTTAGTCTGTTCCTATACACAAGCATCCTCCTAGTGTACATTAATGAGCTTTATCCTCCTGACCTAGTCATAACTCTATAAGTTCACTCTTGCTGCTGACTCATTTCCAGTGAAGACCAAGGAAATCGGTATCTTCCTGAACCATGACTGCCACTCCAATTTGGTCCCCAAAGTAGCCTGCTCAGTAACCTTTAATGACCAAGATACTTTGCCCCCACAGTAGTAACCAGACATGCAGCCACTTTTTTGCATTCTCTCCTAGAAAATATAGTAATCTCTAGGCCCATGCTAGGGCACGTATCTGCAGAAGACAGCTTGGAAATGCCAGCCCAGGCTTATCCATCCTTTAGCTGCTTCATTATCATCCTGTAGCCATATTGGCACATGACACTCAGAATGACTGCCTCTTCCCAGGTGGCCAAAGAGTGGACAAACTGAAATATCTTCACCTTCAGATTTTTTTCTCAGCTATTCAATAAACTTTCTTACTCTAAGAATACAGTTCAGAAAGAGAAATTCTAGACATGGAGTCCTGTATCCCTGATTCTCTGCACCTTGCCACATGCCTTTGGAAGATCTTCCATTCTGTAGCTGATATTTTTGTTTTCTTTATGTAACATACATAAATATAAATTAAAATGTGCACACAAAATGTATACAGAGATCTTACAACTCAAAAAATCAAATAATCCAAGAATGTTACTACTTCTCACTGTGTCAAGCTTCTCATGACTACAAGTTTAAGGAGATACATAATTGCCTGAATACTTATAAGTAAATGTGTTGTAGTACATGATCATCTGATTATCCCTTCTGTTTGCATAAAATTACACAGTTTATAAACCAAGTAAGGTTAATTAAAGTTAGTCCCGCAATAACTGAGCTATTGAGGATTCAGACTATTGTCTCCATTTTTTTTTGAATTTGGAAATGAAAACTCAAAATTTAACATACTTCCATTACTTGACATATACGTATGCTGGAACAAAAGGGTATGCGGGGGTGTTAATATTTCCATGACACATAGCTTACAATTTTGTCACTCTTAATTGAGACTGTGTCCTATAATTGATCAGAATTTTATAAGTATAGCAGTTTAGAGATTTTGAAATGGTTCTGCTCAATCCCATACAAGTACTGGCTCCATGAGCTTTCTTTCCTACCAACATTATCCTGGACCCTGCAGTTTTAGCACCCTACCCTCTGTTTTAGCAGAAAGCATAAATATGCTAAGCCATTGAAAAGAGACTTTGTTTGGGAGGCATATTTTGGATTTGGCTGATTGCAATCTTCAAATGCACAAAAGTGCATAGGTGTTGAAAGACCAAGGGGTGATATGGAGGCTGTTGCCTGTGGGCAGCTTGCCTTGAATATCAATGAAAGGAACACTAATAGGGTTCCAAGCCCATAATGATCTGGATCTGGTCTTCCCATGATAGGCCACATCAGTTCTGACTACTTAGCTCAGCCAAGCTAATTCAGACTGTGGGAACAGAACATTCTAGATATTTATCTAGACTTTTAAAAATATTTTTTAATGTTTTCTTGTTCATAATACTCCAGGTAGGGGGATACAGCATATAGCCACTAGAGGACAGCAGAGAGCCAGGAGCAAATGCAGGTGGCTTGATGCATTGACACATTTGAAGAAGGGTCTGTGACCAGTTATGAGGTTTCCACTTAATTGGCGAAAAGAGGAACATCTAAGTACTAACCACAAAAGAGGTTTAGGATGTAGTCCTCAGGTATATCATAATACTGGCATATAGAATTTGAGATACCAAATGGGACAAGCAACACAGAAAAATGGAAATAATAAAGGCCTGGGAATCAGGCAAATGTCAATTTATTCAGTAAACGTCTCTTGAATGCTCACTATAACCATGCATTCAGCTAGCTTTGTAAATGGAAAGATATAATGAAGTAAAAGGAAAGGAATTGGCGTAATAAAAAGAATATTTGAGGCAAAGCCTTACGGATGTAAGTAAAGACATAGTCTATATAAAATTTTAGTTCTAATTTGGACAGGGTAGAATTTTAGGCCTTCTGGGAAGTTATTACTCAAGATAATATTATTTAAGAACAAAAAAAGGAAGGGCAGAGAGAAATAATGAGAACCGAATGGAAAGGAATAAGGTACAATGAAAGATGAGGAGAATGTTATCAAGAAGCATACCTAAATTAATGCTATAAAATGCAAACACGACATAGGAAGGAGAATGCATACGCTAAAACAAACAAATAAGTAAGAAATTTCTGGATTAATGCATAACATTATTTGTAACTTTCCAGAAAACTGAATCTGTAGATTGGGTATTTCTCTTTTTAAATCAAAAGTATGAGGAAAGGAAATGAAAGTGACAGGTGAAGACTACTCTTTCATAAATTTGTGATTAAAAAGGAGGAGAGAAAGAAAACTGCAGAGGGGGTAACATTTTTAGATGGGAAAGAGAACATTTATGAAACTTGGATCCAGTCATTAGTAAGATGTGTGTTAAATTCCTCAAAAATTTAACTTGAATTTGTTTTAGAAAAAAACAAAGCCAAAACCGAAACCAAAATAGAAACACAAACAAAACTCTTTGTTTTTGGAGTGTGGGGGAGGAAAAAAAGAATTTCCCCTATACCCTTCTAGGTTCTTGGCTGAGACTCCCAGGAGAAATATAAGTTTAATGGCATGTATGGCTCCTGTACACGTAAGAGAGACCCAGGAAAACTGAATAACTCCCCAAAATGACCCAAGCCACCACCTTAAATACCATCTCCAGCTAAAGACAAAGGAAGATGTTGGGGGTGGGAGAGCCAGTTATGGAAGGCTATCAGGATAAACACAGCAAACAAGGGTAAGATTGTTATGCAGATTTACATCATTGTCTTCTCCTTTGATAAGAGTTAATAGAGATTTTGTCATCCTTCTCTGCCTGGTACCAGAGGGAGACACCCTTACAAATGGGGGTTTCCCTCAAAAATGTAGATGTCTTTTACAAAAGGGTAACTTCTACTCCATTTTCAGAGCTTTTCCTATGTCTGGTGTTTCTTAAAATAATCAGCCTAAAATCATGCGTATGCCAAAAAGGCATATTTGGGGGTGGCAAATTCCCTTCACCCCTCAGGAGTCCTAAATAACACAGTACCTGGTGCTAAAAATCAGCCCTATAGATTTATATTATAATGAAGCCTTATAGGACTTTAAATATCTAACTGGACAGAGTCCAAAATGGCCTACATTATACAGAATTCCAGGCTGTTTAGTTTATGGTCATGACAAAGTTTCATGTACTAATTGCGTTTGGTGAGTTGAATGTAGCCCAAGTAAGAAATGTGTTTGTAGAGTGCATTGGGTTCATTTCATTAGGCTCTAGCAGATATTACAATAATGATATATTGCATTTATATACAAGTGTTTTCTCCACAGAACTCTAAGCACTATATCTGTCTTTGAAAGTTCTGCATGCTTATTAACTCCTGCAATACCCTTGAGGGGAGAACGTGGTGAATATTATTTATTTCTTTTTTTCTGGCAAAGGTACATAGACACAATGTAATGTGTTTACAAAGACACTACAGGGCAGTACTTGATTAGCTTATGATGGGGTTCAAGGCAGGCTGCCCCAAAATATGCCACTTCGGCATATTGATTATTTTGAATTAAAGTTATTTAAGAAACAGCTGGTGCAAGAAGGATACTCTGACCCTTTGTCTCTCTGAAAGCAGGAAATAAATTTTTCATGTGAAAGTTACCCTTTCTGTACCAGGAGGTAGAAACACATCCCTGTTACCAGAGATAGAGAATTTAGGGCCAAGAAGGCTGCATAAACAAACCTCGTTACTTCTTCATCAATTTACTACTCCAAGCCCAAACTACTTTGTCTTGTCAATTCCTCACGAATCTGTTGTTTCCTTGTCTAAAAGGTATATATAAAGGGGCGCCTGGGTGGCACAGCGGTTAAGCGCCTGCCTTCAGCTCAGGGCGTGATCCCAGCGTTGTGGGATCGAGCCCCACATCAGGCTCCTCTACTATGAGCCTGCTTCTTCCTCTCCCACTCCCCCTGCTTGTGTTCTCTCTCTCGCTGGCTGTCTCTATCTCTGTCAAATAAATAAATAAAATCTTTAAAAAAAAAAAAAAAAAGGTATATATAAAAGCTGCCTGCTTTGATCACCTCTTTTGAGTTTCATATTTTTATGAGCTCCCGTATGTATGAAATTGGATTTGTTTTTCTCCTATTAATCTATGTCAATTTAATTATTAAACCAGCCAAAAAACCCAAAAGGGAAGGAAAAAGCTTTCTTCTCCTACACTTAACTGGTATTTATGAGACATAATTCATTGGTGTACCTTGTGTCTCCAAGAAGTATAACTTAGCCTCAAAAATGATCACATCTACTGAATATATGGCCAGCCATGGGAAAAGAGATCAAGTGCTCGTGAGTACTGTAATACAAGTCTACTTGACAGGAAAAACCTTCTTATGAGGTTTATGCTGATCAAATAAAGAGAGTGAAAAAACTGAAGTATCTAAGAAAGCACTGTAATATTACAACCAATTTCTATGCATATCTTTGCTAGACTTTGTAAGTAGACATAAGGAAAGTCTAACGGAGGATTTGAACAAAGAACGGACATCAAAAAATAGGAGACAAAAGGAACATTAGAATTCTTATGAATGTAAAGACATGGCTATAAACAATTTTAGTTCTAATTTGGACTGTGTAGTAGAAAAGGCCGTCTACCTTCTAATTGGGTTTAGGCAGCCTGAATATTAAATATACATTTACAAATACATGTGTTGGTTTATTTCCAGAAGCACAGAGGAGAAGGTAGTGATAATAAGGTGATCGAATAGATTTGGCAACTCTTATTTTTCATCTAGTTGGCCAAAAAGTTAAATGATAAATTATTCTTCTTGTGTAATAATTAGGAAATAAGATAGTCATCAGAAGAACATCATTGGTGTGAAATATCTCTCAGCATTAAATGCTATCACTTATTAAATATACATTTCCAAATGCATGTGTTTATTCTTAGGAGCTCAGAGAAGGCAGAGAAAGTAATAAAATGAATGAATAGGTTTGGCAACTGTCTCATTTTCCCCATCAGTCGAAATGCTTAATTAACTCATTCAACCATAAAGTTTCTTCTTTCAGAAATCCCATGGTAAAATTGTGTCAGTTTTTCAAAACAACTCCTCCCAGAGTCTTTAGGGAAAAAGGGAACAGGTATCTTGCAGGGGTTAACTCCATGGTAGATTTCCCGTCTGTTACACCCCTCAAACAAAATCCAAACAGTGATCCCAGCCTTTGCTCTCCTATGATCTTAAACTCTACCTTGCAGGCAAAAAGGGGGCCTGATATGGCAGTAAATGCAGTAGAATTGGGTGATCAGTTTTGTGGGGGCCTGTGAATGGGTGTGGAAAGGTGCTGACTCTATCTCGTATGTTGAACTGTTGGTTGTAATGACTCAAATCAGTCTAACTCCATGTACTTCAGTGTAACGTGTACTTTTATGTAAACATCAGTGTTGGAAAATGACAAGGAAAATGTTGTCTATCGATCAGCTGATTCAAAATGCCCTTCTCTAGAATGAGAAAGGTCATACCATTTTAATTACTGCTAGTTCAAATGACACCTTTCTTTTCTCCAAGAAACTCTGCTACTTTTATGTTCAGTCAACTTTGAAGAATAGTCACTGCATTCCCTTCTCTATTCTGAGTAAATGAAACCAACCATTTAAAAAGAGAAACAGGGAAAAAATGGGGTTCTCAAATCCAACGATGTAACTATAGGCTCATATCTTGCAAAAAGAAGTATAACATAAAGTACTGTCCTTTCCCAGGCATATGAGCAAATCTACTGACCGGAAATATGTGCCTTCTTAAAGTGCAGACTTATTTTCTTCTTTCTTGGTCTACCATGTTTAATATTAACAAGGCTCAGATGTTTACTGAATATCTACAATGTGCCAGGGATTGATGGTATATGAATGAACAACAAAAAATAGACAAACGACAAATTTCCTTGCTCTGATGGAGGTTTAATTCTAGCAAAGGGGAAAGAGAATAAATATAATAAAGAATCACATTAGGGATGCCTGGGTGGCTCAGTCAGTTAAGCATCTGCCTTTGGCTCAGGTCACGGTCCCAGGGTCCTGGGATCAAGCCCCACATTGGACTCCCTGCTTGGCAGGGAGCCTGCTACTCCCTCTCCCTCTGCCTGCAGCTTTCCCCCACCTTGAGCTCTCTCTGTCTCTCTCTCTGTATCAAATAAATAAATACAATCTTTAAACAAACAAACAAAAAATGAATCACGTTATTTGATGTGTTAGGAGTTGCTAAGTGTTGGTGGAACAAAACAGAATGGGGAATGCCTGCCTAGAGTAGGAATCACAGTTTTGCCTATGATGGTCAGGATATGCCTCACCGAGGTGGTATTTAATAAACACTTGAAGGGGGCTAGGAAATGGCCCATAGTTCCCCAATTCTGGAATGGAAAACCGGCCAGGTGTAGGAAACAGCCAGTATAAATACTCTAAAATAGGAGCATCCTGGCATATTTAATTTTTTTCCCATCTGTAAACAGTCTTTTAGTAGCTTTATACCATTTGGGCCATTTGTCCCATGATTATTTTTTGGCAAAATCTACAATAAAAGTAAGGCTTTCTTAGGTTCTCAAATCTCCCAGAGTTCCTAGGCATGGTAGTGGGGTACATTCCACTTCGGAAGTCTTGCTTTCACAATAGGAGCCCAGATTGATGAGCTAGGACTCCTCCCTGAGATTATGTTCCTATGTGAATGCTGCATAATGCTGCATGAGTCCTGTCTTAAATGAAAATATGCATATATGCCCCCAAAACAACATTTACAATATTTGAAGCTTGCCATGTTTTTCTCAGTTCTTTGAAATATATTAAGAAGGAGGTTTTGCATTTTTAAATAGTTTTAACATTAATAGTATCAATTGCCAGCATTCACTGAGGATTTAATGTTTCCCAGGCATTGTTCTGAGGATTTTAAATACATAATCTTATTTAGTGCTTATAAAATCCCAAACCCTATAAGGCACGTAAAATTTTTTTCTATACTGTATCTACCACAATTGTTATTTTTATTTATAATTTCCTTCAGTGTTTTTTAATATTTATGTTTTAATCAACCTACTGAGGTATATTTTACTTACAATCAAATTCATTAATTTTAGGTTGTGATTCAATGCATTTTGACAAATAGAGGCACTTTGCATGACTGCTGCTACTGTCAACATTTAGAAAATGTCCTTCACCACGGTGCCCTCTTGCCTCTTACCAGTCAGTCAGTCCTCTCCCTCAAATCCATGGCCCCTAGAAAATAGCAATTTGCTTCCTTTCACCATGACTTTGACTTTCTAGAATTTGATATAAATGAAATGACTTCTCTGTGTCTGGACTTTCATTTCGCAAAAGATTTTGAGATTCATCCATGTCGTGGCATGTATCATCACATCAGAGTGGCAGTCCATTTTAGGGATATACTATGTTCTGTCTAATCATTCACAAGTTGGTGGACATTTGTATTACTTCCAGTTTTTTACTATTATGAAAAAAATGTGCCATAAATGTTTGTACACAAGTCTTTATAGAGACATATGTTTCGTTTTCTCTTCGTAAATACCTAGGAGTGAAATGCTGAATCATAGAGTATTTCATGTTTAACTTTATGAGAAATTACTAAACTCTTTTCTCAAATCTATTATTTTACATTTCTACCTATTTCTTCTACATTTCTTCTGTTCTACAACAAATGAGATTTCAAGTCACCCTAGTTCTTTATCAAGTCAAGTTCTGCCTTGAAAATGTCAGACTTTAAAAAATTTTAGACATTCTAGTAAGAATAGAGTGGTATTTCATTTGGGTATTAATTTTTATTTTGCAGATAATTAATGCTGTTGTGCATCTTATGTTTATTTTAACATCCATATCTCTTCCTTGATTAGTTCTCTTCAATTCTATTCCCCATTTTTTTGGTTGGGTTGTTAATCCTAGTATTGAGTTATAAGTGGTTTTTATGTATTTGGAATAGAACTTCTTAAGCTGGGGGCGCCTGGGTGGCTCAGTCGTTAGGCGTCTGCCTTCGGCTCAGGGCGTGATCCTGGTGTTATGGGATCGAGCCCCACATCAGGCTCCTCCGCTGGGAGCCTGCTTCTTCCTCTCCCACTCCTCCTGCTTGTGTTCCCTCTCTCTCTCTGGCTGTCTCTCTGTCAAATAAATAAATAAATAATCTTCAAAAAAAAAAAAAACTTCTTAATCTGATATGTGCTTTCAAAATATTCTCTCTTGTCATTTTTGATATGCTTGTTCTTTTTTTATCATACTGAAGATTCCCTTGTTCAGTCCAAGACCACTAGGATTTATCCTATCTCCTTTTAGAAATTTTAGTTTTAGCTATTTTTTAGATCCAGGATCCATACTGAGTTATTTGTTATAAATGATGCAAGGTTGAGGACTGAGATTTATGATTTCTATACAGGATATTCAGTTGCTGTGGCCTCATTTGTAGAAAAAATCATACTTCTTCCCATTAAACTGGTTTGTCCCCTTGTCCAGAAAGGTGGCTGTCCCAATGTGCGTTCCAACGAGCAATATATGAGAGATCCAGTTGATCCGCTTCCTTATCAGCACTTATATTGTCAGTTTTAAAAAACATTTTAGTCATTTAATAGGTGATAACTTATTTGTGGTCTTAATTTGCAATTTTCTAATGCCTATCTTTTCTGTGCTTGTTTGCTATTTGCGTATTTAGATCAGTTTGGGAAAGAACTGATATCTTTAAAATATTGAATCTCCCAATTTGGGGGTTATCTGAGCTAGGTCAGAGACTTATTTAGAGGGATACAGAAATTGACTCTAGAATAAGCTTCCAGAAATGATGTCCCAGAAATGGGCTGCCAGTGAAGCTGTTGCATCACCAAGATCAGGAAGTTCCAAAATCAATCTACCACTGGATACAGAATCATACCATCACAAATTAGGTTTTCACCAGCAAAATAGAGGCCTAAAACCTGTCTCTGCTTTTGTGTAATTCAGTCTTGAATTAACATCTTGTGGAAATGAATCTGGATGACAAACCTAATCATGTCCAGAACCCTGGTTTCAGGCAGTCTTAGAAATTTAGTTTTAGCTGTATTTTTCTAGCTTTTGCTAACAACAAGAGCTTGCTAAAAGACACATGGAATAGGTATTAGGCACACCAGTCTCATAGATCTGTCTCAAAAAGTAAATGAAGAAATTCACCTTGGTAGTAACACAACCAAAATTTTAGCCAATAGAATGACCCATGAACAAAAGATGCCATTTGCTAGTCTCTCTTGAAGGTAGGTGTGGCCCTGTGACTGAGTGCTGGCCAATGGGATGATGAGAAAAACGTTGTACATTCTGTAAGGATGACTGGTTAAAAGGAATTGACGCAGATAGAAGGGCCCCCTTGTCCTTTTCTTGTTTCCTCCTTTTATTGGTCCACAGTACAAATGGATGCCTGAGGCGCCAGCAGCCATCAGGGGCCATGAGGGGATCTCGCACACGTTTACAGTGCCAGAGCAGAAAGCTTGAGCATGAGCTTTGGTGATACCGTGGAGTTTTCATGCCAAGCCCTGGACTTTTTACTTCTGGATTTCTTTATTTTAAAGAGAAATAGTCTCATCATGTTTCAGCCACTTTAATTTGGGGATTTTCACTTATATGAGTCCACCATATTCACTTCTTAGTAATATGGACATCTCGTTCCAGTCTCAAAACAAAATATATGTAAATGTCTCCCTATTCTCATCACTCTAAATTAGGGAGCTATACTGGGATTTTGAGTGAGTTTTGTCTACTTTCTGAAAAGCCTGTCTTTTCATAGGAGGCGGATTTGTCAGTTTGTCTTATATATCTTCTTTAATTGAATCTATACTTAGCGGAAGTCCTTCTATTTACAGTTAGCAGTGGTAATACAAAATTTTCTTCTTAAAAAATTGTTGATTATTTCAATGAACTTAGGAGGATTGCTGCCTTACCCTGATTTCCCCAATGTGCTCGTTGTATGTATCCATATATAAATACATATAATATATACATACACACATACGTGTATGTGTGTGTGTGTATAGTTTTTAATTTCACATTTATTGAATATCTATTATATGCTGCTATAAAGAGGGAGACACCCCCATACATGGAGATTTCCCTTATAAATGTAATACATGTCTCTTATAAAAGGGTAACTTCTACTCAGTTTTCAGAGCTGCTCCTGTGTCTTTCATTTCTTAAAAATAATCATCTAAAATCATCCGTATACCAAGAAGGCATATTTTGGGTGACAAATTCTGCTCTCCTTCACCCATTTATACTTCATTGTATATACCTAAAGTATAAAACTTACTCTAATTTCACTAAATTCTTCAGATTTTCAATATTATTTTAACTAAAAATAATATATATGAACTTGTGTTGTGAAATCTAAAGCACTACTAAAACTGTAAGTAGTTTTTCTTAAGAAACTAGCCTGAAAGTATCTTATAAAAGAGTTATATTTCAAAGGAAAGTACGGATCTATTTTTGTCAATTTAGAAACATCATACCTAAACTATACCTAGATGAAAATCTAATGAGTTCCACATATTATTTTTACAAGTGATAGAATTAGATGTATAATTTCCAGTAGTCTCCATAGAAAATAATTTAGACTACTCAATAAAGAAGTATTTCATGCATTAAATCAAGTCAGTGAGGCTTGAATTGATCAAATAACGTAGCATTTTAATCACATTGTGTAGATAATCTATTAAAAGATGCTCAGTGCTGAAAAATGCAGTTTTTTCTGCTTCAGTGGCATCATGTTTTTATACATATTTAGTCACTTGAATACATCAAATGTGTAGAGTATATTTAATACAGGATCATTTTAAACAGGATACGACCAGTTGCAAGGCATATTCATTTCTATATAAGTCTTCGAAGAATATAAAAATTCAGCTAATGAAGAGAGAGATTTGTGCATGTGACTGCTTCCCACCCACCAACGAGAAAACATGTAACCATGTTTGGTATAATTGGGTGATGTTTGTTTGAATTAAAATCATGTTTAAGGCTGGGGGAGATTAAGCAATGGCTCCAGTGACTAAAGAGTTTCTCTCAAGCAACTGCTAAATGTTAGGGCATCACACTCAAATTTTTTAAAAAACATACCTAACAAATCCATTTGAATGGGAACAATAACTGAATTAGCTCTTGTGAAAGAAAGAAAAGGCACTCGCTTACCTCTTCACCGGCCCCAAGATGCCAAACTTTGCTGTTTCCTTTTCAGTTGCCATAGTGAATGACACAGCATGCGTTGCGAAATTTCCACAAAGAAAAAAGGGTTCTTTCTTTTTAAAACAAACATTGAATTCTGAAGAACAATGCTATCTACACAATATAGTATTTTGAAGCTTTCAGGATTCTGATCATTACGATTTCATGCAGCATGCAAGAAAAACTCTTTTACTAAAGATTTTTTATAAAACTTTCTGGCTGATTTAATATTTTATTAAAAAATATAGAAATTTTACTCCAACTATATAACCACATCAGTGTTTGCTCATTCCCCAAACACCTCCCAAATATAATAATAATAATAATAAAAATAAATTATAAGTATGATTTAGAAATTCTGTAGATGCTAGCTAGTTGTATAATTTTATTTTATGGATATTCTTTCAAAATCTTTAATTATGTGATGGAACTCGAGGTTTTGTTTTGAAACAAATACACATATATGGCCTGATAATATTCCCTTGTATGATCTACTGTAACAAAAAGGTATCGGGCGCCTGGCTGGCTCAGTTGGTAGAGCATGTGACTCTTGATCTTGGGGTGGGAGTTCAGGCCCCATGTTGGGTATAGAGTTTACTGAATAAAAAAAAAAAAAAAAAAAAAAAAAAAAAGAAGAGTATTCCCTTACATGAAGTGTTTAAAGTAAGTCCCTATGTTGAAAACAAAAAAGAAAACAAAAAAACCCAAAAAGGTACTAAAAGATTTTTGCACTAAATAATATGTGGACAACGTACCCTGAAAATTCTCTTATGACAGAGAATTCTAGGTAACTCTCTTCTACCACAGAACTAGAAACCCCCAATTTTAATATGGGTAACAGACCACCGAGAATAAAGACTTCAGTTCTCAGGAAGCTTCTGAAGAGTGTGGCCATATAACTAACCTCTGGCATAAAAGGTAAGCGATGCAACTTTGGGAGTGTATTCTTGAAAAGTATGCCCTTTTTCCTCCCTACCTCCAAGGAACAGAGCAGGATCTGGTAACTGAAGTACATTTTGGGACCTGAGGGCAAGGGCTCCAGTATAGATATTATAGAGCGGAAACAGCCCAAATCCTAGATAAGCATAAAACCCTCAGCTGCCACCATCTAGACTTAGCTTTCCTTTTATGTGAAATAGTAACTTGTTCATGGCTTAACCATTTTTACTTTTATTTTATTTTATTTTTAAAGATTTTATTTATTTATTTGAGACACACACACACACACACACACACAAAGGGAGGCCGAACAGGGAGGCTGATATGGGCCTTGATCTGAGGATCCTGGGATCATGACCTGAGCCGAAGGCAGATGCTTAACCGACTGAGCCACACAGGTGCCCCCATTTTTACTTTAAAAATGTCTTGTTTTGAGACAATTGTAGATGCACGTACAGTTGTATAAATTAATGTAGAGATATCTTATAGACCCTTCAGCCATTTTCCTTCAGTGGTGACATAATTACAACCAGGAAATTGTAATTTTATTTTGTGCCTCAGTTACAAGCTTATTTAATGAATTACTACTTATTTGGAATGCACATTTAGGTCTCTGTCACAAGCTTAAGCCAAATATATGTCCTAGCTGCTATACTTCATGCTACAAATTACTTAGAAATAAATACTGGGTTAAATATTTTAAAGTCCTTTAAAAATTATAATCATTCTTGCATGAAATTTAAGAATTATCAGAGACTTAAAAAACTAGAGTATGATGTTCTCAGACTGACGCAGAGCAGGACTGGGGTGGAGGTGGGAGTGGCTGGTCTCTATTACTGATGAAATTCGGTTATACCGTGGCTACAGTAGAAGCTGACGATGTGACCTTCGTTCCTCAAAAGATGGAGAGTGGCTGTACCTTCAGTGAAAGGGTCAACTAAAACAAAATTAACCAATACAGGAGGGGTGGCCAGGACAGGAAAGAAATGTTTCTCAAGGTATTCACCATCAACTGCCTACCTACCCAGAATCTGAAGGTCACATTTTTACTCCCTGGATCCATCGATAGCCTCCAAGATATAAAAATAAAACATAAAAATTTAGTGATACCCCTCAGACTTCTGGAATAATTAGATGTACATAATACACAAGTCTCCTGGACATGAGGAACTAAACAACCATGAATAAGAGGAAGCAGAGACAAGAAAAGGGAGGTTACAGTCTGTATTAATTTCCAAGGGATGCCTTAACAAATGACCATGAAGTAAGTGGCTTACAAACTACAGAGGTTTATTCTCCCAAGACCAGATGTCTGAAGTCAAGGTGTCAGCAGGGTTGCACTCTTAAGAGGCTCTGGAGGAGCCCCCGTTCATTGCCTCTTTCAGCTTCTCGTATCTGTTGGCACTCCTTAGCTGGCAGCTCCATCACTCCAGGCTCTGCCTCCTTCCTCTCCTCTTCTCTGGAACTCCTCTGTATGTCTCACTTAAGGACACTTGTCATTGGCTCTAGCGCCCACTCAAATAATCCAGGGTGATCTCATCTCGAGACCTCGGTGTAATTACTACATCTGCAAAGACCCTTTTTCCAAATAAGGGAACATTGGCAGGTTCTAGGGATTAGAAGGAGAGTATATCTTTTTGCAGGTCCACCATTCAGCTCACTACACTCCCTTAAGGAATTTCAGATAATAGAACCAGCAGAGAAGTTATTATATGTTTATTTAAAATAATCACGTTCTTTAATAAAAGAGGCACTAATTTAACACTATGGAAAAACACCTACCAGTTTTACAAGACCAAAGTAGAACTTCAGGTGATAGGTAATATAGTCATTGAAATAAAATAAACCAGTGGATGAATTACATAACAAATTAAACACTGCTGAGCTCATTGGTTATCTGTGTTATATATATATGAAAATTATATGGAAATTATATAGTAATAAGGTTAAAAACATAAAGGGTATAATAAAAGTTTTTTTGTGTGTATACATGTGTATGTACATATATAAAAATATACATGTATATAATAGAACTTTCTGGAGAGACCAGAGTGACTGGGAAAGAGAAAGTATAACAATGAGAATTTTCAAGAATTATTAAGGTACATAAATTCTTTCAGGAATCAAAGTGAATCTTAAAAAGAGTAAGTACAAATTAATCCACACCTAGAAATGACAACAAATCTGCAGCACAACAAATAAAAAGAGAAGATACCAAGTATAACCACAGACCAAGTATTTTTTTTTTTAATCTATAAAGGCAAACCATAAATTGAAAACAGACTTCTCAACAGAAATGATGGAAAATAAACTGCAATAGAATAATACTGTACATACTAAAGATAGGCTTTTTCAATATTTCTCATTTACTTATTTTTTATCTTTATTATTTATTTTATTTATTTACTGTGTTTTCTAACATTTATTCTTAAGCTCCTTCCTCTATTAGAACTCAAAGTATAAGATTCCTCAGACTCGCTTGCAGAGTTACAGATGTGTATTAGATCCCAAGAATCACATGGGCACATACAGGCCTTGTATTTAGAACCTCATGAAGTGGGGTCCAAGGTAGTGGCCTGAGAGGTGGCCCATTCCTGGCTCTGGCAGCACATCTTGAATCAAAAGTTCCAGTGATGGTTTCCTAATCCCTGTACACAGCTAAGGTACCACGATCCTGGAACCAGAAGTTGTGAGGCTGTTTCCAGATTCCAGCAAAGTAAAATCTCCATCAGTAGTCCAGCTCAAGTGCTCTGTAGGAGTCCTTCGGAAGGCCCAGCGCAGAACTTGCTTCTCTAGGCCTTCCAGTAATTTTATAAATACTCATTTCCCCATATCAAATATTCTTCTGCTTGAAATTGCTAGAGGATTTTGTTATGTGAGACCAAATCTTAATTGGTAAAATATAGCAAAAGCAGTTGCAGGTTAATAGACTTTTAAGGATGGGAAATTGATTGCTCCTCTGACAGGGTTGGTTGAAAAGGAAGAACTATCTCTTTTTCCGCTACAGAATGGCATATGCATGCTTCACGGTGCTCAGTGTTAAAGTCATCACCAAAAGTTTCACCTATGAACGTATGACTCTGGCAGATGACGTGGTGGCTTCCGTTGTGTACTGTTAACAGGCACATCAAATTGGAAGTCTATGAGATAGGCTGTTTCTAACAATACTGAATAACATACAAATGAAAATAATAGAGCCAAGGCTTTAAATTCTTGGCTCAAATCACAACCAGAGAAATGGGAAATGTCTGTGATCCCTCTAAATTAATTTCTTTCCTGAATTAGCTGGACGACTAATACAGACAAAGATCAAACACAATCTGATCCAGTGAGATGCTAAATTACAAAATACACTAAATCCACAGACTCACTTAAGTCCCTAATGTGAAAGTTGATTGAGAAAAAAAATGATAACCCCCCAAATAGAATTTGATATTTGAATGATTTTACAAAGGAAAGATTTTTAAATGTCTAAACCCCCAAAGAGCCTCACAGGGAAGCCACAACAACCCCTCATCTCCTGAATATTGGAGAGCTGAAATGATCTCATGGGTCACCTTGGAAGGGGATACCAATTATCTTCATGCTCTACCACTACTATCTAATTTCCTCCAGAACTATATTTAGTATCAGATCCCAGCATGCCACAGAGGCCAATTACAATGTCAAACCAAGGAAAAGAAAATTTGCATGCCAAAAAAAGTGTAAGATTGTGATAGGTTATATTTTTGTTTAAACTATTTTCTGTGCCTTCCCTCTGTAGCAAATTAGTACATCCCTATCCGTTGACTTACACCTTGGCTTTGTGGCTTTAATGTGACCAACAGAATGTGAGCAAAATTGATGTATGCAAACTTCTGAGAAGCTCTGAGAGTCCCAAAGTGTAGTCAGCCATCCGGTGTCTTTTCCCCTGCCCCCAAACCAACAACATTTAGAAAGATCTTGGGCCCTGAGATGAAAACAACATAAAGCAGACTGTGGCCAACCCACAGAGGAGACATAACATGAGAAATATTTCGTGTGTGTGTGTGTGGGCAAGGTCTGTGTATATGCATCGTCTTTCCCATGCTCGAAGTTCAACATGTAATTCACTTAATCCATTGCCTTTTTTCTCCAGATTATCTTTTCAATTGGAAATTGTTTTAGAAACAAATAAATTAGAGGCAAATATTTACCTTAGTGTAAATGACTTTATCAGTTGTTTTCTTTAGAGGACAAAAAATAGAAACAATTCCATATCAAGAGAGAAATTAAAAGAAGAGACAAGCACCTAAAGTAGATGCCAGACCACCGAAGAAAATTGCATTATTGTTTCCAGCCAGAGGGTTTGATGATTATTTTTGACTGAGAATAATATACTGCTCAGAATTATTCCAATTCGGCTCAAACCTACCCTTTGATGACTTAATGAAGACAGTAAATTTTCTTGTTTTCTTACCAGTGTTCTATTTCAGTGCAGTATTGCTAAGATTCTGTGGCCAAACTTTAGAAGACACCCTGATAAATTTGCCTCCACTCATGGATGACACAAGCAAGCATTCTAACTCTGTGACACCATGAGATCTGTAAACAAGGGCGTTGCACTGCTGCGGTCTTCAATAGCGAACTGATTAGTGATGTTGGGTGCTCTGCACTTGTAAGGAATAGTCTGGCAGTGAGTGCTTTTGAGGGTGAGAGGTTTGGTGAAGGAGGGCAGATGCTTCTTTCCAGAGTATCTCCAAAATGTAATAGGAGTAGCATTTCCAGAGTAAGGTGGTAAAAACAGAGTGTCTCCACCTTTCTTTAGAAATTTGCCCCAAAATAAGGCAAACAAAAATTAGAAACACAATACAAACTCTACCTGTAATTAAGAAGAAGAGATCTGTTGATTGTAACCAAAATAGATGAAGATAAAGAATGGAATAAAAGTAGATGATTTCTCAAAGGGAAGAAAGTTGACACTCCTATTACTATGTCTAAGTTCTGTTACGTTGACCGCCTCCAAAAAATCTATTGAGAGTTGGGACTAGAAAATTATCAAATAAAGACCTTTTTTCAAGGTAATTATTACTACAGCAGTAAACTGATCCCAAGGCAGACTGGTTACTAGTTGCTCACCCGTTGTCAACTCCACCTTTCTCCTTACAAATGAAACCTGATTGCATCTACTGCAATAAAATAACTGAATAAAAGATTATATTTCCCAGTCTTCTTTGGATCCAATGAAATATAAGCAGAAGCCATCAGAGAGAGTGTCTAGAATTTTTTTTTTTTTCAGAGAGAGCATAGGGGGTGGCAGAGGGAGAGGGAGAGAGAGAATCCTAAGCAGGCTCCACACCCAGTGAGGAGCCCAACATTGGGCTTGATCTCGCGACCCTGAGATCATGACCTGAGCCAAAATCAAGAGTCAGACACTTAACTGACTGAGCCACCCAGGTGCCCCTTGGAAACTTTTTTAAAGACAGAGATTTTTTCCTTCAGCTTTCCCTGTTTCCTCTCTCTTTCTTTCTGGAATAGAGACGTATTATCTGGAACTGCAAGTCTTTGCATGCTGTGAGGCAATCTCTGTGATGGGAAACATGTGCTAGGAAAGGCAGAATAAAAAAATAAAATGAGACAGTCCTCCCTAATGCCAGTGAAGCTGCCATAGCAGTCCTGGAATCCTTATCTTCATGATTTCTGTGAGACAAAATTAAGCTTCTATCCTTTTAAGTCCCTTTAATTTGGGTTTTGCTTTATATGCTGCTAACTAAAGTCAGTCCTAACTGGTACAGAGATTTCCTTTGGCACATAATAAGAATATTCTTAAAAAGATTGGTGATGGAGTAAAAAACAAAAGTTAAGCCTTTAAAATAATATAAATTCAGAATTTACCCAGAGCGTTCCATGAGAAACATTTTTCAGTTAGTTTATTTTTCTGGATAAGAAATTTCTCTCTGTTTGTTTTATGATTATGTTTCTCCTCTGTATCATCAAACAGAATGGCTTTTGTTTATTTCTTGTGAAGCAGATACAAAATTTGAGTCCTTGCTTTTACTATTGTTTTTCCCAGTGTTATGAGCCCTAAGCTTTGATCAAAATTTGTGTCGGCATTGCGTGCCTCAGGCTGCCATGCAGTAATGAACAGTGGACCGTTGCCACGCTCATTATGTTCATAGTCAATAAAAATGCCATCGTGTGTGTTTGTTGGCAGTGCATGCATATGTGGGTTGAGAGATTAGGGGAGAGGAGCAACAGTAGCTTTTCTTATTTGAGTTCAAGGTTCTCTTTTTGAGGTCTTGTTGAGGTCCTGGGTATTATATATATATAGAGAGAGATATATTATATATATCTATTATAGATATATTATACACACACACATATCTTGGCTTCCAGTAACTTCAGAGATTTTATCATCCTAGTGCCACATGGAGATCCACAAATCGTCCCTCAAATATTTAACAAAGAAATGCATTCTTTACATAGGCATACATAAGTCAGAAGAAATGTTTTCACTCTGTATATAGCCTTACATACCTCACTGCTGCACCAACATGATATGATAGGGGCAAAGAGAAGATGTGGGCTATTTGTAGAAGCCACGGCAAAGAGAAACAGACAGAATAAAGGTATTTGCTACTGGAAATACACTATCCATAGGTATACCTCTGCTCATCTCTTTATGAGATTTTGTCAACCTTTATATTACAAAACCAGCCATCAGCACCAAGGGATCTGGACTTGACTGAACTTCTGCTGTTTGAGTTTTTTTGCTATGTCTACAAGAATAACAAGATCGTGTAGTTCTTACGCATCAATCTGAATAAAGGAGGATAGAGGGAGTAAGCATTATTATCACCAAGTATCACTGTGAAAGAAAGAGGGAAATCCAGAAGTAATTTCTTCTGGAACACAGAAGACTCTCCCAGTTTGATAGATGCCTCTCTGGCATTTTCACAGGAATACTGTTTTCCCAAGGGGAAGTAATAGGGGAGAAAGAGAGAATCCATGATATCTTTTGATGCAAGTTATCTCAAGCCAGTTTTATCTTCACTCTGTCTCAGCTTCATTTTGGTAGTCTTATCCTCCTTTAGAGAGTGGGAAGAGGGGAATCAGGCCAGGCATTTATTCCCTGGATTGGAAGAGTCAATGGATGCTTATATGAATGACAGTACTAGTAGCACAGTGATTCCCAAGGGCACAGCTGTGCCAGATGCCTAAGTAAGCACCATACTTGTAGGCTACAGATTGGGTATTCAGCATAGAGGAGGCTAAGCAAGATGTAGAGTTTTCCAATACATGCTGGGCCATCTACCATGTTATAATAATAACCTTAAATTTTGGCTAGATTGTACATATATTATTACAGTTAATTACCCAATATTTCTATGGATCAGCTCATATATAAACCCTCTGAAAGTTCTCAATGATCCTGGTCCAATGGTATGCTAGGCTGCTTGATGCTATTCCACCTAACATGGACACACTATTCATTTTTAAATGTTTTTTGTGTTTGCTTTGCATAGTTTCTATTGCTTGGACTTTAAGCACACCGATATTTTCCTTGATGGTGTCTAATCTGCTACATTCCCTGCCAGTATATTTTTCACTGCAGACGTATTTTTTATACCCAGAAGTTTGCTTTAGATATGTTTTAACATCTTCCATATCTCTATGTAACATGCTGAATTTTCTTCTACCTTCTGGGACATATGGTATTGAGTGAGAAGAACTCTTTCAATCTCATTGTCTAGTAATTCTGTATCATGCATCTGAATCATTTCTGGGTCTATTTTATTGGTTAATTTTTCTCATCATAATGAGTTGTATTGTCCTGCTTTTATGTATTTGATAATTCTTAATTAGATGTAGACATTGTAAATTTGTTGAATGTCTGATACATTTTTATTCTTAAACATTTTTAAGCTTCGTTCTGGGACACAGTTCTTAAAAAAAACAGTTGATTCTATCAAAGCTCTACTATGAGTAATTTTTACATTAAGTTACAGGAGTTTTCACTCTGGGAAGACACAAACCATTTCTAGTACTATGTTCGATTTCTGGTTGTCTGTTTCTTTTGGATAGTTCTTTCCTCGACTTCAGGCATTTTTATCATACACATTCATCAGTTCTCATTGAAGAACACAGGGAGACTCTTAACAGATCTCCAATCTGGTTTTCTGCTTGTGAACTCTAGCCCCCTCGGCCCCTCTCAATATCCAGCTTTGTCTCTTCAATTCAGAGAGATTGCCTTGTGCCCCTGCTCCACCTTTCCCCAGTCCTCCTTGCCTGTGCTGTGGCTTGGAAATTACCTCTAGGTAGTAAGCTGAGTCAATTATAGGGCTCATCTTGTTTGACTTCCTTCTTTCAAGAATCACTGTCCTGCATTATCTAACATACAATGTCTGGAAACCATTATCTTCACATATTTTTTTTATTTTTTTGTTGTATATGTGCTTTCTCTGTGTCAAAACCTTTGATTGATGTGTTGTTTTGCTGCATGTTTTATGCATTTTTTAAAATAACAAGGCATGTGCTATTTAGAGAAGGTGTGTGTTAGAAGTTTTGACACAAGCGCTTTTAAAAAAAGCAAATGCTTTTGCATTTTGGCTTTCTCTATACATTTTTTCTTTTTTTATGACTCTTTCATAAGGTAGAGGATTCTCATCTTCTCTATATTGACTGATGTCTTATTTTATTTCTACATGAATACAACTGAATCAGTTATAACTTTGAGATGGGTTGGTTATGTTACTTGGTCATCAGGATTAGTAAATACCAACTTGTGCAGGTTGGGCCTAATGACTGATAAGAACAGTTTTATAAATTGTGATTCTTTGTATCATATAATCAACTGTAACTTCTCATGGTTTGAAGATGTTTTGTATTATACATGTACAATCTTTCTCTTATCTCAGCCCAGAATTGATATACCTTAATAAGATTCCTGCTGAGAAGAACTGGTCTATGTCTCAGATCCTGTCAGACTGGTTGCTTTTAGGTTTGCTTTCATTATATTTAATAGCAATGATTATCAACAACTATCTAACTTTCTGGGTTTTTAATACCAACTATAGTTAAGTGTTATAGTGACTTACAAAAGATTTCCATAAATATATTCCTTATTTTGAGAACTCATCCAGTAAACTGATTCTGTGATGCATGGAGGGGACCAAAAATCCCTTTGCACACTTAACATTGAGCTTGACTTGGAATATCTTTTTTACAGAAGCACTTTTGTTGCACCAGCATGTGTACTTTCTTATGAAGGAAGAATTTCTTGCTTTCACACAAGCTGACTGCTCTTAATAGGGTTCGATTTCTAGAAAACAGTACTTGTTTTAAAAACTTATGAATTTATTAGAAACAAAAAATAGAAAGCAATTGGGAAATTTACTAAGGTCAGGTACTACCAATTAACTGTGTGGAACCTTCTTGAATGGACAAAATAAAAACTATAGACTCTAGTTATAGCTGTGAAAAACCATACAATTCAGACACCTATGCACTCTCCAATAAAGTAGCCCTAAGTAGTATGTGGATATTCAAATTAAATTAAATAGCACTCAGTTGTACTAGCCACACTTCAAAATGATGCAAATAAATGATATAGAAATACTAGACAATGAGATGGAAAGAGCTATTATTACTCAATATCGTATGTCCAAGAAGGTAGGAGAAAATCAATCATGTTACAGAGAGATATGAAAGATGTTAAAACACATCCAAATCAAACTTCTGTGTATAAAAAATATGTCTGCGGTGAAAAATATACTCTCCAGGAAAGTAGCAGATCAAGGAAAATATCAGTGTGCTTGAAGTCCAAGCAATAGAAACTATGCAAAGGAAACACACAAAAACATTTAAAAATTAATAGTGTATTCACGTTAGGTGGAACAACATCAAACAACGTAGTATACCTGTCATTGAAGTCTAAAATGAAGGGGTGAATAATCTTTTCAACAAATGGTTTTGGAGAAATTGGATAAACATAAATGAAAAGGAACCTTGACTCTTTAAATTTTATACAAAAATTAATTCAGAGTAGATCATGGACCTAATTATCAAGAATAAAACAGAAAATAAAACCTTGGTGACCTTAGCCTCAGCAAAGATTTCTTTAAAACAACACAAAAAGCATGAGTTATAAAAGAAAATAAATAAATTGAACTTCCTTCAAAGGAAAAATGTTTACTCTTCAAAGACACATTAAAAAAAGAGGAAGGTCACAACATGGGAAAAAATATTTAGAAAATCTATATGTGACAAATAACTTCTGGAATATATAAAGAATTCTTATAACTTAATAATAAGAGGCAAAAAAGAAAAAAATTAAAAATGAGGAAATATTTGAATGGACATTACACCAAAATAGATACATGAGTAGTAAATAAGCACATGGAAGCATATCCACCCACTATCATTATTCATTTAGGGAAAGGCAAATTATACCCATGATGAACTGCTGTTTACATACCAAGCAAAATGGCTAATTAGAAAGATTAATTATGCCAAATATTGGTGAGTATGTGGAGCAACTGTAACTCTCGAACACTGCTGTTTGGTGTATAAAATGGTAGATGCATCCACCACTTTGGAAAATAGTTTGGCAGTACCCAGGAAGTTAAACATATATCTCTATATGATATATTCCACTGTTTTTACTCCATTCCAATGGTACTTACTCAATATCATTATTGACCCAATTCTGGTAAACATTTATTTTATTAAATACAATCTAGGCACAATTCAACATTCAGTAAACAGAAATGTTAACACTAGGTTTAAAAAAATTAAAATAAAAGCTTACAATAAACTCAATGCATAAAGAAAGTTGCTCTTGTTCTTTCTAGTCTTTGACAAAGAAGTTTCACATTTCTTTCTTGGTCTCAAGCTGCTGTTCCTGTCCCTTCTCTGACTCAGCCTGGGGACACTGACTGAGGGGAAATGTGGTACAGTAGCACTGATGGCTTTTGTTATACTTGACCCACCATTTTCTCTCTCTGCTTAAAATGGAAAGGCATGAGACTCAATACAAAATTCAATAAATCAATGAGTTCTAGTGGAAAAGTGAATAAAAATAATACATTAATTCCATTTCTCAGAGCCTAGTCATTTTTTCAATATCGTGTCCCTTAGCCAATGTTTTTGTAACTGTTTCAGCTTAGCAGAATTGAGAGAACTATAACCAACCGAATAATAACAAAAACAAATCTATTGATTCTCTTCACATTTTGAGAACTCTAGATAGGGTATATTGCAGAGAATTATGTAGGTCAAGAAATGCTTGATTGAGCAATAATCTTATTTGGAATTTAAAAGTAATTTAGCTTCTATTGGCTATTGCAGTGACCTAGAATTTAAGAAAGACACCAAGTTGTGAGATAGTGTTCAACTCACTGTCAAGAACTGCTACTCACCACGAAGCTGGTTTTCTCTGTGTTTCTATAGGTCATGGTAACCTGAAAAGTGAGTTTTGACTATTCTATCCAAGGAATTGCTGAGGAAACAAACAAAATTGTGACCTTAGCAATGTGCCTATATCCTTGTAGGAGTTTATATTGCAAATGAATTCACAATAAAACAGAGATAAAGGGAGAAAAAAGTCCTCTAAATAATTTATACCAAAATTCATCTTTTCCTGAAGAATTATGGACAAAACTCAGAGGGGTTCCTCTGCTGTCTTTTCTTCTTCAATAAAATTCTGGAAGTGTTATTTTTAATTTGCTTGGTCTGGAGAGTAATGAAAGTAGGGCTTTCTACTAATGCAGTAGCTTTGGACTGATTAGAATGCATAAGCATCACTAGGGAAGCTTGATAAGCATACAAGACCTATTTACATGGTATGGGGTGAGAGCTGAAACATGCATTTTAACAAATGGCCTCCAGATTATTCTTTCAAAGCATAATCTCCTGTTGGCCACCCTTGGTTTCATTCAAATAAATATTTGATAAATTCCTTTCTCTGGAATTGTCATACTAGAAAGCCTTTTAGGAAGATGCTCATGGATTTTTGACAGTAAGACCTCAACCTCTTATATACAGGTTTTTTATACCTGAATTACACCTGAATATACCTGGCCAAAGGGTTTAATGCCGATCAGAAGTACCATGAAAGTGTAAAATGTAGGTAACCTGCAGGCTGGTAAAACCAGCTGATCCTCCCAAGGAGATGTATTTAGTTCACCTATTTTCAGGCTTTTAAAAGGCAGGCTAATTCCATTTCTTTGTGTGTGCATGTATAATGGCATGTTGAAAAATCAGTTTTGCTTGATGCCATCATAATGACAAGTTCATAATTGTCTCCCACTGTTCCTTTAACACTAATAATGAGCAAGAAACAAGCAATGAAGGTCTTTCTCAGCTCAAACTGTCTCATGACATTTTTGGGCTACTCACAGGTAATAATAAGATATTCTACACTTCATTAAAATAAGCAGACATAATCTAAATTCAGTAAACATAACCTCCAGTGCCTAATAATAATAATAATAATAATAATAATAATAATAAAAATAATAATAAAAATAAATTTGAACTTACTAAGTTCGGTCTTTTCCCCTGGGCAGCTGGGGTCTGCTTGTGAGCTGGCTGCTTGCGATGAGAGAAGGGAATGTGGTACTTCCTCACTTTTCTCCTAAATTTTGCTTCTTTCCACCTCCTGAAGCTGGCTAACAAGAATTTCCATCCTGTTAGAATGGAAGAAAGAGAAGAGACAAAAAATGTATTAAAAAGATCATAGGTAACTGGTATAATTATAAGGGGACCTTTATTTTGTGAAGGATAGCTAGATTTTTAGGCAGATCGCTCTTTCTTAGACACTTCTGTTAGCTCCTTGGAAACTCCCTGCCGGCCCCGCCACCCACACTTCTATTGAGAGGACAAGCAACTTCTATTGAGAGGACAAGCAACTTCTTTTATCGCTAGGTTTTCCAGTGTCCATGCCAAATGCTTTCTCTCTGTGGGTGGCCCTTCACTCTCCTAGATAGTTGCTTAGGCAAGATTTTAAATGACCCCAGGTCCCCATTGTTACTTTAAGTCTGATGCCTAGATTTTATGTAGCTTTGACCCATTCATTGTCAGAGGGGAGGAAATGAGGGTACTTCCAAGACAGAACCCTTTGCTCTTCTGCCCCAAACTGCTTTAGACAGCACTTAACTTAGTATTTAATGGCTAGTATATCTCTGTATCTCAGTAAAAAATTCCAGATTTATTGGCTTGTTATACAAAAATGTATTTACAGAAAAAACAAATAAGCACTTTGGCATATCAATCACTTCATTTCCTAAGCAAATATAAAAGACACCCAGTATGACAATTGTGTCACAAAAATGACCTCCCTTAAACACACACACACACACACACACACACACACACACACACACACACGCAAATAAAACAGTCTCTTTTGGTCTATTCTATATCTCACTCCTATTTAAATTCACTGAAAAGTTTACAATATATCCTAACACTTCCTTAATGAGAGATGTAACCTAGTTTTTCCACTATTTTTGCTTACCTTTTTTCAAAAATTATTCATGTAATACTTATTCTTTGTGAAATCAAATACCTAATAAAGAGGACAACATGTTGTCCATACCATTAACATTCTTTTCTATGTTTTCTTTTTACAATTAGGCCAACATTGTTACCTCTCTTTCGTTATAAACTTTTGGAGAAAAAAGGCATGAATTTTGTGCCTAAGAAAGTTTTTATGGGACTCTCTTGAGTCATAGGGGAATGGGATATATAATATGAATTATAGTTAGATTCTGTAGAATCCCAATCTATATACTTTTTTATTTCCCTTTCGTTTCTTTTGCATTAGCTAGGACTTCCATTATGATGTTGAAAAGAAATAGAGCAGGCATTATTGCCTTGTTCCTAATCTTAGTGAGATGTTAGCTGTAGGTTTTTTGCAGGTATTGTTTATCAACTTGAGGAATTTCCACTCTAATCCTACTTCAGTGAGAATTTTGTCATGAATGGAGGCTGGACTTTGTTCAATACTTTTTCTGTATCTAATGATATGATCATATGATTTTTATTTTTTTATCTGTTGATGTGATGGAGTCATTAATTGATTTTCAAATGTTGAGCCAGCCTTGTCTGTCTTGGATGAATCCTATTTGGTTCTTGTATTGTATAATTCTTGTATACATTGTTGAGTAGATTTACTAATATTTTATTGAGGACTTTTGCATCTTACATTGTTTTTGACTGGTTTTGGTATTAGGATAATGCTGGCTTCATATTATTGGTTAGGAAGTATTTTAACACCCATCCCCAGATTAGGAAAGAAGAAATAAAATTGTCTTTGTTCACAAATAACATGATGCAGAAAATTTGAAGGAATCAACAGAAAGGTTAATCCTGGATCCTGCAAGGTTACAGGATACAAAGTTAATACATAAAAGCTAATTGCTTGCCTATATCGCAGCAAGGAAGAAGTGGGATTTGAAATTTAGAATGCATACCATTTAATTAGCATCCAAAAATTGAAATACTTAGGTATAAATCTAACAAAATATGTACAAGATCTGTTTGAGGAGAACTACAAAAACTCTGATGAATTAAATCAAAGAACTAAATAAATGGAGAAATAATTCATGTTCATGAATAGGAAGACTAAATATTGTCAAGATGTCAGTTCTTCTCAACTTGATCTATAGATGCAAACAAAATCCCAGGAGGTTATTTGGTGGATATTGACAAACTGATTTTAACATGTATATGGAAGGGCAGAAGACCCAGAATAGTCAACACAATGGTGATAGAGAAGAACGAAATTGGAGGACTGGTGCTACATGACTTCAAGGCTTACCATAAAGCTACAGTAATCCAGATAATGTGGTATTGATGAAAGCATAGGTAAATACATCTGTGTAACAGAATAGAGAGCAGAGAAATAGAGCTATGTAAATATATCAACTATCTTTGACAAAGGAACAAAGGTTATACACTGAAGCCAAAATTGTCTTTTTAAGAAATGGTGCTGGAACAACTGGACAGCCACATGCAAAAGAATAATAATAAAATAATAGTAAGTCTAGATTCAGACCTTGTATCCTTCACAAAAATTAATTCAAAATGGATTATAGACCTAAAAGTAAAATGCAAAACTATAAAACTTCTAGAAAATAAACACCAGAGAAAACCTAGATGATACTGGGTATGGAGATTACATTTTAGCTACAACACTGACAGCAAGATCCATGAAAAATAATTGATAAGTTGGACTTTATTAAAATTAAAAATCTACTCTTCTGCAAAAGACATTGTTAAGAAGAAGATAACCCATAGATTTAAAGAAAATCTTTGCAAAAGACACATCTGATAAGGGACTGTTATCCACAATATGCACAACTTAAAACTCAACTATAAGAAATAAATAACACAGTTAAATAATTGGCCCTTAATAGCCCCTTCACCAAAGGTATGCACATGGCAAAAAAAAACATATGAAAAGATACTCTACATCATGTGTCATCAGGGAAATGCAATTAAAACAACAATGAGATACAACTATAAAATTGATAGAATGGCCAAAGTCCAACACACTGACAACACCAAATGCTGGTGAGGATGTAAAGAGACAAGAATTCTCATCCTTTGCTGATGGAAATGCACAGTGGTACAACCACTGTGGAAGACAGCTTGGTACTTTCTTACAAAACTACGCAGACTCCTATCTTACAGATCCAGCAGTCATGCTCCTTGGACTCTGCCCAAGGGACTAAAAACATGTCCATAAAAACCTCAACATGGGAGTGTTTATAGCAGCAGCCTTATGCATACTTGCCAAAACTTGGAAGCAACCAAGATGTCCTTCACTAGGTGAATGGATAAATAAACTGGTTACATCCAGACAATGGAATATTATTCAGTACTAAAAGAAATGAGAAAAGACTCAGAAAAATTAAATGTGTATTACTACTGAAAAAAGTCAATCTGAAAAGGCTATATACTGTATGATTCCAACCATATGACGTTCAGGAGAAGGTGAGACTATGGTGACAGCAAAAAAAAGTCAGTGGTTGCCAGGGATTGGGAGAGGGAGGGATTGGAGCACAGGATTTTTAGGGCAGTGAAACTACTCTACATGGTACTACAATGGTGTATACATGTCACCGTACATTTGTTCAAATGATTTCTGCCCTTAACCTTCTTAAAGTTTGGGAGCTTTAGAGAGAAGTCTAGTACATTATAGCTTTAAAAACATTGACTTGGAGGACCAGAAACAACATCTAACTCTGAGTTCTGCTGGAAACCAGTTCTGAGAAATTGTAAAAATTACTTACCTTTGCAGTTTCCTTATCTGTGTGGCCCAAAAGACCTCTGATCCTCCTTTGAACTCTGAAATTCTGTGATTCCACAAGACATAATTATTTCACATCTCTTGACATGTGGAAGTGTAGACAGGTTTGCACTTCTCTTAGTACTGGGTGGTATTGTTCTGCTTCTTCAAGTGTATAATTTTCTGCCTATCCTGTTTTTCTTGTCATCGTCGTTCTCCTGAGGGAGCAGTTTGTACTTTGATTACAGACAGCAAAGGCCATCCATGAGAGAGTACAAGTTGCCTGAGGAGAAGACTGGCTCCATTGGACATTTCTGATTTATTAATAGCCATGACGTATGTGAACTAGAACAACTGCTATGTAGAAAAAGGATGAAGAAACACTGGTGGCCAAAATGATATTTATTTTCTTTTATTTAAAGATTTTTTTTTTTATTTATTTGACAGAAAGATAGAGAGCAAGAGCATGAGTAGGGGGAGGGGCAGAGGAAGAGGGAGAAGCAGACTTCCCGCTGAGCAGGGAGCCTGATGCGGGCTCGATCCCAGGACCCCAGGAGCATGACCTGAGCCAAAGGTAGATGCTTAACTGACTGAGTCACCCAGGCACCCCCAAAATGACAGTTAGAATAAGTGGTGTGTTTCACAGGACCATTCTGGGGATAATTTCTTCTTCAAAAAGTGTTCCAGCAATCCAGCAGAAGCCAAATACTGTTACTTTCCACTCATATATGTGCATTAATGTGTATGGATTTAACAAAAGGAACACTGTGTGTAGGTGTGTATATTTATGTGCAGTCCTTTTTAAAATCAAAGTAAGTAGTGTAATTTTAGGAGTGATGTTGGCAATAGCATTGTGCACCCTCAGTTTCAAGGGGATGTAGGAAATTTGATGTTTCTTATTATTGCCAGGTATAAACTTCCTACAGTTAGAAAAATAAAGCCATCTGCTAACTAAAAATAATAAGGGCAATTTCTCTTCAGGAACCAATTTAACGTGGTGATTGAAATATTTCTTATTCAATGAAAATACAGCTTATGTCGATCCTGGATCAATCCTTCACTTCCAGAAATACCACACCTGAACTGAATTGCAAAAGTAAATAATACAAGACTGAATTAACAATTTCAAACATGAGATTGCTGAGTTTTGTGTTTTGTTTTGTTCCCTTGGGGGCACTTCACTTTGAATTTCATCTTCATAGGCCTTGAACTTGGCCAGGACCCACCACCCCAGAAACCTTAGTTTCAAGCAGCAAGGCACAAACTAGCTTAGGAGTGGCACTAGGGAACCTGCCTGGGAATATTCTACTGTTCCTGGGCTTCAACTTTATTATCTTTGTATGTCTCTGCTTTCATCCTGAAACTACCTTAGAGGGGTAGCATTACAGGCCACTAAGGTGCTTGAAGTCTATAGGGATGTGTCACATTAAGGAAGTGTCCTATCTCCATTCCCTGCAAGTAACACTTCCTACCTTGGAAAGATGATCCGGAACCTTGAGTGTGTAGAATGTCCTGTGTCCCCAGGTTAGGAGCACTGACTTCCCTGCCACTCTGGTTGAAGTTGAGTTGGCCACCTTAAACTTTACCCCAAGTTATATCTACTGCACTTTTATTCAGCTTGACTTTCATACTCAGCTCAAGGATTTTTATAAGAGCTGAAGACTAGAAGGCTGAGACATCAGAGGCACAGGTCTTCTCATCATCAGCAAGGATAGATCGTAATTGGGCACCATCTGAATGGAAGGTTTTAGTCCCAGCTCCTAACAGTTCTAAGGTATTTTTATATTTCAGGATTCAATATCTCCCATTAAGAGAAAGATAACTCACCATTTGTCTCCAAGCTATTCTAGCATCTCCTCTCTTCTTTCTCCAACTCATACACTGTGTTCCAGCATGCCAAGCTCTTTTCTGAATGGCATGTCCTCATACACCTTGACTTCACATCTGCCTCTGTCTAAAATAATAAGATTCTTATCTCCGCTTGCTGAAATACTAATGGGCCATTAAGACCCATTGTTTCTTCTGTGACACTTTCCAGACACTCTTAGGTAGAGATGACTTCCTTCCTATAAGGCTAATATAGCACTTGGGGGTACCTATTCTATTCTAATTCTTAGCACATTACATCATAGATATTTATTTGTCTGTTTCCTTGAGTATGAATTCCTGTAGGACATGAACCGCATTTATCCATCCTTGAATCCTGCTGAACAGCACAGGCCCTGGCACTCAATAATGAACGAGTGAAGGGGGAAAGCAGTAAGGACTATTTTTTGTCCTTAGCCTTCAAACTGGTATAAGCTTCTGGAAGTTGCTTGAATTTTTCATTCCTGGATTGTGCTTTCAGGATTATTTTTGTTCCTCAGATATTCATGGTTTAATATCATGAATGCTTCTTAGATATTTTCCAGCACAACACTCATCAGAAATAACATTGTATGATAATTTCTAATTACTGCTAATTGTCACTAATAAAAGAAGTTTTAAAACAACAAATTAAATTAATGTAAGGTTTTACTTTAACAGGGATATAATTTATATCTCCAGCCTGGATTCTTCACTAAACCTCAGACTTTGTAACCAAAAATTTCCTTGATATTTCTACCTAAATGCTAACAACATCTCAAACTTAACATGTCCAAAATTGAGCCCCTAATCTTTCCCTTCAAATGTGTTTCTTCCTCAGCCTTCCTTACCTCAGTAAATGACATGTCTTCTCTTTCAGTTTCTCAGGCTAAACACCCATAGTCATCCTTAACTCATTCCTTCTCTAATTCATCAGGAATGCCTGTCAGTTCACTTTAAAACAGATCTAAATTCTGACTGCCTCTCACCATTTCCCTCATTGTGAACTCTTTTTAAGACATCATCATTTCCCACCTAGGTGATTCTAGTAGCCTCCTAAATGGTCACTGGTTTCTGGCCGTGTCCCTGCCTCATAGACCATGTTCCACATGGAAGCAGAATAATCTTGCTAAAATATAACCTAGATGATGTCTTTTTTCTGCTCAAAACCCTTCAATAATTCCAAGTTGTACTTGGGGCAAAAGCCAATGTCCTCTCAACGACTTATAGGCCCTAAACGATGTACCGTCTTCTGTTTTCCTCTCTAACCATGTCTCTCACTACTTTTCTCCTGGTTCCCTTCCTTTCAACTATATCAGCCTCCCTCCTTACCTCATGCAAGGCAGATGTAGTCCCACTTCAGGGCAGTTGTTCAATATCACCACTTTACCTGGAATCTTCTTCACATAAAAATTATATGGTTCATTCCTTCACCTTCTTCAGGTCTTTATTCAAACATAAGCCTCTTGTGAGAGCTTCCCTGGTCACTCTATCTAAAAGTACAACACCCCCACTGATTGTGTCCTCTTCTTTATTTTATTAATTAACATTGTCTTGTCTTAGCATTTAATGTCATCTAACATGCTATATACATTACTTATTCACTTTGTTATTTCTTTGTCCAAGCTAGAATACAAACTCTGTAAAATACAGATTTTTTTTTTGTTTTATTTCCAAAGTATGATCCTAGATTCTAAAACGGTACTGACATAATTGACACTCAGTAAATATTAGTTGGATAAAAGAATGAAGTATACAATGTGCTTTTATTTCTGAATGCATAAATAAAATTATTTTAGCCTTATTTTCAGTTCAAATTCTCTAATACTATACATTACACTCCAAAGTAGAATCTTCCCTCACCCATATTAAGAGTATAGAAAAGTCAGAAATCTAATAGTTAAAGAATTTTTGGGCAGAGAGAGCCCATTTCTAAGTAGAAAGAGGGAAGGGTATCTACTTCTCAACTCAAGGCTAGGAAGAAAGGATTCCACAGAACACTTGAAGAGTTTAAATGAGACATGCAGTGATCCAATTTATGCCTTGAAAACTTAAAGTTTGAGAGGTTGGTTGAAGTATATTTCCATCTCAGAGAGAGGTACCAGCTTAGTACATACAGTCCTAATGAAGAGCTAAGGGTGAGTATCCCAGAGGTGGACCAGGTGCATGAAAGAAAAATCCAGTTGGAAAGGAGTGTTACCCAAGAGGGTCGACTGAGCCCCAGCAGAGAGATGGTCGGTGTGGAAGTTCACCACCAAGCAGCCAACCAGTGAGGACTGTCTGTATCAGCTACATCAAGGGAACTTCAGGGGAGGGATGCGAGACGATAAGGATCTCTTCTAAGAATCCATGAGTGTGTTGTGTCAATTTGAAATATGTTCAAAGCTCAGAGAGAATAATTATTTACAGTAATACATGCCAAGTGAGAATTTTTCCTGCCCATTGTCTTCTCTCACCTTCTCTCACTTTATCAGCCCTGGCAGGGCCAACAACCACTGTTGGGGAGATGCAGAAGAATCAAATCACAAGGTAGGGAAAAAGTGATTGTGCCACCTGCATCCCATTCCTCCTGGTGCAGGATCAGGTCAGGACTTAGGAGATACTAGAATCCAGACAGTTAAAATTTTATTAATATATTTATGGATATGTTAATTATTTAAATTTATTTTAATTTCTGAAAATAACACCAAAATCACGAGACTATTGAATTTCATCTCAGGGACAGGAGGAGATATTAACCCTACGGAATAAACTTAAAGAAAGAATGAAAAATTGAAAATTAAGTTGCTTATAATTCTACCCCATGAAACATGTTTGCCCAAAGATACTGTTACATATTCATTGAGAACTAAAACAATGTTTTTATATAATCATTTCTATATAAAATACTTGTATTTTTTGCATATGAAACATTACCATATGAAAAATTTGTTACCAGGATTCAATTTCCTTCCTAATAAAATTTGTTCAACTTTCACACACAAGAAAATCATTGCTCTTACCTCACTCCTCTTCTTGACCAAGGGGAAAAAATACCCATGCTTCAAAAATGTCTCACCAATAAAAGCAACAACAACTGTGCTCAGTGTGTAGGTAGACTATAACAACTATTAACTGACCTCGGTGAATAGGAGAAATTAACCCACCTGTTCAGATCACTCTATAAGAATACCACCAAGCTTAACAGAACAGTGGCTTTCAATGCTGTCGGATAAATTATAACTTGCTAACAAAGCACCTAAAATTGCTAATGCAAAGCATAGTCTAGGTATAGTCTTCAGATTAAAGGGAGTAGAACTATGATTTATTCTGCATTGTTCAGATCATATTGAGTTTCATTTTCAGTGTTGTATTGTAATAAAAAAGAAGCCAATCTAAAGTACATACAAAAGTAATCCAAAAAACTATAATTTAATGAACATTGAAGAACAGAACTAAGCAAAAACCTGAAAGTTGACTTCATATTAAAATGCTGTCATATAGAAGAAAAAAGGCATATTACAAAAAAGAAAATTCAAACAGCTAATAAACAGAGGAAAATATGATCAACTTCAGTAATCATTCAGGGCATGCAAATTAAAATTACATTCACTATATTGGGCAAAAATTTTAAATCTGATAGTACAAATGTTGGAAGGATGTAAAGCAAAAGGAACTTCTGTGTACTGATGGTGGGAATGTAAATTGGAATAATAACTGTAGAGAACATTTTGGCAATATCTAGTAAAATAAAAGATACGTGTTATCCTATCACAGAGAAATTAACAGTTGTGGGTATATATCCCACAGAAATTATATACTTATATATTCAAGACACATGTACAATGATGTTTAGTGGCTTTAGGAATAAAAGCAAATTAATTGTGATGTATTTTTATACAAAGGTATATATCATAGTGCACCAAAGTGAACAAACTATTATACAGCATTATGGTCAACTCTTACAACTATAAAAGTGAATTCAAAAAGCAAGACACAAAATAGTACAAATAGAATTATTACATTTAAATAAAGTTCAAAGACAGATAAAACGTGTAACTGGTAAAATTACAAAGAAGGGAATTCTTACATACTGAGTCAGAATAGTAAGTACCTCCACAGAAGAAGGATGGAGTGGGGTGGGAGGAACACATACACATCTTCTGAGTGCTGACAGGGTTTCGTTTCTTGATTTGTATGGTGGTTACATGTATGCCCACTTTAAAATCATTCAGTACACTCTTCTGTATCAGTGTTATAATTAGGGACCATGTAGACAAAACGGTGATCATTTGAAATGTTAAAAACATGAGAAGATGTAGTTGTTCTCTCTCACGTAAGGGTTGGAAATTGTATGCTGGAGTACCTGCTGACAGTGATACAAACTCCATACCAATAAAGAATGTACTTTCTAATACCTGGAACAATCCATACAGAAAACTGAGTTTCTTCTGGTCCTTTGATCTTCCTGTCACCTGAGAATTCAAGCAGTTCTAGATGATCATCATTCAGAACTACGGAAAGAATGTGTGATTCAGGTGGAGATATGACTTTGATAAATTCCAATTTTGATGTTCTCAAATTTTGTAATTCAAGGTAACTCAGCTGACCTATAAAACTCATCCTGAGCATTCTCCTGCTTGCATAGAACAGAAGCATAGAACGTTTGCTGGGGACGTGTCATGCCTTGTTCAGGATTGGAAGCCCTGGAGTCCTTGTTAGTTTCTCACCTCTGCTTTAAGGATTACAAATTAAGGACATTTAAAGAAATGCAAATCTAATGAGTGTTGTCCTCTAGTAGGTGCCCCTTTGACCTAAATGTCCGAATGTACAATTGAAATCAATCCTGTACATGAAGCTCAGCTGCAAAAATATGGGAAGAAAGGTCATCGTGCCCTTCACCCCTCTGAAATTTAATACTTAAGGCACAAAAAGCAGCCCTGAAAAGCATACTATTTTCTTATTTGGCCAAATGATTTTTAAATGTAAAATTGAAGTAACTTCCTTGTTATTTATTGTTCCTAAAAGTACGTGAAGCTTTCCTGAAATATAAAACATTGGAAATTGATTCCTGCACTAAGCAAACTTAAGTAGATGAAATAAATGGGAAAAAAAATGGGAAGGAAAATGAATTAGCAAACATTGACAGGAATATAACAATGCCAAGAAAACAAGTAGAATTTAATAAATTCTACTGGAGAGGCTTTGTCCATTTAGGGAAAAATAAATACCGCCTGAAACAATTTTTCTCTGTTTAGCTTCAAGAGAGGATGAGTTAATATTTGAATTGTTCTCTGGTTGTTTTGCTGTATGTGATATGTTAGGAAGCAGTAATTTCTTTGAATAAATCTGTTTCCACATAGAAAAATGGTTAGAAGTTCCATCTGATCATAAAGTTAGCATATCTCAGTAGTTAGGGAGAATAATAAGGAAAACAGATGTACAGTTGTGTATCAGGATGGACTAGGTTATTGTACACTTACAAACGACTCCCAAATCTTAGTACTTTAAGTTAATAAGGTACAGTATATTTCTCACTTACATACCACACATCCATTATAAGTTGGCTGAGACCTGTGCTCCATGCACTTCAATTTTGACTCAATTTAATATCTCAAATACAATCAGGTTCTATGTCT
>NW_024426774.1:31996328-32043635 GCF_017311325.1 Ursus maritimus | reverse complement strand
AGACTTTTGAAGATTTTTAATTTGAGATGAATGCCCCAGTCTGAAAGTGACACAGGCCATTCTGCCTGAAATTCATTGACCAGAATTAGTCAGAAGGACCCACTCAACTCCCAGAAGGTCAAAAATTGTGGTCCTAATGGGGCTATACATCTTTGGCACTTGTCTCCTTGAGAAGTTGGTTCTATGTTCTTGATTCTGGGAAGGTGTTAGACTACTTTTATGAATAGAATATAAGGAAATGATCCTGTACCAGCTTTCAGGCCCAGCTTTTAAGACATAGGCAGTTTTTACTTCCTACTCAGAATATTCACTTTGGCAGAAGTCAGTTGCTATGCAACACTTCTGACCACCCGGTCCTGCTGTGAGACCATAGCCAAAGCAAGATCCATGGGGAGGATGTATAGAGAAAGTTGCCTGGCCATTAGGCATAATGTAGAGAAGAACTAAAGAACCCATCCAACACCCTGACCTAAGACCCCAGCTATAAAGCTCCAGTAAACTGATCCAGCTACATCCAGCCACTGAAGCCACCACAACTGAAATGGCACCAGTAATCATAGAGCAAAGAGCCCTTCTTTAATGTCTGACCCACATAATAGAAAATATAATACAATTATTGTTGGTTTACCCCACTCTTAGGATTATTTGCTATGCAGCAGTAAAAAACTAGAACATTTACCATAAACCTAAAAGTGGAAAGCAGGAAATATTTTGTACCAAGATGACTAGCATAGTCTCTTTCTAAAATGCAGTGCACCTTTGTGTATGTATTATGAATGGTTTCTAAATGCTTCCTCCATTTGGTTTACTTATTACAATTCTTTCTCCTCCAGTGATAGGGATAATTTTCCTCCATAGAGATTTTAATCTAAGGATTTTGATTGCATCTATTATATTTCACTAAAAGAACTGAAAGTTTGTATGTCCCTTGAGCTCTATAATTTGGGAAAAATTCAGAGCAAAGATGAACTCCTATGCTTTTATGCACACATGGAACAGGGGAAAAATGAATAGAATAGAAAGATTATATAAATGAAGTGAAAAGTCTGGATATCGGAAAATATATTTTTCCTCCCCCCACTTCACCTTCACCTCAGAGCAGTCAAAAGGGAGCTGAGAATCTCTGTGAGCTCTGAGTAAGAACGTCTTTCTGGCAAAACAGAAGAGGTGACTGTCAGAATTCTTCAAGTTCCTGGCAAGATGTTTGTCTGTTCCTTGTCCATAGCACTTACACTTGCTTCCACTTTCCACCTGAGACCATCAGGACTAATTTCAGCTGGTCTTTCATTCCCAGGAACCTGGTCCTCATTGGTTTCTAAGCACACTGGAGACAATACCCATCCCTTTTCTTCCCTTGAAATAGCACTTACCACATTTGACATATTGTACTGTATATTATTTACTTGACCATTTTTATTCTATACCACTTTTCCCAGAATGTCAGTTTCTTATAGGCGTGGATATTTATTTGTTCTCTTATATGTCGTATTCCCAAGACCCAGAAGAGCATTAGATCAGGTTAGATTAGATTCCCACTAAATTTTGTGAAATGTGTGGTTGCATGGATGGATGAATAAATGTAAATGAAAAATAAATAAAAGTTTTTAGTTCCTGTGGATATGACCCCAAATGTGTAGTTATTGGAATTGTCCTGTAAACTAGATGTATTCCACTTTTTGATTGGATTTAATGCCACAATCTCAATGAAGCTTAGGGAACTCTTTCTTTTTTTAAGTTTTTATTTAAAGTCCAGTTAATACACAATATAGTATTAGTTTCAGATATACAATTTAGTGATTCAGCACTAACATATAACACCCAGTGCTCATCACAACAAGTGCCCTCCCTAATCCCCTCCACCTATTTCACCCCCCCCCACCTGCCCTCTGGTAACCATCAGTTTGTTCTCTATAGTTAAGAGGTTGTTTCTTGTTTTGCCTCTGTCTTTTTTCCCACTATGATCATTTGTTGTTTTTTTTTTCCCTTAAATTCCACATATGAGTGAAATCATATGGTATTTGTCTTTCTCTGACTGACTTATTTCACTTAGCCTAATACTCTCTAGCTCTATGCATGTTTTTTGCAAATGGCAAGATTTCACTTATTATAGCTAAATAATATTCCATCATATACATATACATACACATATACACACATGTTCTTTATCCATTCATCAGTCAATGGACTTTTGGTGTCTTTGGGCTCTTCTCATAATTAGGGAATTCTGTATCTTTAAAAGTGTACAATGGTTGTGAGAAATCCTAAAAATAAGTAATACAGGACATACAGAGACTTATCTGAGTCAGCCATCAACCTTCTTGGTGACTGGAGATAATGGGGTTACTTTAGCTTTACTGTCTTGTTATAACTTTCTTTCTTTACTTAATGGTACCCTGCCTACAATTAGGATTAAACTATTCACCAAGGGGATGGTGGTTAACAACCTGTGGGTGAGCAACTACATTTCTGCCAGAGTTGTGTTAAAAATTTGAGAGATCAGAGCTGTTAACACATTTATTCATCATATCAGCCTTTAAATATGTTTTCTTCGAAGTGCTAAATATAGCAACACTAAAAAATTCTATAATAAAATGTGATACACATAAAAGACAAGAAATAAAAAAGGAAGAAATGCCTGTATTTTATGAAATATTAATTATCATAAATTATAAGACATGACAGGTGATAAAAGTTCCATATATCTGTCAGAAATGTGGAAGATACCAAAGTGAATACGAGCCAGAGTAATTGAATTTCCAAAAAGAGAAGAAATTGACAATTTTAGAATTATTTTTAAGTATACCTTAGGAGTCTTCTATACAAAAGAGGAAATTTTTAAAAAAGATTTTATTTATTTATTTGACACACAGAGAGAAAGCACAAGCAGGGAGAGCGGCAGAAAGAGGGAGAGGGAGAAGGAGACTCCCCGCTAAGCAGGGAGCTTGATCCCAGGGTTCGATCCCAGGACCTAGGGATCATGACCTGAGCTGAAGGCAGACACTTAACCAACTGAGCCACCCTGGTGCCCCTACAAAAGAGTAAATTTTAAAGAAAAAAAAAACCTAAAAAATGCAGTTTTTCTAATTGACACTAAATTCTTTAATATGAGTTATCCCCAGGAAATTTCCTAAACTTTCATTCTTATAAAGATAATCCAGGTCACCTTGAATGCTTTTACATTTGTAGCCTATCTGGTAAACTTAAATGGTAGGACTTTTCTTACCCTT
The DNA here is from genome assembly GCF_017311325.1 of Ursus maritimus. NCBI lineage: Eukaryota > Metazoa > Chordata > Mammalia > Carnivora > Ursidae > Ursus > Ursus maritimus. The sequence goes on along the minus strand of NW_024426774.1, from coordinate 32,040,408 downwards.
TAATTAATTTCCACTAACAACCCGATCTTCCTAAAACATCTTCATCCCAGTCTTTCCCGTCTCAGGAAATGGTAAGTGCATTCTTCCAGTAACCAGTGGAATGGAACAGAACCTAGAACTCACATCAACTCCTTTCCTATGTGATTCCAATTCATCATCAAACCATAAATGTTCTGTCTTCAAAACACATCTGTACCACTCCCTTCTGATCTAAACCACCGTTATATCTCTCCTGAATTGTACATATCACTATAGCATCCCAGACAAACACCTTGCTTCCCCCATTGCCCTCCTAAAATTTATTCTCCAAGCAGCAGCCAGAGTAACCTTTCAAAGCATCTGTCTGATCATGTTACTCTTCTAATACACTGCAATGATTTTTCCATCTCAATTAGCTATTGCCATGACTACTATGTCTTACTAGATTTTGTTATCCCTCCAAACTTACCTCTTAAGATTCTCTCACCCTACTCCATCTCATTCTATTTCAACTACACTTGCTTGTCTTCAAAATATTCCACGCTTAATCTTGAATGAATATTTTTACTTTCTGTTTATTTGGCTTGGAAAAGCCTTCCCACATATAATTACATTGCTTGTTCTATCATTTTCTTAAGATCTCCGTTCAAACCTCATGTTATCAAGGAACCTTTATTTCTTCCTCCTCTTCCTACCGCAGCAGACATGCCCGTTTCACAAAAGTTTACATTATTTTGTCCATTGTACATATCATTATCTGATGGTTTGCATATTGTTTATACATTTGTTTCCCTCTCACAAATTGAAATATAAATAAGCTCTATGAAAGTAAGGAATTTGTCTGCTTTGATTGATACTGTGTTTATAGCTCTCAGTATAGAACTTGACACTCAACAAATTTCCTCATACATATGTTAGCCTTCTGATCTGAAGACCAGCTATATCCTGCGTGACTCAGAAAGGCCCCTGAAGGGCTGCATCTGGAAGTCTCTTGGGATAGCAGTGCTAGCCTGTGCTTTCTTTCTCCTTCTCAAGCATAGCCTTTACCTTTATTAAAGCCTTCAATGAGTAACCCCTGAAGAGTCTTGTGAGTACTCTCAATTATCCAGTCCTGAGTAATTGATACAAAGGAAAACCATGGACATGGAAGAATAAACTCCAGAAAGAACAAAACATTGTAATGCATATCCAACAAAAGACTAATATTCAGAATATGTGTCAATAAGGAAAAAAAAACAGACTCAAACAGAAAAATGTGCAAAGGACTTGGACAGGAATTTCACATGGCTGATTTCACAATGACTAGTACAGTTATCGAAAGGTGATCAAATTCATTCGACTTTAGAGGAAATTCAAAATAACAAAATATGGTACTAGTTCCTACCTACTAAAATTGCACTGCTTATAGAAATAACACTGGCAGAATCACTTTGAAAATTGCTGTCAATAGTTATGAAAGTTGAACCTATTCATGCCCGATGATCTAGTAGTTTCATTCCTATAAAAATGCCCAATGGAAATATGTCTATCTTTCTTGAAAGTTACACTAAAAAAGAAGTCTCTAAAAATGCTACCCTTTATAGGTTAAACTGAAAATATCCTGAATATCCTTCAACAGCAGAATGGGTAAAGTTTTGTACATTCATGTAATGCACTACTCTGTAGCAATGATAATTAATTAAGAAATTAAATCAAATGTAACAGCATGGGTTAAGTCTTCCAAATAGAATATTAAGTTAAAAGTCGGACGCAAAAGTATACATTCTCCATGATTTCAGTTAGAAAAATTTGAAAGAAAAAATAAAAGAAAAACTAAAGTATGCTGTTAGAAGTGAGGGTGAAAGGAGCATAAGAGTAGTTTCTGGTGAGCTGGTATTATTTTATTTATTGATATGAGTGCTGGTCACACATGTGTTTTAGTGTTATGAAAAATCATCCAGTTGTGTCCTTATGATTTATACAATTTTAAGTGCTTTTATTTCAATAAAAGATACATCATGAGTATTATCTCCCAAAATCTTTGAAAACATGATATTTATTTTCATAATAGCACATAGAATTAGTGGGCCAAATATGTTGAATTAATAACGAAATGTTAGGCATTGTTTCAAATTTGTTATTGTAATAAATGCAGTGTATCCCTGTACCTCCTTTAGTGTGGATCTCTCTGGTTATTTCCTTCTCGTAAAATCCTAGAAGTGGAAATATTTAACAGGAACAATTTTTCAGAAATTGTTGGTACGGTACTTCATACTTGGTATAAATAACAAATTGCCCTCTAGGGAGTTGATGCTTACTGAAGATTACTCTAATCTCTAGGTTATCTTCCGTACAATAATATAAAACCAAAGGAGTTGGGATAAATATGGAGTTGCCCCATGCTGTACTCAAGAGTTCTGAAAGATATTTATTTGTTTTAAATTATATTGCCTTTGGCATGAGATTTTTCCATCAAGGGTTTATTCAAGGCAACAGTGCATGAAAATTTCCACATTATAATCTTCTAAGCAGTGTTTTATAAACAGTATTATAATAGGTTTCCATTCAAGGCAAGGGAAAATGCCTACATTGTCCAAGCTCCAATCATTTTTTATATCTTACTTTTCATTTGTTTACCATCCCCTGCAGGTAGCTGACTGTTTTCCTGTTCCTCTTCCCTGTCGTACACATTCCTATTTCCATGATTTTATTAATTTTGTTCCCTGAATTTAGATTTTCCATTTTCTACCAAACCAGAACTTACCCATACTTTGAAGATTAGTTCAAGGTCTGTCATATTCACAAATGTTATTCTAATCTTGTCAAATTTGAGCCTTTTCTTTGCTGAATATCCAGAGCACTTGAACATAAACGCTACTGTGTCATTTTGGAAACAATAGCTTACTAGGTGCCATTTTAAATTTCTTCATTCAAATCAGAATTGTGCATAGGTTTTATCTTCTTTGCTAGAATGAGTGTGCTTTTGTAGGTCGTAGCTGTCTTATTGACCCCTATATTCCAAAGCCCTCTCAAGAGTATGGCTTCTCACAGATGCTAAATAACTTTTTTGAAGTAATTAATTAATGAATTATCAAATACTTATCTGATAATCATTACTATCCACATCAGCTGCTCACACTGGAATATTTTACAGTAAAATAACAAAGAAAATTTTAACTTAGGTGAAAATTGCCTGTGTAATTATAAGATTCAATTTTCTTTATTTATAAGAGATACAGTCCATACAGTAAATTCTTGAAGTTTAAGCTAACCAATATGGCAGCCATTATCCGCAGATGGCCACTGAGCACTTGAAATGTGGATAGTCCTAATGGAGATGTGTGTAAGAGTAAAAAACACATCAGATTTTGAAGATTTAGGGGAAAAGTATAGCGTCTTATTAATAATTTTGTATTAATTGCATATGAAAATGATCGTATCTTGGATATATTTTGATAAAATATTTTATTAAATTTAGTTTTGCCTGTTTTTATGTGTTTTTGCCTTTTTAATGTGTCTTCTAGAAAATATAAAATTAACTCTGTGATTTGCATTGTATTTCTATTGAACACCATTTCCCCAAGTCCTTTTAGGGTATAATCTATTATTGAAATATAGAAAAACGTTAGAAAATGTGTAAAGAGATTTGTCCCCATCCTCAAGAAGAAACTGGAAGGATAGGATGGAAAAGTAAAGCTTGCTGAAGTGTATTGTAATGAACTAGAGTTAAGTCGTGAAAATGTTTGTCATGCCAAAGTTTATGGAAACTTAGGCATTAAACTTCTGAAAACATTCTGAATATTTATGTTTGTTCTTCCAGAAATATTTGACATATATAATTTCATGTTTTTCCCTTTTCTAAAAATTTCAGATGTCTCTACAAGAAATATTATGACAGACGTCTACTTATATAACTGAAATCAACAAGATTTTTTAATCTTTATTTTATCAAGAATAAAAACTGAAGATGTAAACGTCAAAAGTAAGTTTCCAGATTAGTTTCTTTCTTTTAAAGCACATCAACCCACTTTTGTGTGTCCATTAATTTCTTACACAAATATTTATTATTCATTGGATTATGAGGATTAGCACCATTATTTGAATTTTCTTTTCTTCATGCTACTTGCATTCTTCATACTTCAGTTTGCTAAGTGCATAAGAAAGAACGATTTTTATAATAGGTAACAGAAAGATGTGTGTGTGTGCGCGTGCGTGTGAAGAGCCCTCATTCTGGGATATAGACGTATTTTACTTCTTGCCACAGCCACTAATCTTCGTTTTAGAACTAATTCACAAAATTTAGGTTATCACTCTTACCTCTCACTAATTTCACCAATGGCTTTTAAATTGCCAATTTCAAAATATTTACTCAGCCTCTTTGCGTTTTTATCACAATCAAGCACTTATTTGAAATTCTCTCCTCTCTCAGTGTTCATACTTTCTGCCTCTCTCATTGTTTCCTCTTGATCTTTATGAAATCTAATGGTTACCTATATATTGAGTTTTCAAATCAATGTTGCTGGGCATCCTTCTTTCCTGAGATGCAGGTTGATATATACAATTACCTGCTTAGGTGATACTGAACATGCTCAAATCTGAACTCATCTTTGGCTGATAATACTTTCCCATCCAATTACTCAAATCAAATGCCTGCCCTCTTCCTTACTTCATTAATTCAGCTCGTAACTCCTGTCACCTGTCAATTCTACTGCTTAAATATTTTAAATGTCCATTTTCTACTTTCTATTCATTTCCGCCACTGCCCTAGGGAAGACCCTCGTTACCTCCCTCTTAGAGTCCTGTCATAGCTTTCCTATCAAATACATCATTCTGCCCCCAATATATCCTCTATACTTTTCCAGTGTTCATTGTTCACAACATGAAAATCCAATCATGTTTTTCCCATGTTAAATTTCTTTAATGCTTCCCCAAGTAGTACTGACCATCCCCAACACAATCATCGGATCAGACAGACTAGAGATGGGCCAGGAATTTTCAGTTTTACAAATTTCTCAGGTAATAACATGTAATTCAGTTTGAGAAACATGCCCATGGCAGGCAAACAACCAATCCACTTGCAAGGCATGTATTGCCCTTCATTATCTGATGAATGCTTTTGTTCCCTAATTCGTTATCCATCCCAGCACTGTTGAACTGATATGTAACCCTCTCAAGGTACCATTTTTCTCTCACAAACTTATTCCTTTGCACAAAATGATCCTTCAGCTTGAAATTTCTTTCCATGTTTATTTCCTGGCAATTTTTATTGACCGTTTAAGTCTAGTTACTTGACATTGGGGAGTTATTTTGAATCTTTGGGTCCTTAGTGCCTAGGAAGCACCGAAGCTCTGCCTCAGCGTCTAGCACAAAAGCTGCCCATTCATCATCCCTACACCCCATGTCTCTCTTGAGTTATTTCTTTACTTCCTTATTCATGTTAATTATAGGGGTCCTTTCTGCCTTTTCTTCACAAAAGTTACCTCATTGCATGCAGGGATTTTGTTCTGTGCCATATTCCTTTTACCTGGAAGAGTGCATGGCATATAAAATTTTGTTGACTAACTGCCTCAGTGAGTAATTTAATGTTAGAAATAAATAGATAACAAATCCCCAAATTCCATGATATGTGAAGAAACAACAAATTTGGGAGAAAGAACCCTGGCAATCTGGAGAAATGTATCGAGGCCTAGGTGGCTTGTTAATAATCAGTGTGAGCAAATCTCTCAATGCCTTCAACTCTGAGGTTTCTGAACAGGAAAACAAGAGGCTTTGGAATGTTTGAATGGCTTTCCACTTCAGCAGGACTTTACAATGATGTGTGGGGTTAAAATTCACTGACCCAGTCTGGGTGTAAGGCCCTAGCATCGGTGGGTCTGAAGGCCTCCCACGTGGTTTCAGAGAACAGGTTGAGCTCCACTGCAGCAAATGAGGGTATTATGGACCCTTGGTGGTCTCACTTTGTCCTCTGTGACCTTCTGAATTTTCATGTTTAGAGAATGTTTATTTAGTTTTTTATGCATAGGAGGAACAGCTAAGTGCATGACATTATTGCCTCTGGAAAAAAATTTTTTTTTTGCTTTAACCTGAAGTCTGATTTGAAACTGGCAAAACATCACATCATTCACTTGTGGGAAGCAAAACAAAAGCACAGAGGTGAACAAATGCATTTTGTTTTGATTTCTCCAACCATATATTCCTCCAACCTTTTGCTGTGCTGAAAAGAGTGTGTTCCTGGACACCTTTCAGAATCTCTGTTCTTCTGCCTATTGTTGGGCCAATGAGTTCCATTGACATGACATTTTTGAGATCTCCAGAGAGAAGGAGATAAACTGGCCCTGACTCGTTCTGAGACCAAGAAGGCTGGTTTGCTATTTATCTCGAACCTCGGTTTGTACCTACACGATAAGCCTGTGAGCTAAAACAGGGGAAAAGGAGAGACAACACAAAGTAGTCAAAGGAAGCTACGTCTGAGCCAGCATTGTCATATTCCATCAGTGAGGTGGCCCAGAGAAGAGCCTGAACCGCTTTGAGTATGTAGAGGAGTCAGTAAACACAAGAGGCATTATATTTAGTCAATCAAAAGAAAAAGTAATACTCCTTACCCAGTATTCAAGATTTTCTACTATTTGACCTCAGCCTTCTTTTCCAACCTGTTTATTTTTTCCTTGCATTCTGATTCCAGGCAAATTAAGAATATTTTTCAGTCCCAGTACAGGGTACATTATTTTGTTCTACTCATGCTATGCTCTCCGTGTGGAATTCCCATTTTTTCCAAAGACGCAGGCCGAAAATCTTAGCAAATCTTGTCAAAGTCACCTTCAGATGCCTCCATCCATGCACCCTGACACCTCCCATCCCTACTCTAAATGGCAGGTACCATGTCTCTGCTGGTGACTATTTAAGCTTATCATCTCACATTTGGTATGATAGCTATATTTGTACATATATTATGTCTCTAACTGTACTATAAATTCTGTCAAGGTAGATAGACTGATTCATGTGTGTGCTAACTTTAATTCTAGTGAGGCACTCAATAAAATTTAGTGATACATGAAAGACGAAAATACAGCTATTTACCGAGTACATGTTGTTCCTTGACAAGAAGGAAAATATTGGCACTTGAAAGACTATAGGAAGTACCAGAAACTCTTATGTTGCCTACAGAATAAATTGCTGACGACACACACATCGACACATAGATAAAATAGCAAATTTAATTAACATTTGCTATGCTATAGCTTCTGTTCAGAGTGCTTTACATACATTATCTTTTTCAAACTTGACTATAGCCCCATGAGATAAGTACTATTCTATTTTAAAGGTAAGAAAACCAAGGCCCTGAAAAGTTAATAGTCTAAGATTACAGGCCACAGTAGAGCTTAAAATTGTTTTTTGGATTCCTAAACCCTTGCTCTTCCCATTATGCCCCATTGCTTGGATAGATGTAAAATTTGAAGTGTTAAGATAACCTTGAGATTGGCAAAAAAATTTCCCAAATCCCAGTGGCCTTAAAGATTTCTCAAGTGAGAACAAAAGATATGAAACCGGTAGACTTCCCTACCTTCTACAGTATTTTACTTTAGTACTGTGATCTTGTTTTATTTTGAAAGAAGCAGATAATTATCACTACAGCCAATATAAGCATCTTATTGACAGCCAGTATATCTCAAAAGTTATATCTTTTTTTTGCATCTTGTCTGGGTAATCTTATTACACCCAGAGATCAAAATCTTTTATTTATTGTTTAAAAATACAGCCCAGTGAAATATGGGGATGATTGAAAAGACGTGTGGTTTACAAAAACTTTTCTGGAATCCAGCTCTTTCATTAAATAAGTGAGCTCTGGATTTTAAACTTTTAAGTCAGGTAATCAGAGTATGAAAAAAATAATCCTGGCCCTTTACTCCATTTTCATATTCTTTGGCAGTTGGGACCAACAGTGTGTTGGTCCTGTTAATCCAAGGGCATTCCAAGGTTGATTGGCACCCTAAGATTGAAACGATTCAGTTTTGATGCAGTTGAGTTATCTGTGCCAATTGTCCCCTTTTGCTGATCCCATCGCTCATGTCAAAGGAGGATTTTCACATGAAGAGAAAATAAAGATGATGGAATGGGAAAGAGTTACGCAAGTTTTAAAAGTATGAGGCTAAACAAGAAGCTGAAATTCTTGCAAATTGAGAGTGATGGCATTGTGTAAGCAAAGTACCAAATCTCTGTATGCAATTCCTTTTGTTATTTCTGTTTTTGATGATCTGAAAGAATGACTTGACAGTCAAGATTTGTAGGGTCTGTGCTTCGACAGTGAAGCCCGTGGCGTGGCTTCAGAGTACTCTCGAGGAGCTAAAGAAGCTGTGGGATATCAGAATTCATCAGCGCAGGCTCTTCAAATACATTTTGACACGTCTATGTTTAAATATTAATTTGTTGGTTTAACAGCTTTAAAATGAAAATGACTAACAAATGGAATCTAAACAGAGGAGAACCAGGCCTGTATTTTACAAATGCATGCCCTTGAGAGGCTTCCATAGGAGATGAACGGCAACTCCAGAGTATGTGAATTCACGTTGTGTTGAGACCCACATCTGTAATTGCCCTCCACCAAGCTCTGTCGGCACTCATACACCAAGCGGCACTGCTGTGAAATGCAGCGTCTTATAGATGGTGCCCTTTCAAAAAGACACATTTACATGTATATCAATTTCAGGAAATTATCTTTGCTGTAGTTCAACAAGTAATGCTTACTCCAGGGTATAGAAAAAGACAAGATCAAAATACCTGGACTTCAACAGAACAATGTGTTTCATTCCCCCCCTCCCCCAGGAATTAAAACTGTAGCAAAATAAAAATAACGCTGAATTGAACCCACTGAGTAAACACACATATTCCCTAGTATTTTTCATATTATTCATTAAGTTCTAACCTGTTAAAAAGTTAGTAATCTGTGCTATTACTTCCATGCATATGTCAGCTGTTCTGCGAAGAAATTGATGTGGTTTCAATTTATACAACACTCTGAACTTGCAAGTGTATTTGGGCAATTTTTCTTCCAATAGTCTTATCTCCTTCCAAATAAAATATTCCAATAATTATATAATTAAGTTAGATATCAATAGCAAATCCAGAAATGTTTTTTCTAGTTCAATCTTACCACAAAGAAGCTTAATGAAAATCGTTACATTTTTTCAAAAATGTATTTTTTCTGTCTCATACATTTTGTTGCCTTTTTGCTTCTCAAGTATAGAAATTGGAGACAACTTCCTTCCTTGGTTGTATAATAGCCAATAGCCAGTTGTTAACTCAGGACTTAGAAATTTAACAACATACAAAAAGTAGGAGCTGTTAATCAACAATTTTTTAAAAAATTGAGTTCACTGTCTATGTCAGTGGGAATTCAAATAACAACAGTATTCCATGAGTTACTATTAAAGTTATATACATTCTCGTGACATATGCTTTTGAAACATGGAAAAGGAGCTGATCTTCATTTTTACCCAGAATTGTCACACCTTATATTTAGAAAAGCGAAAATTTGAGTCTAAAATTAAATTGTGGTAGATTGTATGCACAAATGACTGTAACCATTCTTTTTGCTATATAAACCATTTTTGGCAGTGTCATCTCAGAGCTCCTCCTATCAAAAGTTAGAGCTTATTTCTTTATAACCTGAATTGAGACTGGACTTATGACTTGTTTTGGGCCACAAGAATATGACAAATGCCACAACGACCCATTTCTGAACCCAGGTTTAAGAATGAAGGGACTTAGGGGCACCTGGGTGACGCAGTAGGATGAACCTCCCAGTCTTGGTTTCAGCTCAGGTCGTGGTCTTGCTTGTGGGATCCAGCCCGGTGTCAGGATCTATGCGCTCAGCATGGAGTCTGGAGGAGTTTCTCTCTCCCTCTACCTCTGGCGCTCCCCCTACTCTCTCTCTCTCTCTCTGTCTCAAATAAATAAATAAATATTAAAAAAAAAAAAAAAGAATGAAGGGAATTATACTTGAAGATCTGTGTGTCCTGCAAGTGTCTTCATATGTGCTATGATAGTTTCCACAGGTTGGAATAGAAAAAACCATAGCATTAAAAGGTGCCTGAACTAAGATCATGTAGAAAGTGCACACGCATTTACTGAGTTAAATTACTATCAAAGCTTCTTGTATAGTGAGTTCAAGTCGTCCCCTTGGCTTCCTCTGGCATTATATCATAAATTTTATAATAAAATTTCATGGGGTGATAGAGTTTAACTTACAAGAATTGGGTATATTCTGGCAACTTCTCTTTATGGATTTTTGTGGATTTCAGATACAAATACAAATTATTAATCCCAGCTATGTATTAGAAAAATACTTATGTCTCTATTATTAAAAATAAAAATGTCCCTATTCTATCTTTCCTCAGCACATAGCCAGAAATTGCCAGTTCTTACTGTAAATATAATTGCCTGTCTACTTCAGAAATCCGTCAGGTTCCTTGAAAGCAGGGACTTTATCTTACTCAAATTGTATCTCTGGCACCAAATGAAAATGCGAATTCCAAGTACAGGAACAATGTGTTTCCATACAAATATGTCCTGTATTCTAGTCCTCTGGGTACCTAAGAATAAGCACTGGTTTTCCAGCATTAATTGTTGTTGGATTTAAAATGTCCCCAAATAAATGAATCAGGAAAGAAATAAATTAGCCATATTTGAATTACCAGACTTCCACCCCATGAACAATGCTTAAACTCCTATGCAGTTCTCAGGACCCTAGAATCTAATACTTATGTAGAGACAAGTTCTTTAGTAAGGAAGTCTGGGAGAGTAAGAAAATAAGGAAAAGTATTCTTACCGCCTCCTCACAGAAATCAGCACAGACCTTCCTTTCCCTTTGCTCAGTATTTCTCCCTTTCCAATTCTAGTCAGAAATGTAGATAGAATGCAGTTCATGAATATATAAAGGGATACTAACACTCATTTATAAATATCAAACCTCAACCTTATTTTTTTTTCTATTTTTTAAAGATTTATTTATTTGAGAGAGAGAGAGCAAGCTTGAGTGGGGGGAGGTGCAGAGGGAGAGAATCTCAAGTAGACTCCGTGCTCAGCCAGGAGCCCCACGCGGGGCTCGATCTCACAACACAGATCATCACCTGACCCAAAATCAAGAGTTGGACGCTTAACTGACTGAGCCACCCAGGCACCCCTCAACTTTATTTTACTAAAATTGTTAAGGAAGTAATACATGATATACATGACCTCCCTTAGAAACTTCCACCTTTGTGTTGCTAATGCATTTCACTCATTATTTCTGCGAGTAGCAGAACAAAGGGTTTTGTAATTCATCTCTATATTTCTGGGAGAGCCTGGCTAGCAGCATCACTTGTTAATATTGTTGAGATGATACCAGCTTCTCCTGGGTATGGGAGGCCACAATAGAGAAAACACTCAAATGATACCTTTAAACCCTCAAGGAAGGGGCCAACAGAAATCTTCATTTTTGGACGTGGTCCCTGAGATGGAGCTTCTTTCTGAACACAGCCCACTGCAGGCAATATTGAATTTGCTTCTGAATAAATGATTCCCATTGCATCCTGAGATTCCTGTTTCCACTTTCTTTGTTCTTTTCTCAATTTATCCCACCTTTACATGCCTCTTCGGGCCACCTAGCTTGCTCTTACGCTTCTTATAATGGAGTATTTGAATTTTTCGTGTGGATCACAGGAAAAAATATAAAACCATGTGCTCTAATTTTTATATCAGGACATATCTCAAAATATACCTTAAAATGGCTAAGATACCATAGACTAAAAATCACTTTGGGGATAATGAAACATTTAAGTATGAAGTTTATAGTGAAAAAGTAATGTCTACACCCACCCAATAATTGATATAATAAGACATATAAATTTTGCTTTGTGATTTTATTTTAATGTAATACTAACAGAAGTTCTTGTTATAAATAAATTTCAGTTAGTTTTTAGGGTCTCTTTAGCTCTCTCTGTAGTTATTATGGCAAAATAGTACTTTACAGCGGAAAAATACTACTGATTGAAAGACTATGTATTTCATAAGTGAAATATTTTCATAGTGAAGAGATGTGATCTAAAAAATAGAGGCTTTAGAATTTTTCCATATAATTTGTCTTCTTCCAAGCAATGAAGATTTCATAGATCTTCAGTGGGACTTGCTTCTTCCATAGTCATCCACTCATAAAAATAAAATTAATAATATATATTATTTATTTTGTTCTTTCAACTTGTTTTATAATTCTACATATAGTGAGGAAGACAGGGCATGATTTGTGCTTCCTAACTTCTACAAGGTTCTCATATTACATCAATAACTGAATTTCTTCCCCAATGTACTTCCTCCAAATTAAAAGTAGAAGAAGCAGAGTGACCTTTATTCTGCCTATAATCACGTATTTCCTGCACCAGTCTACTTAGATCTGTCATGTTTCTCTGACTACAGTATATTTAAGAATAGCATCTTCCTTTTATTTTTAAACTGTCTTCTGCATTTAAAAAAAATGAAGAGGGAAATTACTTAGGACCAAACTTTTCTTGTACAGGAAACAGTGTACACATTTAATGCAAAATGGAATAAAACACATGACAAACTCACCAATGCAGGCATTTAATAGTCACAAAACCAAGCTCTTGTTTTAACAGTCATAATCATTTAGTAGTGATCCATTAAGCAAAATATGCTCACGTTTTATTTATGTAAGGGTTTTCCAGGATAACTTCACTCTATAATTTTATAACTGTAATGTTTAAGATAATATATATTTATTGGATACAACTGCAAATAGACATCTTCTATTTTTACTTTTAAATCAGACATATTTTAATTTTAATCACATTAATTAATATGTTATTTTCAAATGAATGATCTTTTTAAAAGAGCATTATTAAAATAAATGGCTATCTGTAAAATAATTTTTAAACTTTTGATTTTTAATACACAAAAGTGAATTACTTAGAAAAAATGATTTCTGACTCAAAGACACTTGTAGAAAAGATGAGCTTACTTGATGATAATATTTTTAAGAATCCCAAATTAACTTTCTTAATAAATTTTAAATTTCTTATCTTTGGATAGTCTTTATTTACCAAATAGCTTTCCAAAAGAAAGAATGATAAAGTCTTTGTGAACTTGAATCTAATTTCAAAGAATCAACGATTTTAACAGGGCCATTTAACTCAATGGCAGGAGGCAAGGTTTATATCAATACTTCTTTCCTTTTTTGGTGATATGTTGCTGTAGAAACATTCAGGAAATTCCTGGACCCAAACAACATACCAAATGAGACAAAAATAAAAGTGTTCTCCCTGGTACTCCTCAGCTTTTAAAAAGGATTAATGGCAATCTAAATGTGCTGATTTTATTGCCATATAAAACAACAGGCAGATTGCATCGGTGAAGGCTTAGTGGAAAGAAACATCAAGGCTGAGATTTTGAAGATGTTGATATAAAAATACAAATTAGAACTGTAAGTTCATAATGGAAACAATCTGGGGGGAAAGTACATCCTAAGTGTTCCGAGATGGGTCTCACACCGTGTGACTTGGAGGACAGCTGCGGGAATGTGGGCAAACCACTTTTTCTCTGTTAAGGCACGTTCTTTGAGTAATGACCAACAATGTGATTTTAGAAGTGACAGAATTGTCCCTATTGTCCAAAATTTCTCAACCTGCTAGTTAGAGTTAGAACAGATTTTAGATTTCATCTTATATTTTATTACCATCTTAAAAAATATTGAAAAGAAATATAGCACCTTAAATTTGGCTAAAAGATCAAAACACCCATTATCACACATTATTTTTATTTCACGTATCATTTTACTAGCTATACATATTAACTCCTAATATAATGTATCTATGAGCATGTTTATTCATTCCACCAATGTTTATCTCATGCCTACATGTCCCATGTAGAGAATTAAAACAGTGAGTAAATTAGACACAAATCCTGTTGTGGAAAAGGTTATGATCTAGTGAAGAATATGGACATTAAGGAAATGATAGCACATTTTATTAGTTGCTACTATCAGCTATTAATCAGGTGTTACTATTAATATGTCATTATCAATTCACATTTCTCTCCAATCCTTTTAAATAATCATATTTGCTTTCTGCCTATGTTTCCATTAAGGTAAATGAAACATAATGTAACCACGCCTCCACCCCCCCAACTATGTATTCATTTTTTTCTAATAATGAGGACACGGAGGCCCATTGAGAATAACAGGCATTGGTTGAAGATGGAGTCATGACACCTTGCTCCCTATTAGAATGTCAATATGACAGATAAATGGAAAATCACTAGGTCCTAAAAACAGAGCTCACCAGTGGATGCCTGACAAGACAGCAAGTTGTATCATGTGAGGGCACAGAATTGTGGAATGCAGAGGGAAACGGGGGATGAATTTTATCTGCTCTCCCTGTGCCCTGAAAGGACTCATTCACATTCTCTACGGCTACCTTGCAACCTGAGTTATCTTTGAGGAAATTGCACAGTCCTACAATTTCTTCTGACACGTCTTACTGGAGAGAATGAGGGTGTGTGGAGGAATCTGACATATGAGTGATGAGAACCTCTTATGGACTGCACCCTTTCATGTATATTTTCTCATTTAATCTCTACAATGACTGTATAGGTCAGGTAGACCTGTCCTCATTTTATGGATGACCAAAATAAAACTGAGAGATTAAGAAAATTGTTCAAGATAATAAGAAGCAAAAATTTAAACCTGAATGTATCTTATTCCACTGCACCTAACAACTAAAATGTCTTCAATAAATACTTGAAACTTACCTGTGGTAATGAGTACATTTTTCTTTCTGTAGTAAGGCAGAACTTGTTTGTGTTTCTACTCAGTAGATTTTAGAATTGTGTTGTAACTTACCAAATTATTGCAATCTAATTGCAAAAATTTATTCCCCCTATTTTTTTAAATAGGTGCATGTTTTGACATCTAGATTCAGACAAAGTGAGAAGGAAGCTGTGCCCAAATCTGCAGTGTGGAAACCATCACTGAAAAAGGTCAGATTTTCATTATGCCAGTTATGGGACCCAACTCGGCAGGTCACAAGTAATAATAATGCCTTATGTGCTTTAGAAGGCAAAGCGTTTTAACCTAAATTAGCATATGTTAAAAATACTTATTGATATACCTAGAAAGTATGCTGATAAGAATTAACACAAAGAACGTCATGTGTTTTTCTGGCAACTTTCGCTTATTGAAAATGAGTATACAGTCAAAGGAGGCAGTATTTGAACACAACAGGAGTTAATCATCTCTACGCTGTAGAGATAAAGAAATTCTCTCTATGACAAAGAGTTCAATACATTTCATTATAGGATCTTAACTTTTTTTCAAAACTTTGGATTTGTCCTAAAATATATTAAAACTACAACAAAGCACTGTGCTGCAGATACAGTAACGGGCAGATCAGCGGGACAGAATATAAAGTCCCCAGTGATCGGGAATGACTATAGATTTAGAATAAAATTATTTCACATAAAAGACAAAAGAATACATTTTCAGTAAATTATGTTAGAATGATTGTCTAGCCATTAAAGAAATAAAGTTAGATGTGTATAGTACACATCATATAAATTCCAGATATATTAAAAATGTAAGGGCTAAAAAATAAAATTATAAAAGTGCCAAAGATAACATGCCTGATTATTTGTTATCATCAGGTAAGTTTTGTAAGTATTCCCCCAAAAAGATCAAGAACAAGAAGACGAGCTAGGACAGACCTCAGAGGCTGGTGTGGATTCAGTTTAAGCTAGGAGTGTATGGATGGATGCAGCCCTGCGTTATCTCTCTTGGTTCCTCGTGGAGATGTGTTTGCAGTCAGTGGGTCATGCTTCTGGCCCAGAGTGTGACATGCACCAGGTCAAACGGGTAGGATTCCCCCCTCAGGACCTTTGATATGAATGGCTGGGAGCAAGCGCCCAGCAGAACTCAAGGTTTTACACCTTATTACCTATTGCCTTGTTCAACCAGATCCGCACACCCACATTTATTCCTGTGCCTTGGCCTCCCACAAAGGAAATATTGATAAGCTGAAATACATTTTAAAAACTTCCATATATCAAAACATTCTTAACAATAAAATTTGGAAGTATTTTTTAAAGATTTTATTTATTTAGAGAGAGAAAGAGAGAGAGTGCACACACGAATGGGGGGGGTGGGAGCAGAGGGAAAGGGAGAAAGAGAATCTCAGGCAGATTCTGTGCTGAGCACAGAGCCCAACAAAGGGCTCGATCTACACCTTCTCCTCCTGCCTTCCTACAGTACCCTTCTTGTAAAGGACAGAGTCTGGCTCAAAATTAGTACAGTCATAATCTTTATATCCTGTTTTTGAATCTCATTTTCCATGGAAAAAGATATCAGCCTCTCTATATAAAGAAAATATAAGATTAGAAAATGAATGCTGTTGTCAGCTTTTTTGTCCCTTGATCTTATCATTCTCACATTCCTGAAAACCAAAGTGAGTAAGATAAGAATTTTTCTAGTGTTAATGAATTTTGTAGTTTTTAAATATATATTGACTCTATTATTTAGTTGCTTCAAACTTTCATAAAACAGTTACCTGCATCATAAAATAGTGATTTCTATGAAAACTAATTATGGTTAGAAAATAGAAGGCTAGTGTAAATGATTCTTACTAAGTTTTTCTTAAAGGCACATTTTTAACCATAAAAATATTAATTTTAAGAAGTTTTTAAAATGTCTTTCCATTTTTCTCATCCTCTGCAAAAAAAACAAAAACAAAAAACAAAAACAAACGTAGATACACACAGACATGTAGACTATAAAAAGTGATTTCTGACTCTTTTTCTAAAACCTAAGCACACTAAATGCTTTTGTGAAATGTTATTTGTACAGTTGAAATCTCTGGATGGCAGAATTATCTGCGCTTGGAAGCCTAGCAGACATCTCAGGGTTACCTGGTCCAAAGGAAAGTTTCGTTTCCTCCTAAAACCTGTTCCTTCCACAGTCTTTCCTATCTCAGAAAATAACACCGTTACCCACACAGTTCTCAGAGGCAGCAGTATAGTGGTCAACCCTGATCTCTCTCCTTTCTTCCCTCAACTCCTATCCAATTTATAAGCAAGTCCTGTGGGTTCTACCTCCAAAGTACCTTTTGAGTCAGGTCACTTTGTCTCTTCACTATGCTTCTAGCATCTGAGATTGAGCTACTGTGATTGTTTCTGATCTGTCTGCTTCATTCCTTTATAATCCATGCTACACACAGCAGAGTAATACATTAAAACTTAGATTACATTATGATATTAAATAATTATTGAGTTTACTATGTGATAATACTGTTGCAGGCATTTTACTTTCTAAATATTTGCTCCTCAAAACAACACTTTTATTAGGTCCCATTTCACATATGTGGAAACCAAACTGTGTAAAGTTTCCACAGTTACCCAAATTAAAAAATGGGTATTTGAAACCCAGACAGTGAAGCACTCCATCAGCAGCCTCTGAACATACTATTCTCCTTCTTAAAGCTCTCTAATGGCTTCTATTTCACTCTTAATAAAATCTAGTCCTTAAGAGGATTTCATGAAATAAGCATGTCCTCCACAGCACCAAGCACACAATATGTATTTGATAAATGTGATTGTCATCCCCCTGTCAAAGATTGCTGTATTAATCCCAAGACTACTAAAAGCAGATCCTCACTAACTGTTCCATGAGTTGAAAGCCAGAGCAAGTCATTTATTAAGCAACCACAAATAAAGGTCATGTGTAAGGGAGGTTGTCATCCACATTCTTCAAGTTCCTCATGTTTTCTGGCAATATATATATAGGACTGACACACATACAAACGTCTTATAATAAAATTTTTTCCAAACACAGAATGAATTTAAATCATCTCTAACCTAGAAAGAAGGGACATACTAAAAATTTTCTAGAAGCAAGAGGTGAAATAAATTTTATATTTACTCTTATTTTTTAATCTTTAGATTGCCATTCAGTGCATTATGGGCTATTTTATTTTTCTATTTAAATTAAAACTGCACATACACACCTATACACACACACACACACACACACACACACACACACACACACACACACACATATTCTTAAGGCTTTCCATAGGTTTACTTGCATTCTGTCAACCCCCATCTCCCTAAACTGATTTTACACTTAGGTCTCCAAAAAGGGGTGATTTTTGGAGCAAACCCTATATTTAAGAAAAGATTCCTGATTTTGTTACCTGTTTCAATAGGCCCAGTATTTGTGTTAATTGATTGGAATACATTTAAGCCTATTGAACCTAACTCTGGAGGGGTAAAGAGCCCAACTGCAGCCTGGAGCAAATAGACGGGTAACCGTAGAGCTCTCCATGGTCCTGCCCTTGATGCGCGTCTCATGCATCCACACATCTCAGACAGTGAAAACTGACATTTGTCTGGTCTCCAGAAGATGTGTTGAATCCTACTGCCTCGATTTAACAGTTACAACTACCCCACCCAGGTGCCTTGAATTCTAATTTCATTCATCTGGTTCATAACGTGTCTTAAGTAATATCAGTCTACTTCTTAATTGTATGTAATAATCTATTGTATGAATAATTTGTGAAAAAATACTCTACTGAAACTGTTGAAAGAGCAATTATGAATGAGACTGGATATCTGTTCTGATTAGGTGTCCACTATAGTACAGATAATAAGATATACATGCAGACAATTGTATTTTAAGTAAATAAGACGGGTAAAAACAAAGTAAAAACAAAACCAGGTAAAAACAAAACAAAATTTAATAGAACATTGTACAAAATATGTGGAGATGCATACCTAAATTTCTGGAAGAGCAACATACAAAGGTGAAAATGGTGGGAAGTTGTGTGCTCAGGTACAGGGCATTACTATTCAACAATGACATTTTTGTATATTTTTATTTTTGACATCTTTAACATTTTTATAAGGTCATAAATCTTTAAAAAACAAAAATCATGCAAACACGTGAAATCTGCATCAGACCTAATATGAAGAAAGACTAAAAGAGACACTTTGATAAAATATAGAGTACTTCTTTTTCTAAGTGATCAGACCAATGCTGTTTAGTAACATTCCAAAGACTCGATCTTCTTCTACCGCTTTCTGCCTGCATGCTTCTCTTGATCCTAGTTTTCTTGTCTTTAAATTGACACAGTTGGACGAGATGATCCATTAGTTGCATTTTGTTTTAGATGACCTACAGAGCTCTGATTTGAAGTGTGCTCTATAAATACTTCTCTTAATAATATTTCTAATCATACAACCGAGTATCTGATAGATTTTCAAAGGCACATGGAATCCTTAAAGTTCTAGTGTTTCAAAACTTAATTTCTAAAATATACACCAAAATAATATAATAAAGTCTTTAAATGAGTATAATGTAAGAATTTCACAAGAAATTTTATGTACAACACAAAAAAGTTCAGAAAATAATAAGAGAATCGATGATTTAGTGATCAGCAATTTGATTAAAATTGTATTTCTTAATTTTATGAAATCTAATATATTTATTATGCATCTACCACTTTAAAAAATATTGGAGCATATCATCCAAGTTATGATATATGTATCACTCTTTCTCTGATTTTTTAAAATTAGAATTAATTAAGAGGTTGTAGTAATGAACACTGTCCCCATAGAAGGTTCATACATTTTTGCCCGGAGGTTGCTAGTGTTCTTGAAGTTAACTGCTGTACTAGTTTCCTAGGGCTGCCATAACAAAATACTATAGACTGGGTGGCTTAAGCAACATAAATTTATCACTCACAGTTCTAGAGGCTGGAAGTCCAAGATCAAAGTGTCAGCACGTTTGCTCTTGAGGCCTCTCTCCCTAGCTTGCAGATGATTGCCTTCTTGCTGTGTCCTCACGTGGTCTTTCCCCAGGTCCCTAATATCTCTGTGTGTCCCAGTCTCCTCTGCCTTGAAGGCCACCAGTCAGATTGATTAGGTCCTATCCTAATGTCCTTATTTTAACTTAATAATCTCTTTAAAGGCTCCATCTCCATATACAGTCACATTCTGAGGACTGGCTTTAGGACTTCAGCATTTGAATTTTCAGGGGTAGTGAGGGGAGGGACAACATTCAGCCCATAATAACTCGGGACGAAGGCAGGAGGTCTCATCAGTCGTTCAATACCCCAATTTTCAGAATGTGTCTCCACCCTCAGCTCTATTTGCTATCCCCAGAAGCAGATATGCTCTTCACCTTTTCCAGAAGCTAAACCTTCAGTTTTCAACTGATGTGGCTTCACTGCTAAGCATGGAAGAGAATCTGAACATTTCTCCTTAATTCATTTTAACTTCTTCTTCAGCAGTCTTTTCATCAATCCCCCTATTTTTAATCCCGGTTTCATGGCCATTTCCAAAGTTACAAGTGCTATCCGTTTTTGCGTATTTTAATTGTTACATGGTGTTTAACTGGTTGCTTTGTGGCTTTCTCTCCTGCTGGCTTTGGATCAGATTTCTAATCCTCTTGAGTCAGAACCATTTGGCCACCTGCTTTTTAGCTTTTGAAATTGTGTGAGCCTTATGTCCTCTCCCACTCTTTTTGTCTTCGATTATTTGTTCGTTTTGTAAAAACAACATTGGCTGACATTTGAGTGAGGTTTCTAGAGGGAATAAAGGTTTGTGTTAACCCTGCCATCTTAAGTCAGAGGTTACCTTATAAAATTTGTAAGTGAGAATATTCTACTCAAAAGGGGTATTATTCATAACATTCAGATTTATTATACAACATATATTTACAATAGTGCTCCATTTGCTATTCAGTGCAAATTGTGAAGTTTGCCTCACAATGAAGACAAGGTCTCTTCTACTGTCTTATTTTTCTTGTTAATTTTCTGGGGTTGTTAAAATTTAGTTCTAAGTGGAGAAGTTGAAAAGAGGGCATACATTAAACTGTCAAGGAATTGGTTGCCATCTAGTACAACTTTATTTAATTTTATGGTATACTAATTATAAAGTAATTAAATTATACTTTATGCTACTGGTAAGCGAAGTTATTATCAGAGGAAAAAGTTTTAAAAACAAGATCAAATTGATAATTTCCATCTCAAAATATTAATATTCAAGAAGTGTTTTAATATTAGTTAAAACAGTATTAATATACAATAAGTGTTCATTGAGAGTATTAATAAAAAGGATAAGAACATTTTATAATTTTAAAATACTTATTTGTGCTATTAAAATGATTTTCACAGTCGGAAGTGTCAAAATTAAAAAAAAAAATTAGTGGCTAACTGAAGGAGCAGTCAGTATACGTCGTTCACAGTTACATTATAGAGTCTGTTTGGCCCAATCTGGGATGTCTGTGAATTATTTGATGATGCAGTTCTAGAGTTTGCTTGGATTTCTCCTAAAGTGTTTCCTGAGATTATTTTCAAAGATAATATTTGAGGTCATGACTCCACACAGCATAATAATACATATTTAAATCAATAAATTGCATAGATTGTGGCACTGATTTTCAGGATATAACTTAAGTCTTAACTAAAAGCTGTCTTCCATGCAAGATGCATAATTTAATTTTGAAATTTCATGTGGTTAGCTTGAAAACTACCAGCTGTGAAAGCATAAAAATTGTGTTTCAATAAATCAAACTTTTTCAAAATGGCCATGGCAACTTAATTCTAAAAAGTTGATTCATTTTGGATTAGAAAAATGAAAATGATTTTAATTGTTATTAAATAATTAAATGATGTAATGCATGATAATATATGTAAGTTACAATGTAATTAAAGCAATTATAGATATACCTGCATGTAGTACATGTATTATGTAGAGAGAGAAATAGAGAGGGAGAGAGACAAAGACAAAGAGAAGAAAGATATTAGTGAAAAGTCTGGGGGCGCCTGGGTGGCTCAGTTGGTTAAGCATCTGCCTTCAGCTCAGGTCATGATCCCAGGGTCCTGGGATTGAGTCCCACGTCAGACTCCTTGCTCAGCAGGGAACCTGCTTCTCCCCTGCTTACTGTTCCCCCTGCTTGTGCTTTCTCTCTCCCCCCTCTCTGTGTCAAATAAATAAATAAAATCTTAAAAAAAGAAAAGAAAAGAAAAGTCTGTCTTGCTGTGTGCCAGGAAGCCAGCTAAATTGAGGGAAAGGTAGATAAGGAAGAAGAGGTAATAATATAGGTCCTCTCTTAAGTTACTAGCAAAGCAAATATTTTGGAAAAGCCCTGCTGTGAAAACGATGCCTGGAAACCGGCTGTTATTATTGATACAGAGATATTAATGTGATGAAAGCCAAGAAATTGTTGTGATCTTATTTGGAAAATCACATCGAATACTGCACATTATTTTCAAGAGGAAAAAAACTCACATTTTTTTTCCTTTTTGAATTCTAAAAAATATTTTGCTAATTCCAATTAAAGAATCATTATTTTAAGCTCTAGTTTAAAAAAAGCTATTTATATTTCTTAATATCATAATCAAGATGAGAGAATTTTGATTCATCTGCTTGCTTTCTTTCTTTCTTTCTTCTTCTTTTTCTTTTCTTTCTTTTTTTTTTCTTTTGCCAAAAATATGGCTCCAGGGTTTTTAAATAAGAATTTCCACATGAAGATGAGAATTTTAATAACATTTTGGAACAATTTTGTTCACTTTCCTCTTCCATCCAGATTGACTCAAGGAAATAAATATTAGAATTTTTAAAAATCATGCTCACATTTAGATGATTATTTATTGAACACTGGGCAAGGGCTGTCTAGGGACAAGGACAGCTTTGGCTCTAGCAGTGACTTCTGAAGAGCATCCAGGAAAATGTTCAGAAATAAATAAATGGTGTGTTATACAATTCCCCAAGATGGCTCAGTACATGATATGTTATATAACTATGTATTTTCACACCAACATTCCTGTGGTCACATGAACGGCAGAATATTGTGGGGATAAAGTTTGACGCGTGCTGAGACTGACATTTCTATCACAAGAGTCATTTTCTGTGCCAGACATTTAAATTTCCATACAATTAGGCCATTTGATGAGCTCTTCAAAACCTCTTCTAGGTCCAAAATAACATGTTCTTTAAGTAGATAAACAGATAGTTTTTTCATTTTTATATAAACTTAAGTGGTATTTATAGACAGCATCCATAGTTCGAAAATCAGTGAGCAACAGGCATGAGCTATTTGTAGTAGGCACATTTTCACATCATATTTAGGCTACATGTTCCCCAGTGTTTTACCTGCGAGCTCAGAACAAATGAAACCGTCTGGAAGTGTCCCCTAGTCATGATTTCTTTTCCAAGCCACTCGTCAAGCGAAGCTCCGCGGTTAAGCTGTATATACATGCCAAATTCAAGAAAAAAAGTTAATCATCTTGCACTCATCATCTGTTAGTCAACATTCTTCACTGAATGTATTCATGCTTTGACGCACATTTGGAGAATTTGGAAAATGAGTCACTGAACTGATTTCCTCTCTTTGGTAGTCTTGACTTCTCCACTGTCAAGGTGGGCAGATGGGAGAGTAAAACAACACTTCAGTGGGAGGAAAATAAAGCAGATTAAGTTGGATTTCAAAGAAATATAAGAGCATGTTAACGAGTATCAGAGGACAGAAATCTAAAAAAAAATTATATAGGACTTTTTTTGAAGATTCTGTGAATATTGAAAAAGCCAGAAGTCATATATATACCTATGTTATTGGCAATGCTCACGATTACTATGAAAATTCTTAAAGATTGATTTTTTTCTTTGATTCTATCAGTCTCTGATTCTTGAAAAGTGGTTGGTGTGGTGTAGTATGCATGAGAATGAAGAGATTTAAAAACCAAAATTAAAAATTGGAGTGACTTTTCATTTATTTTATTTTTTTAAAAGATTTTATTTATTTGACACACAGAGAGAGGCAGAGACAGAGGGAGAAACAGGCTTCCCAGGACCCTGGGATCATGACTTGAGCCAAAGGCAGACACTTATAGAACTGAGCCACCCAGGCAACCCTGGAGTGACTTTTTAATACAGAGTCTATAAGGCACAATTTGTGTATCTGAGGCCATTCAAAAGGCAATGTATAATTAAAAAAAAAAAAAGGCATTGTATAATTATACCCAGGAAAAGAGAAGTTACATTGGGAAGGGGAGAAATAGGCTAAGAAACAAGAAACATTTCCTTTTAACATTGCAAAATTAGTATAAAATTTTAGAAAATGTAGATGTTTCTTTTTAATGTTTGTTTTTGTATATAAGGGGAAGAAAAATGGAAAGGAATGCTAGGAAGTAAGTTCATCAGGAGGAGAAAAAAGTTACTGAAGCTCCTATGCTTCCTGCTTCCCGGAGGAACAAACGTGCTCCAAAGCTAAACCTCGGGCCTCTGTTATGCTTCAGGTCTAACTGGGGTCGAGTATCTGGGGCCACCCAGACACAGTAAGACTGTGAGTGGGAAGTGCTTTGAGTTCTTTAGAGAGAGATGTTTTATCAATACTGTCATGAGTAAAGCTATTATTAAAGCTGAGCCCCGGCTTTAGCTGATATGTTTCTGGAGGCAGAGGGTGGACAGCAGCCCTCGCTACTGCCCTGCCACAGGCACTTGACCTCCTCCTTACTTCCCCCCACACTCAGGACAACTCACTTCCATTGTTTTTAGTTCCCTTGCTTTCTCAAGGAGCTCACCCTCCCACTTCTTACAAGGGGTTGATCCCGAGAGAGGGAGCCAATCAGGCAGGAAATCTCAGAGGAGCAAATCAAAGTAGTAATTTTGGTAAAAATAGCTGGATTTAGCCCATGATAAAGTGTTGTGGGTTTATTTTTTTTTATTTTTTTATTTTTTTAAAGAGTTTGCCTGGTGCACACATTCATTACTGTACATCTCTCCCACACACTGCAGGAGCCCAAAGGTGTCAGCTGGCAAGGAGTTTCAATTTTCCTCAGGCATTCTTACCAGTGCCTGCAGCTGCCTCGTAACCACCTGACTTGGGCAATGAGATGAGCACTTATCAATTGTAGCCCATCCTAATTTATTCACGTACGTTTTGGCACCTGTGCAATTCCACACACCCAAGGCAGCCCATCTTATAGAAACGTTTTTTTGGAGTCTTTTTTCTCTTTTAAAATAAGTATTTGCAATTACAGTTATGATGTCCAAAACTTAATGTCCTCCCACACACATTTTAATTGTAGCCTGCACCTAGGAATGTTTGGAATCATAATTCAAGCATATATGGGATATAGAAAAAAAAATATGCCCGTTGGGTTGGTTCCTGCAAGAAACTCTGAAATGAGAAATTCCCAACAAAAGATTCAAGATTGATGTTGAACTCTGCCATATTTATCACACTGCAATTTTTAGAATTGGATTTTTCTGAGTTCCAGACACTTTGAGATCATTCTTTCAAACCGTGCCCAGAAATGCATGAAATTAGTCTCCTTCTCGTGGGAGTTAAGTAACATGGTACAAAATAGTTCATAGAGTCGTGTTTATATGATGAACTCTTAGGTCCATGAGAGGAGGGTTTTTGGAGGTCATCGGCCTCAGCCCTCTCAGTTCATAGATGGAGGAACTGATGGCCACAAAGGTTAAGTTCCTTCTGAATGACACTTAGTTTATGGCAGAGCACGGGCCAAAATCAGGGTTTTCTGAGTCAGTGAATTTTCTGTTCACTACGCCTTCCATTGTTACTCTATTAGTTTTATCACTTTTGAGAAGCGGGAGAAAAATCCCTAAGTGAAAATGCAAATTTTAGCATTAAACGAAAACAGCTAATTAAATTAGATGTTTTGAAGATTCAGGAACTCTATAGTTCCTCTTTAGTTTTCGAGTAATATATTTTTATGAAAAACATATAAGATGATTGGACTAATTTTGAAAATACATCAAAAAACAAAAAATAAATACAGAAAAACATATATAAATAAAATCACCTCCCAGAGAGAACAACTATTATTTTGATGTAGTTCTTTCCAATTGTCTCGTGCATTCCTTTACCATAAGTATGTGTAACTGTGTTTATTCATGTAGACATGTGCAAACTTGTAAATGACAGAGTTGATACTGGAAAAATAATTTTAGATGTTCACTCCCTTAGCTTTGGTCATGAACATTTTCTCATGGCTTTATGCATTTTTAAAAATATTTTAAAATAATATATACATTATGTCTCATTTGACCAAAACTTCAGACCATCTCCCACTCAAGGTGTACCATATTTTATATATATGTATATATGTATATATGTACATATACATATATATTTTTTTTTTCTGTTTTTCTGATTCTTTTTTGTTTCCGGGGGAGGGAGATAGCACCGACTAGGGAATAAATACCACAGCACCTAAAAAGAAATTAATTTGTATTTACAAAGAAGTCTAAACCTCATAACCCATATTTGCCTTGTATTTTGATTTCTGTGGTCATTTCTGCCTGAAAAACCTTTAGCTCAGAATTGAACCCAAGATAGAATGATTATTCTTCTCTTATGAGGAGATATAAATGGCTGTTGTAGGACTCATGGCCAGTAGGATGATGGGATAAACATCTTGTGTTAGAAAATCAACAAAAAAGAATTGGCTGTGGAATCTGGAAAAATAGCTAGCTCAGTGCACTGATAAACCAGGAAAAAGAAGGGCTTTGAAAGGAAATTTTGAAATAAATTTAAATTCTGATTATGCAAACTAAAGCAAATGGTATTTATAATGTCAACAAAAATGTCATTGCTTCTGTAACATGCCAAATATGGCATTCGGTGGCAGGAACAAAAAGGTACATAAGACATGATTCCAGTCCTCAAATAGCTCGCATCCTAATATGATATACCAGCATATACACCAGTGACTACTGTAATATTCCAGTCTACTAATGATATTTCGAATGACAAAGGAATGGAAGGGTGCGAAGTGGTGTGGAATGACAGAGGAATGATCAAGTAATTTTGACCCATGTTTGGGGAAAGATGTAGAAGGCTTCTCAGAAAGAGTTACAGATTAGTATCCCAGGGATAAGAGATAGGATGATCCACAATGAAAGTATCATGAATAGATAATAGGTTATGTGCCAGAGGACTAACAGAAGATTCATTAGTCATTTCTTCAACAAAAATGTACAGAATACATACCATATGTCGGGCTCTATTCCAGACATTAATAATAGAGCTGTGAACCAGACAATCAAAGCCCTGGCCTTCTGGAGTGAAAGAGAAATCTGGAGTCTGGAACTCATGGTTAATTTTCAACCTAGAGATACAATTTTGAGAGTGAAGTATCAGCATGTAGATTTTTACTTAAAACTAGAGCACTAGCAAAGATTATCTAGAAAGTAAGGGAAAGCAAAAGAAGGAGAAGGAGAAAATGTGAGCCTTGGGAATCCACAACATGTCAAAGTTAGGAAGAAAAGGCAGAGATGCTATAGATTTGAGAAGAAATGGCCAGTGAGTAACCTCAGGAAACGTCCAGAAAACCATGACCGTGAGGAATCCCAGAAGAGAGATGAAGAAGTGCTTTGAGAAGGAAGGAGAGACCCCAGGGAGTCAAATGTGAGATAAGGACAGAGAATTTACCATTGGGTTTAGCAATGCTAAGGTCACTGATGACCTAAAAATTTATTTTGGTGGACTGTATATATAATTTTAACTTAAATCACCTTCCAGAGGGATCTTAATCTCTAAACAAAGAAGAAACTGTAGAGCATCAAAGGATGTTGAAAATTTAGGTAACAAGATGTTTAATATTGGATTTGATAAAATTGCTGTCATTGAAGACATTGGCAAGAAGGTTTTCACTAGAGGGTTGAGAAAGAAAGCTCAATCAGTTTAAGAGAAAACAGGAAATGAGGCACAAAAGACAATTTAAAAAATGGAAAACAATTTCATTTAATTCTCTTACAGGGGAGAAGAGGGTACAAAGTTTAAAAAAGACATGACAGAGGGCCCCCAGTTTCCCATTGCCTCTGTTTCCTGGTTGTTGTCGTTTCCTTTCCTCCGTTTTGCTAAATCTCTCACCCTCAAACCTTGTCTAACCAACAAACCACAGACTTACCAAACAGCTCTTGAAAAAACTATTCTGACAGTTATTGGGATGTCATTGTGCCAACCATACCAACTAGGAGGAATGACAAACTGGAACAATCTTGTGGTGTTCCAACAGCAAGTTTTACAGGAGTTGGAGGTAAAAGCTGCCACCTGAGCCAAACCACATGTCTCCCTCTCTTATCCTTTCCCTACAAAATTCTGCTTTAACTCTGTGAGTTACCCGGTCTTAGATGCTCCCTGATGTGCAGCAGGTGTGTCTTTAACCTTTACTTGAGTTACTTAAACTATTTTTTTCCCTTGCCAAGAGAAATGGGGCAGTAACTGGAGAGAAATTTGACCTCCAGGGAGGCATGTACAAATGGAAGCCATTCCTGTTCGTTTCTATTGAAAACAATCCCTACTGTAAAGTAGGAAAGACTCATGATGTGGTTGTAAAGGGAGTGGATAATTGCAGGAGAAATGATTGTATATCCAAAGACAGATGGGATCCAGTAGAAAGGAGCAAGGACTTAGGAAAGGAGAGAAGACCAATGTGGACCATGAGAGGATGTGGTCATGGGAAGATAAGGGAATTCTTTTCTGATGGCTTCTCATTGCTCAGAGAAACCAGAGAAGTCATCACAGTAGAACAAGGAGAGAGGAGGGGAGTGTTGGCAGAGGATGTCAAAGGATAGAAGAGAAGGTAAGAAATGGCATTTGTGTATCACTGCTATCTGATTTATTGGATTGTGATCCTGGAGCTTGGGCTTGTGAATTGCCTGGGAAATGTGATAAAATTGAAAGGCAATGGTAAAATCCCATCTGAGATGGTGCGCTGGGGAAACATAATTTAGATTCAGATAGCAAATGGCATAAAAAGCATTTGAATGTTATTTTCTAATCAATGAAGACATGATTTTTTAATAAGTGCCCACAGGATCACTTCTAGTATAAGTGTGCTGCTGCTTTACGATAATCTTTTTTTTAATGTAGGCTCTGTACCCAGCGTGAAGCCCAGTGCAGTTCTTGAACTCAGGACCCTGAGATCAAGACCTGAGCTGAGATCAAGAGTCGGACATTCAACCAAGGTGCCCTTTTATGATCATTTTTTACAATAATTTATTCCTAAAACATAGTTATTTAATCAACTCTATTAAATATTCATAATTATTACTGTGAGGGTAAAAAATAAATAATTTGTGTAAATCTATACCTAATAATTACTTTTAAAAATCTAGCTCCATAATAACTTATAGGCCAAATAAGCTACTTTTAATTTATTAATTGTATATTATTTTTTCCTATATTCCCTTACATACTATTTGCAATTGTGAATATTTAGAAACAAATTAAGTCCTATATTTTTCATGAAGTGTGTTTCGAAGCACCATGTCTTTCTGACCACAAAAATAATACATGCTAATTATTGATTATTTGGAAAATATAAAAAATTTGTGGGGCACCTGGGTGGCTCAGTGGGTTAAGCAGCTGCCTTCAGCTCAGGTCATGATCCCAGGATCCTGGGATTGAGCCCCACATCAAGCTTCCTGTTCAGTGGGGAGCCTTCCTCTCCCTCTTCTGCTGCTGCTCTGCCTACTTGTGCGCCTTCTCTCTCTCTTTCTGTCAAATAAATAAAGAAAATCTTTAAAAAATTTTTTTTGCAATGAAGAAAAGTAAAAATTATCCATAGTTCTAAAACACAGATATAATCATTTAAAATTACAGCATATATCATTATATACCTATATCACCATTTACTTAAATTGGTTACATAGGTTACTTACAGATGAAAATTGTATTTATGAAGGAATTTTCTAATAAAAATTGAAAGAGTGGGAGAGAGGGCTGTATAATTGCAATCCAAGAGCAGATACTTTTGAAAACTATAGCAAATTAGACAAATGAAGGATGTAAAATTATGCCGCCAGCATCCAAAGATTTACATTTTATCATGGCCTCCTAGGATGCGGCTCATCTCCCTACCGTCCCCCACGATAAGTCTCTCACATGAGCTGGACCCAAATCAGAAATAAGCCTTGATTCTCTCTGAATCATAGCAAATATTACTTCGGGAAACCTCAGATCAAATAAAACCAGGTCAGGTTAACCATATGGCAGTGTTTTCTAAGCTTGCTGCAAGTCCTTTGTATCAATGTGATTTATTATTGTGGCAGGGCAAGGTTTTCTGAGTCAGAAAATGTGCATGAACTGGGCCAGGGTTTTGATATTTTGAAAAATATTTTTAAATTAAAGCATTATATATAAAATGGAGCAAAAGTGGTTTAAAATAACATTTGAAACTACCTTCTCTCATCAAAAAAAGTAATTACTGAATCCCCAGTAATTACTGATCTGAAGAAAAAGAGACATAGGGAAAAATAGATTCCCATCAAAATCACTTATTCTCAAGGTAACCATGTCCATACTTAAAATCTTAGGACAAAAAAACCCTTAAGTTTTCATGTATTTTTTGGCCTTATGGCAAAATCTGATATACCAAGGCAATCTGTTTTGTTTGTGGGCTTTTCCCCTCACTTGTCAACTCCACAAACTCATGGAGTACAGAGATAGTAAAATCAATGTGTGCCTGGGAAAAAAAAATGAGTTCAGAGAAGACTCACTGAAAAGTAAAATAAAGATTTCAAGTTAATTACATCTTGCTTCAATATCACCCCACTGAGGAAGTTAGTAACGAAGAATGAAGAAAATAAGCAATTGCAGAAAAATGGTGAAACGAACATCAGGACCTTTCTCTTTTGGATAGCATTCTCCTAGTTATAGATGCTGGACATATGCGTGGGTCTTATGCCTGGGTTGGCCTATTCAGAATGAAGCTAGTCTAAAGAAGAGTATTAAACCAGTCATCGGTCAGCCACAGAATGATAAAGTGACTTAAAGTTGTGGGAATGTGAAAAAATCAAGCAACAGGGAGAGTTTTGATTTTTAGTAGACTCTAAAAGAATGTTGGTATTTTGAACTAGGTTGTCGCAGGAAACCAGTAGAGTGATTTTCAGGAGCAGGGACCAGTCACAGGCAGCAAGGCCGGATTTTATTCCTTAAACAAAGCAAAGAGATGAACTCAGCCTACAGTTGTAGAGGGGGTCATATCATAGGCAGGGACTCCTGCCAGCAAGAAAGACAACTCCGAGAAAGAGAAGCTTTAGATGGGGATTAAATCTTGATAAAATTTAAGAAGTGAAGATTTTATAAACTGTTTTGTCTTATGATTCAATAAGTTTAAAATAATTAAAAATTAACAGAAGACTAGTACTTGGAAATTAAGAAATATTTTTTGATAACTCTTGAATCAAAAAGGAAATCAAATATGAAATTTAAAAACATCTATAAATGAATTAAAGAAATGAATGTTGGTACATACTTCCTATCAAAACTTATGGAGTAAGTAGTAGTAATCAGGCTTTTGCATTAAAGAAAAACAGAAGAAAATTTAAACAACAGAATAAGAAGAGAGAATTGAGAAAAATAAGAACTGAAATAAATAAAAAAAAAAGCAAGTGAATTAAACACTAATTTTTGAATATTAGAATTAAATATATTATAGAAACAGCTTAAAATTTGATTAAAAAATAGATATCAAAAAGACAAGTTTGTAAATATTTTTTTAAAAAAAGCATAACACATATCCTAATGAAATCAATAGAACTAGAGGAGCACATTATCTATAAATCTTTTTGAAAATCTAAAGGAAATAGGTGATTTCCCATCAATATAAATTATCGAAATTAACTCAAGGAGTGAGAGAACTTGAAAACGTTAATTTCCATGAAAAATTTGGAAAATCATCAAAATTCAACATGGAAAAGACCCTAGGACCAGATGTGTTCACAGTTGAACTTCATTTAACTGTTAAATAAAAAATCATTACAAAGTTATTAAAACTCTTCCAATCAAAGGCAAATGAAAAGCTGTCCAATTTTTTAAATAAGCCAACATATATTCAGAACAAAAACCTGTTAGAGTACCAAAAAAAAAAAAAAAGCTATTTACCTACATCTCTTATGAATAAAGAAACAAAAACTATTTTTTAAAATTTCAAATAGAATCTTGCAACATATCTACTGATCATTATACTATGAACAGAAGGGCTAATTCCAGAAATGTTAGTGGGTGAAACAACAAGATATTGATCAATATAGTTTATTAAATACATAATCTAAACAAAAGAGAAAAAATATGATTATGCAAATAGATGCCAAAAAGAATTTGCTAAAATCCAGAAGTAATTCCTAATAAAAATGAGAAAAGATGAGGGACACCTGGATGGTGCATCAATTGAACGTCGGACCCTTGGTTTCAGCTCAGGTAGTGATCTCAGGATTGTGAGATCGACCCCCGCGAGGGGCTCCATGCTCAGTGGGGAATCTGCTTAAGATTCTCTCTCCTTCTCCCTCCACCCTCTCTCACTTGTTTTCTCTCTCTCTCTCTAGAATAAATAAATAAATCTTTTTTAAAAATGAGAAAAGATGGAAGCTACTATAAATATGACAAAAATATTTATTAAAATACAATAAATACTAAATGTTAATGATAATACACTAAAATCACTTTATTAAAGATCAGGAATTAAGCAGTGGTGACTCTTGTAACCGTTATTACTTAATATTGTCTTAGATAGTCTAGCAAAAGTAATAAGTCAAAAAAAATTTATAAACCACAAAAAAGAAAAAATTTAATACATTTCTTTTTTGCTAAAACACATATATACACTTTTTAAGGAATAGAAAACCCTGAGTCTGTAGCATGAATACAAATACAAATATATTTGTACAAATATACAAAAATCGCTAAAAAAATAAAGGAATGTTTGGCAACAAATAGGACTATTTTTTTAGCTTCTTGCCAGTATCTGATTCATTGAGAAGCTGAGCATTTAAAGACGACAGATACACCGTGTCATTCTTAGTTTTAATTATATACTAAATAAAATGAAAGCATAACATCATCAAATACTAAAGTTGAAAGTTACTTTGAAGATTTATCCATTCCAGTACTTAACATACTCTAGAAGCTGCTTGTATAAATCACAGAAATGACCACCGTGTCCATGCTTAGAGCATGCCCAGGTTCAGAAAGCTCTTCAGCTCATAAAACTACGTTCTACACGGAGCTGAAGTATGTCTTCCCACGATTTCCTTCTGTGAGCCCCAGCTTTATGTCTGAAAGCTTGTGACATATGCTTTCAACAGCTATTCTTTTTCCATCTTTCATTGATATTTAGTCTACTATCAAATCAGTCTTTGCTATTTTTTGAAAAATATCATTTGTGAAAAAAACAGATGTTGGTACAGAGCTTGGCATTTAAAGACCAACTATTTGCTGCTTGATGGATGGAGCCATTGTCTGCATAGTCTTACCTAACTGCCTCGTTAGTTCCTGTCACCCCCTAGTGTTTTATAAGCATGGCTGATGGGGACAAATTTGAAAATCTTAGTTCATTTGATTCACTAAGACTTTGCCATAAGGCTCACCATTAGGCAGTCAAATATTTTATTCTTTCTGCTTTGGCAAATTTGGAATTACATTGGGGAAATCAGTGTTTGAGATTATATTAAGAGAAAAATAAGATTCCAAATCAAGGACTACCCTAGTTGATGAGGAGGGGAAGGAAGAGGAGGAGGAAGATGCATACTCTTCTTTGAGACGAACATCATTTTCAAAACTTGGGTTCAAAGGAAAAAGTAACTCAATGCAAGTTGACATATTAACCTAGGAATTTTAGAAAACCCATCTTTGGTTTATCATACTGAACTGAGGTGAAACTACAAAATTTGGTTCAGGTGGGAAGAATGGAGAGAATGAAGACTCTAGACTCAGTTACAACTGAGCCAGCAGGTTAGGGGTGCAAAGGACATAAAAGAGATCAAGGAAACCAGGGAGCAGATGTTAGCATGCCGTTGCTCCCCAGTTCTTCACAGATGCCCATACAAAATTCTGACTCCTGGTGCTGTTGTTTTGGTTTAAGGGCAATCTCCTACGTCAGAGGACCTTAGAACTATGAACCTTTATTTCATATCATTAGTTTGAAGGAAGGGCCACATTTGCATTCAAGGGCTCACCATTTAGGGAGTTAGAATTTATGCTCCTGTGACATTCCTCTAGTCTATTTGTTTCTACTCCAAAGAAAATACTCCTCTATTTCGTAAACAGCAATTTAAACTTACATGATTCAATAGAAGATTTCACCTTCTACAGAACATTTGGCCATGACCTACGTGTGAATTCTGGGCAGTCACCTGATTCTTATAATTGAGTAGGATTTTTTTTGTTTTTGTTTTTTTTTAATATTTTCTGCCCTGTTACTAACCTCTCCCTAATTCCACCCCTCCACCCTGCCCCGGCCTCTGGCAATCACTTTTCTACTCTCTATTTCTATGAATTGCACTTTTTTTTTTTTTTTTTTAAGATTCTACATGTAAGTGATTCCATGCTGTAGTCTTTTGGCTTAATTTCTTACTTTAACAAATGCTTCCACATTTGGAACAGTTGAGGACATGTTAGGAGTTTATCATTAAATGTCATCCTTTCCCAAGAAATACAGTATTTTTGCTGAAGAATTTTGACGCACATTAAAATTGAAGACTAACTCTAAATGAGGTAAAGATAACTCTCAATTTTATCAAAGAAGGGTGCTTAGATGAAAGAATGACAAGACAGAATTCTAAAATAAGTGGAATAATAGATAATCATGGCAAAAATTAGCTCTTTTATCCAATACATATGTGGCTTAAATTTTAGCCACAGTGCACTTAGATGAAAGGCCCCATGGTAAATGTTCATTTTGCTTCATATTACATTAACTTGTTTATCTTCCTCACTGGGCTATGCAGTCCTCAAGGACAGCCAGCGTATTCTATTTATCTTTATGTACTTCAAGTCAAAGAGCAATACATTAGGAGAAATAAATTAGATCTTAATTGAGGGTACTCTTGTCTCCAGCCATCAGACGTGGCTATAGAGGAGACACAAGTAGGATGCTAGAAATGTCACTGCACATTTGTTCAGGAAATGTGGAAGTCCTCAATAAAATTAGCTAGATAGACTAATGTCTATGTAAAATCTTGACTGTTATCCAAAGACAAAGAATGGCAAAGTTTCCTTAGCTGTCATTTCTTTCTGCCTCTAAGACTATGAAACCTACAAAAGACATAAGTAATAAATAAATAAAATCACTTAATGGGCTTTCATTTCATTATGACACTGTACTAAGAGAGTTAAATAACTATGCTCTCTGCCCTTTGAGGTTCATAACTGATGGTGAATAACAACTTCTAAGCAGGCAATTGGAGGTATACAAATGTGACACAGAATCACACACACTCCTTCTGGAGCTTTATACGCAGACAAACTTGAGTCAACCTTTGTTCTTAAGACTTTTTGATCTAAGAGGAGAATAAAATATGCACGTTCGTCTCTTCATGGCAACAGAACTACCCATGTAATCTAAGTGCCCGATGGAACACTGAATAAATGAAGGAGTTTTAATACATTTCTTTTTTTGTAGATTCCTAAATGGCTCTGTCTCCTTTTGATCCAGATGTAGCCCCACAGTTTTCTCCGCCAGGGTACCCTGGCTTAGGAAAGATGGCCTAGATTTTGAAAAAGACCTTTAAAGGAGACTAGGAAGTAATGCGTGAACTGGTCACTTACTTTAGATTTGAGGACTCTCCTTGGAGGAGGTCTGTCATTTCGATTGCCCTGCCCTGGAGGTGGCATCTTAAAAGATTTTTGAGGTTCCCAACATCAATTTTCAATGGTTCTAAGATAGAAATCTTTCCTATAAGTTTGCCAATTTGTCTCATTTTTGATACCAACTGAAATTATTTTGCAAATTTTTTTTGTTCCAAACAAATTGTACTTCATATGACTAAATTTCCTTCCCAAGTACCATTCTGTCAACACAGTCTGTCCTTGTGAATTTTTATTGCAGATCAGTATTGGCATGCTACAGGACATATTGGAGAGAAATCAGAATGTTAGTATGCATTTCTATAAAATATTTCCAGTAGTGCCTCACGTTAGCTGCAATATCCTATGGCTCCAACAGTAATATAATCAAGGAGAATAGAATACATGGATCGTATTTTTGTAAAACATAATTATGCTCCTTTAAATGGACGACATTTCCACACTTCACCTGTGCATGTATAAGATAGAATTAATTTTAAAGAACCAAAAACCCATGAAATAGCCTTTGTTTACAAAAACTGATTTCAAAAAATGAGTCAGCTATTAGAAACCTCACTTTTCCCCATATGCCTGTTTGTGGATTAGATCTTTTATTTTTATTTTTTTTTCCCTGAAGAACGAATCCTCCAGACTTGGTGAGACGAATTGTTGGTTCTAAATAAAAATATCTCCTCCTTGTGCCTTCTTTATCCCTCTCCCATGTGTGTTTGTGATCTTTATACACTTGTACTCCCTATTTAAACAATGTTGTAGATTATATTGGGGGAAAGAGAAGGGGGTCAGAGATGTGGCAATTTACTGTTTCCTTTGTTTTATTTTCATTGCAATTTCTTTCCCTCTCAGAAACATTTTCCCAGAGTATGATGTTTGCATCAATAAAAAAAGTTATGGAACTAAATAACAGACATAGGGAATGATGAAGAGGCGTGTCTCACAGAGCATACTAAATACCTATTTGAACAATTTGAAGGATTTAAATAATTTCTTTTTTTTTTTTTTAAAGATTTTATTTATTTATTCGACAGAGAGAGAGACAGCCAGCGAGAGGGGGAACACAAGCAGGGGGAGTGGGAGAGGAAGAAGCAGGCTCATAGCGGAGGAGCCTGATGTGGGGCTCGATCCCAGAACGCCAGGATCACGCCCTGAGCCGAAGGCAGGCGCTTAACCGCTGTGCCACCCAGGCGCCCCAATGAAGGATTTAAATAATTTCTTATTGAATAAAATTAGCTCTACGTATCTATCACTAGAGATGTTGTTTTAAACTTATAAAAAGTTCTGCCTTGCATGTAAAATTAATATCTGGTGGGCTTCACTGAAATTTTCTTTAAATACCCGTAGTTGTTTTATATATATTATCAGAGTGCAAGATTTATTATTTATAAGAATGAAACTTATGGAAAAGTGGCAAAATAAACTTAGTACTCCCTTTATTCAACAGAGCTATGGGGTAGGAAAAAAAAAATAAGGAAGAAAGTAGGATAATAGGGCCAAAAAAGGGAGAAAAAAGGATGGGGCCAGCTCCCAGTGAGCTATAAATCCAACTAGAGGGCTGATGGAAATTAAGATGGGTGGATCAGGATAAGAGTGGAATTGGGGGGGGGGGTGGCGCCTGGGTGGCGCAGTCCTTAAGCATCTGCTTTCAGCTCAGGGCGTGATCCCGGCGTTCTGGGATCGAGCCCCACATCAGGCTTCTCCACTAGGAGCCTGCTTCTTCCTCTCCCACTCCCCCTGCTTGTGTTCCCTCTCTCGCTGGCTGTCTCTCTCTGTCAAATAAATAAATAAAATCTTTAAAAAAAAAAAAAAGAGTGGAACTGGGGAGAAGAATCAAAAGGGAGGTGGAAGGTAGGAAACACGGGCAGTAAATCTGGTCACGTGGCATAGGGAGCTGGCTCTTAAATCTGGTGTGCAGCATCGTTTGGACATGAAGCTATTTCTCCAGGAATAGGTGTGTGCCTTGCAAGTTTCCTTGCAGATGTCTTGAATGTTTTTCGCTTTCTACTGTTGCATAACAAATTACTCAAATGTAGTGGTTTAAAACAAAACCTATTTATTAGTCCAGATGTTGTAGGTGGGAAGTCTGTATGTGGGTTCCCTGCTTGGGTTCTCACAACGTGGAAATCAAAATTTCAGTCAGATTGGTTCTATCTGGAGGCTCTGGGAAGAGTCCATTTCCAGGCTCGTTCAGATTGTTGGCAGAAGCCAATTCCTTGAGGCTGTAGGTCTGAAGGCCTTTTTTCCTTGCTTATTGTCAGTCAGAAGATGTTCTTGGCTCTGGGATTCCATTAGCATTCCTTATGTGATCCCCTCCATCTTCCAACCAGTAATGGTCCATCAAGTGCTTTTCATGATTGAAATCTCTCTGACCTCCTATTCTGGCACCAGACCCAGAAACCTTTCTGTTTTTAAAGGGCTCACCTCATTAGACCTGGCCCATTCAGATAACCTCCCTATCTTAAGGAAACTGGGTCAGTTGATCTATAACTTTAATTATATCTGCAAAATCCCTTTGCCAGGTAACATGTATAGTCATGGGAGAGATGTTCCATTGTGTCACAGAGGAGAGAATTATAAAGAGCAAGGGTTATTGAGGGTCATTCTCAGAAGTCTGACTACCGCATCCCTTCTGGAATTTAGACTGGATATTGTCAGACATTTATACTGAACTCCACAAAAGCATGATTTTGAAAGTTCACTTAGCACATTGATGATCCTACATAATCAAGTAAAGCTAAATCATAGATTTTCCCTCAAAAAATTTTTTTAAAAGATTTTATCTATTTATTTGTCACAGAGAGAGAGAGCACAAGCAGGGAGAGCAGCAGGCAGAAGGAGAAGCAGGCTTCCACCAAGCAGGGAGCCCGATGCAGGGCTGGATCCCAGGACCCTGGGATCATGACCTGAGCCCAAGGCAGATGCTTAACCGACTAAGCCACCCAGGTGCCCCTCTCCCTCAAAAATTTTTTTAAAAAGCAAAATAATAATTACTGTGAACTAGCAATTAACAAAAGAAAGAAACTAGGTTTCATACTATAGTCTTTGAAAAATGGTTTTCTGGGGAAAAAAATGACAAATGATTCCAGGGTTTACTACTCTTTCTGCATAGTTCTTCTCAAAGAAAGAATACATGGTGAGGGGCGCCTGGGCTCAGGCTCAGGTCCTGGGATTGAGCCCCCAAACAGGCTCCCTGCTNAACAGGAAGCTTGCTTCTCCCTCTCACACTCCTCTTGCTTGTGTTCCCTTTCTCGCTGTCTCTGTCAAATAAATAAATAAATTCTTTAAAAAAAAAAAAAAAAGGAATACATGATGGAGGTGAAGATAATGGACGTAATTTAAAAATCTCACTAACAATTCCCCAGTGTGGAGACCAGCTGAATGACAGGGTGTGTAAAGCTCAGAGAAATATGCAGGTAATTCCTTTAGTGCAGAGGCAGGGTTAGATCAACTTAGCAACTTACCGGAGTCAGAAAATTGCCATGGCTTGCCCTCAGCTTTTTCCAGAATGGGAAGCTTGCTAGAGGGAGCTCGCTATTAATCCTAATTGCCCAGAGTTAATTATCCCCAGTAGGAAAAAAAGACGTAGC
Source organism: Ursus maritimus (assembly GCF_017311325.1). Classification (NCBI taxonomy): domain Eukaryota; kingdom Metazoa; phylum Chordata; class Mammalia; order Carnivora; family Ursidae; genus Ursus; species Ursus maritimus. The sequence continues at coordinate 32,001,213 of NW_024426774.1, read as the reverse complement.
AAAAAGAAAGGCGGAGGAAGAATGAGTATTATAAATAAGATGCTTCACCGTGGAAGAACAGCGTAACCCAAGCCCGCATGCTTACCTATCATTTCATCACCTAACTGGGAAAGGGCTGGGAAAGCTCTTTGAGAGGGAGAGCAAGGAGTGAAGGAAATTGAACTTCTGAATCTGATTATCTGTCTGGAGAAGGTTCCATGCGTTTCATCCTGAATTGGAAAGAATTACAGGAAGTCTGCGGGGAATACCCATATAAACACAACAAACAGGTCTGCTGAGCACTAGTGCAAGCTTTTAAAAACAATTTCAGAAGGAAAAGTAAAGACCAAACCAGTCAACCACAACTGCTCAGAGCCCTAGCCAAAATATTCAGTTCCTCTCTTTGTACCCTCTGCAGTGCAATTGCATACAGACCACAGTCTTCAAACCGAAGCTCTAGAAAATAAATAAACAGAAATCTAAGATAATGAGAAGGGAGTCAAGGGGAATTAATTTTTTAAAGATTATATTTATTTATTTTTCAGGGAGAGAGAGTACAAGCACAGGGAGCGGCAGGCAGAGGCAGAAGCAGGCCCCCTGCTGAGCAAGAGGCCGGTTGTGGGGCTCCATCCCAGGACCCTGGGATCATGATCTGAGCAAAGGCAGATGCTTAACCAACTGAGCCACCCAGGCACCCCAAGGGAAATTTATTTTTCAAAAGTAATTCAAGGTCATGAAGCAGTTTTCATGTTAATCACCAGTAGGATAAAGGATCTGATAGTGTAACAATGCGAAGGAAGGCAAGTTTTGCAGGTTTGTGCCTCAGCTAAATACAGCACAAGCACCTTGCTCCACCCCAGATCTGTATATACTCTGCACCCCCCTCAGCTGGTCATGGAGTTCTGGGGCATTAGCAAGTGCAATGGACTGAGGTCCTGAAGCCACCGTCAGATGAGAGGAACAGAGATCATTGCACATAATTTCCTTGTGATATTATCTGTGAAGAATGTCCAGCAAATACTTTGCAACTTACCTCATTAGTCTTAGCACCTGCTTGTTTTCATATATATATATATATATAGCATTTTTAACTATTATTAAATTTTAAAATTAGGAATATATCATATAAATGACAAGGGCCAGTATCACACATAACACATTTCCTCTCTCTTTAGGATAATATTACTAATATTTTGCAGTAGGTCTTCTCACTAGTGTGTCTTTATTTCTGCTACTACATTTCCTAAGCACATTAGAATGAATAGTAGGAAGAGTTGATCGATGATAGAGAAGAATAGCTATGCACACACACAGTACAATGGGGTTAATTTATTTCATGAATAATCCATGCATAATTTATTGATGACTACACAAAATACTTCTTAGAAATTTAGAAAAACATAATGTCAAATTTTCTACTTATTTCTGGTAATGCTTTTATATGTAAGTCATGTATAGTACTTAGAGAGCCAACATAGTAAAATAAAATAAAATAAATTTCATGATTTGATATGAATTTAAAGTGCAGAAATGTAGCATGGCTCTCTAAAGATTAGCTTCCAGTTCCAAACATAGTTTTATAGAAAAATTGTGCTTCCAAGCTCAGCCTATGTCTGTGATTTTTTACCCACCAAAAAATTACCAGGAATGATTCATAACTAGGTTGAATAAATGGATTCAAGATGGAAATGCACTCATTTCCATGAAAGTGATGATGACAGATGATTCATTTTCTTACTAGTTCCGAGTGTATTTGTTAATAAAAATGAAACACAATAAGCTCATTGCTGTATACTCTATAGGATTATGCTGATTTTTCTCCTATATGGGTAGGCAGTGCAGACCATTAGCAGGATGTAGTTTAGTTAACGTAAGACATGAATAGGTTTCCTGAGACAAAACAGCTCAGTTATCAGAAAAAAAAAATTATGATTTTTCGATTGTGTAGAAAAGATTATCGGACATAATAAAACAAAAATACGAAATTGCCATCATTTTAATATTTACATAGGTGTGAATATCCTGATGACTTTGCAATTTTTGTTTGCAAAAGAAATTGTTACACAGGATGCTGAAGGGAAATTAACATCTCAGCATTAACAAAAACAGTTTCGAGTTACCTTACACCATTTTCCTTCTAATTTTTATAGCTTCCAAGTTATTGGAAATTTTTTTAAAGAAAATTCAACGCCTCAGACTTATAAATATATTTTCTTATTTAAAAAAAAAAAAACCAACGGATTCTTTGGCAAGCGAGATAATCTTCAAGCAAAAACCAGTATTTTAAAATGTGTTCTCAGGAAACCTAAAAGGCTTATTTTTGGCAATACTAGTCAACATGCTGTCAGTTACCTCCTCCAAGATGCAATTACAGTCAGCACTAAATAATTTTGAGCTTCCGGCAAGAGGCTATATTCAAAAAGGTTTCCACAGACCTATAAGCAAATTCACTACTTCTAAAAGAACTAGCAGAACAAAACCTCACAAACCATTTTCTGGCAGATAGCTCATGGTGGAAAAGTTTGGATATTGCCTGGTTTTTATTATTGAATGTTACCTTCAAGACACAAAACATTAAGGTTAATTTTCCTTTTATAGACTGCCAAGAAATTCTTTGTCACCAATTTTAAATTTTCTGAGAAGAGAGAGAAAATTTAAAAGCCACCAGCAGTTTGGTGTAGCTTTTCCTATTACTGTCTCACTCTTACTTGTGGACTTAAATTGCAGATCATCCCCCTAACTCCCAGATGCTTAAAAAATATGTGTGTATCCTCCAAACATCTCGAAAAAAGAAGTTACGAGATGACTAATATCATTTCCGTAGTACATTTGTGGAAACTAAGACAAAGACATAAAAATGAATTCATCACGTCTTAAAGATTTTTAGGGGTCTAGTGATAATTCAACCCTTGTTTTCTGCTAAATCCCCAAACACAATTGTCATTGTCACACTAGACGTAAAATGTACTAGAGAGAAATTGTTTCAACAATGTAAACAATGTTGTAATTTATGACTATAGTCTATGTTCTAAGGGACATTGCTAAGATCTCTTTTCTGAGTCATGGGCTTATCAAATGATGAAAAAAGTAACTTTATTCCATCAAATGATGGAATATAGTCAATAGACTGCTTAAATGTGAAAGTTTTAAAGATGGGCTTTACTATAACAGACTACTTTTGCATTGATTCATGCCACATAGAAGAAAAATTCAGGATCTGTGAATCAGATACAGACATAAATAGATGTAGACATAAATCTTGATGTTCTAACATTATTCTCTCAGTAAAATGATTTTACTGTCCAAGTGAGTAAAAGTGTCTTTTCCCATTGCATACATAGTCATTCTAAGCTCACCTCATTAAGTCACTGCCCAGGAAAGTACCTTAACAATGCTAAAAAATATAAAGTGCTATTTAAAGTCAAATTCTTATCAATTTCCAACATAGAAAATCTTCTACAATTGGCATGATGGGAGACCAGAGAAATCTAGTATTTTTATTCAGTGCTAAATGATCCATTTAAAAAACCAGACAGGCATATTTCATTGGGGTATCATATATTATATAATATTAGCTCTTTCCTCTAAACGCAATGTTTATATAAATTGAAAAATACTGTCCCATTGATGGATACTATGGATGAATGTCTAACTTCAACTTCATTTGTGTTTATTCTTTTCCAACTCTTCATGCTGTACATTAAGAGAACCAATTGATCTATTTAAAAATATTTATATTGAGCTGTTGCTATATGTCATTCCCTGTAGGGATTCAGAGTTGATTCCTTAAGAAACTCATGCACAAATAAGAGCTTACTAAAAACTAGTCAGACCTCAGCACTATAATTCAAAGTTTTCATGTTCTGCTTTAAATTATTAATATATAATGCTAAAAGCCCATCAGTGATGAAAATAGTCACAATAAACTCAGATATTGTGTATTTTCATTTGTTTCATAATTTGGAAATTTACTATTTTGGGTCCTCTTTAATTGAAACATATCAATATAATGATATAGAGACAAAAAAGACAACATAAAAGATCAATGAAATGAAGAACTGGTTCTTTGAAAAAATTAACGAAATTGACAAATTCTTAGCTAGACTCACCAAGAAAAAATGAGATGAGACTCAAATAGTAAAATGAGAAATGAAAGAGGAAATGTTATAACGGATACCACAGGAATACAAAGGATCATAAGAGACTACTATGAATAATTATAAGCTAATGAATTGGACAACCTAGAAGTTATGGAAAAATTCCTAGGAACAGATAAGACTGAATCATGATGAAGCAGAAAACATAAAAAGACTGATTATTAGTAAGGAGATTGAATCAGTAATCAAAAACCTTCCAATAGGGGTGTCTGGGTGGCTCAGTCGGTTAAGCATCTGCCATCGGCTCAGGTCATGATCTTGGGGTCCTGGGATTGAGCAGCATGTCGGGCTCCCTGCCTAGTGGGGAGTCTGCATCTCCCTTTGTCCCTTCCCCGCTTGTGCACACACACTTTCTCTCTCTCTCAAATAAATGAAATCTTTAAAACAAACAGAAACACCTTCCAACAAACAAAAGTCCAGGACGAGACAGCTTTGGTGAATTCTACCAAACATTCAAAGAAAAATTAACACCAATCCTTCTCAAACTCCTCCATAAAATAGAAGAGGAGAGAACCCTTCCAAACTTGTTTTACAAGGCAAACATTACCCTGATACCAAAACCAAACAAGGATGCCGCAGGAAAAGAAAATTATAAGCCAGCATGCCCTATGAACATAATGTGAAAAAAAATCCTCAAAAAATATTACTAACCAAATTCAACAATTCATTAAAAGGATTGTACACCAAGATCAAGTAGAATTTGTGTGTGTGTGTGTATATATATATATATATATATATATATATATATA
>NW_024426774.1:31907820-31996310 GCF_017311325.1 Ursus maritimus | reverse complement strand
ATATATATATATATATATATATATATATATATATATATACTAAGCTCATAGATACAAACTGTAGTGGTTGCCAGAAGTGGGGGGTAAGGGGTGGGAGAAATGGGTACAGCTGTTTTTTTTTTTTTTTAGTTAATTTGAATATTAAAGTCTTTTTGTCTGATTCTGTGTTCTATTCCTTGGCGCCTACTGATTCTATGTTCTGTACTTACTACCATAGAAATGCTCACTTAATAAATTGCTTGATAGGAAAACACTTTTCTGTAAGTCAGCATATACTTTATAGCCTCTGAAATTTTTAAAAATAATTTATTGAGTTGAAATTCACATAACATAAAATTAACCATTTTCAGTGAACAATTCAGTGGCGTGTAGCACTTACACAGCATTGTAGAACCTTCTAGCTAGTTTTAAAACATTTCCATTGCTCTAGAGGAAATTTCCATACACATCAAGCAGTTCCATCCCATTTCCTCCCCTCTCCCAGCCCCTGATCACTACCAATCTGCATTCTGTCTCTAAGAATTTGTTGATTCTAGACATTTCATGTAAATGGAACCATACAACATGGACCATTTGCATCTGGCTTCTTTCAGTTACCATAATCTTTTTGCGGTTCATCCATGTTGTAGCATGTATCACTCACTACTTTTTTTTTAATGGCTGAATAATATTCTATTGTATGTATATACCACAGTTTGTTCATTCATCCCTGATGAGCACAGCTGTTTCCACCTTTTGGCTATTATAAATAGTGCTGCTGTGAACATGCACACAGGTGTCTTTGTTTGAGTACCTGTTTTCAATTCTGGGGGTAAAGAACTGCCCACTCCAACATCTTCCCAGAGGCTGAGACCACCCTTGCCTGCCACCTTTTTCTTGTCTTAAAAATGCCCTTTCTAAATCATTGTCCCAGCCTGAGGGTGAAGAGGAAAATCACCCAGAGCAGGCCCAGGCCAGCAGGCCTCAGAAGATGGGAAGTTACTAGTAATATTAAGACAAAACCAGAAGACCCGCTTGAGCAAGAGATAACCAGCCATTTCTGCCTCTGTAAACAGGTTTCCCCCATGAGCTTCCCGCCACTGCCCTGACCACTGTTTCTGCCTGCAGCATTCCCCCCCCCCTCAATTTATACCCACCTACCAGCAGTCAGCACAGCCCTTGTAACTTGACCCCCTGCACTGCCCTATAAAAGCTCTGTAACCCCACTACCCCAGGGCCCAGAATTTCAAGTGTGAGCTCATCTGGGTCCGCCAGTATAAAATAAACCCAAGTTCTCCTACTTCTCCACATGTCAGTTGGTTTCTCAGTGGTCTGATTTTTATTTTCCACAACAAGGGCATCCTGGAGTTGAGGAAGGAGCCTTAGACCATAGAATTTGGAAGAACTGAGAGATCATCTAGTCTTGCCTCCTGTTGTGACAGAGCAGGAGACAGGGGCCCAAAGAGAGGAAGGGCAAAACCGGAAATGTAGCCCTGCCCTTAGCACATCTCACTGCTTCTCCCAGGCACAAGGAGCCTCATGAAACAGGCTCAAGTCTTAAGGGTGCATACGGCTTCCTGATAACAATCATTTTGGGGGGCCACCAGGTAGGAGGAGCACTCCTGCCTGAGTCCATGCCTTAGTATGACAAATGGCCTGCCCATATACTTTGGCCCCAAATTCAAGGATATCTGGCCCTTACTGGCCCCTGATCCCCTCCCTGTCCTGGAAGCCTGGGAAGGGGCTGGCCTTGGGACTCGCAAGGGACATCACCTCTTTCTGCTGCTGCACCCTCCCTCCCCAGAGGGTCTGGGGGCTGCCTACCTGCTTCTGCCCTCCCAGGAGGTCTCAGCCCACTATTGACACTTCTGCAACCCAAAGAAACTAAATAAAGCCATATGTATTTGCAAAACAAATCTAGGAGTGGGATTGCAGGGTAACATGGTAATTTTGTTTAACTTTGAAAGAATCAACAAACTGTTTCCCATAATGGCTGAACAGTTTTATATTCCACTAGCAATATATGAGAGTTCTAATTTCTCCACGTTCTCACCAACATTTGTGGGGTTTTTTTAATTATAGTATCCCCTGAAATTTTGCACTCTTTAAAATACAGTAATTGAAGTTCTAATTGCTTTTAAAGCAAAGACAATAAAAAAAAACAAATAAAAATAAAACAAAAACCCAAACCACATTTCCTGCATGAATCCCCCCAAATCTGCTTCTACTCTAGGATTCAGAATTCTCATGTTGATGATGGGCACGCATGGTAGGTAAATATTCATCAGAATACTTCTTTTTCCTCTTTTAATGTGGTTAGCAGGGTGCTGTACCTAATCCAAAAGAAATGTAAAAGCCTTCGAAATAACTAAACCATTTATGTACCCTGGTGGGATGTTTCTCTGACAAAGATCAAGAAGGTTTAATTAACAATTCATTGACTGAATCAAAGTTAAATGCATTCTCTCAGTTAAAGCATGGGTGTAGCATTTAATGAGTCAGAGCTTACACTAGCAGAACCTAATTGCACACACAGTGGTAGTAACTATCCCTTCACAGTAAACTTGCTCAACAGGCTGTGTCTGTTCAAAATAGAAAGCCAGAGAGAGCAGAGAAGGAAAGAATTAGCCAATATGGCAGAGCTGATAAAGAAACATGTCTGTCCTCCATGGGCTGCATGTAAGTGTCAGTGAACGTAATACCCTCACATTTCAAGGACTTAACACAGGTAAATAAATCAACCACATGCACACAAAATTGTAAAAATTATCTGAATAAACTCAGGCACAAATTACCTATATAATTAAACCCTCCTCTCTTGATACCTCCAGAATCCTACTATTGAATTTTCAATCACTTGTGCCGATAAGCTAAAGAACAAGGGTACCCTATTAATTACAAAGGTGTTCCATCTTTATCACAGTCCAAATACACGATATTAGAGGCACTTCTAGTAGATTAAGCACTAACTTAAAAGAGCTGGAAGTAAAGAAACATTAATATAGTAGATAAAATATATTGCACTCCTGTTCTGTGCTAATCACTCCTCGAGGCACATAGATCTCATTTTTATTTTCACAAATATCCTGTGAGGTAAGCTATATGCCACTACTCCAGTTTTATAGTTGAAGGAAACAAATTTCAGTAAGGTTAAATAATTTCTACAGAGTCACACATCTCATAAGACATATACCAGATTTCGAATCCCATCTATCTACCCCCCGCATCTACAGTGACACCACCTGAGCAATATAAGAAATCATACCCCTGCTACCATGACCACCATTTTATATTTTATTTTTATTTCTTTATTTTTTAAAAAGTTTTTATTTCTTTATTTGAGAGACAGAGAGAGAGAGAGAGAGAGAGAGAAAGCAGGAGCAGGGAGCCAGGCAGAGGGAGATGGAGAAGCAGACTCCCTACTGAGCACAGACCCTGACGTGGGGCTCGATCCCAGGACTCCAGGATCATGACCTGAGCCAAAGGCAGGCACTTAACCACTGAGCCACACAGGTGCCCCCATATTTTATTTTTAAAACAAGATAATTCTATTGCTTTTTCCTGATTACAAAGCAATATTTCATCGGTATTAAAGAAATAAAGTATAAAGAAAAGAGGAAATAACCTATATATAATGTCATCATACAAAGATAGCACTTCAATATGTAGTCAATTGTTTTTCTAAGGATGCAAACACATACATATATTTAAAAGAGAGGGAGAAAGGGACAGAGAGAGTGATGACCTGGCACATATTAAGTATCTGATATTACTAGGACTTTTTTATAATTATAATAATTACTATGGCTGCACGTACCTGTACTTCATCTCTTTGTATTGCCGTGAAACATTCTAGTGTATAGATATACCACAGCTCATCATTTCTGCCTTAGATGGACATTTAGGTTGTTTCTGATTTGAGGCTATTGCAAATACTACTACTATAAGCATTTCTTTACACATTATGTTGCTTTGCACATAGCATGTACCGATACTCCAGAGAAAAATAAAAAGGGCCCCAATGAATGGCATTCAACAGGATTCTAACGTAAATATTATCATCGTGACCATTTTCAAGCTACTGCTGATCTTAAGTCGGATTGCAGTTTCTGAAAATTTAACAGCTGGGTCTTTGAGCCGGAACTAGCTGATCTGAACTTACACTCACTTCTATATAAATATAGAATTGGCTAGATTATAAACTATGTACATGATCAACTGTAGTGAATAATGCCAAATAGTTTACCAAAGTAATAGTACTAATTTACACCCCTGCAGCAGTGCATGCGAGTTCCCATTGTGTGTCAGATGTCAGACTGCAAAGTGTAGTCATTCTAGAGGGTACATGGTAGTATGTCATTGTGGTCTTATTTTCCATTTCCCTGATTACCAATGAGCTTGATCATTTTTTCATGGACTTTTGGCATTTCAGTGTTCTCATGCCTCTTGAAGTCATTTGCTTATTTTCTGCTTAGTTGTCTATTTTTTCTTACTGATTTTAGAGCTTAGGTATTTTGGATATATCCATGTTATTTGTTACTAAAATTTCTTTACCAAGACTATAGCTTGCCTTTTCACTCTCTTAATGGAGTCTTTTGATGAACAGTCTTAATGTACTCAAGTTTATTCATCTTAATGTCGTGATTAGAGTTTTTGGTTTGTTTGAGACATATTTTACTTATCTAAGATCATAAAGATGTTCTCCTTGATTGTCCCTACAGGTTCTTTATTGTTTCGCTTTTCACATTTTGATTTATTTTCTATATAAAAGATAGTTTTGTGTATGACATGAAGTAGGAGCCAAATTTCATTTTTATTTTTATAGATATAAAATGCCCCAGCATGATTTATTGAAAAATATTTTCCTTTCCCAGCTTTGGAGTAGCACTCTTTTTATAAATTAAGACTCTACATATGCTTGGGTCTTTTTCTGGGATTTCTATTTTATTCCACTGCTCTATTTGTCTATCTTTACATGCGTATCACACTATCTTATTTAGAGCAGCATTATAAAAAGTCTGGTTGGAACAAACCCACTCACTTTGTTCTTCTCCAGGAATATTATGGCTACTTAAATTTTTTTTAAAACAGATTTATTGAGGTATAATTAAGTTACAGTGAACTGCTCATATTTGAAGTGTCAATTTGCTAAGTTTGGCATATACATACACCCATTAAAAACATAATCGGAAGTCAAGATAGTGAATATATCCATAACACAAAATGGTTTTTTCGTGCCCATTTGTTGTCCCTCTATCCCTCTCTTCACTGTTCCCTGCATCCCCAGGCAACCACTAATCTGTGTTCTATCAGAATGAATTAATTTGCACTTTCTAGAGTTTTATACAAATAAAATCATAGAGTGTATACTGCCTTTTATTGGCTTTGTTCACTTGGTGTAATTATTTTGAGATTCATCCATGTCGTGTGTATAACTAGTTCAATTTCTTCCCCCCAGACCTCAAGTAGGATTTTAATGTGTGGATATTCCACAATTTGCTGTCCATCCCTTTGTTGATGAACGTTTTTGTTGTTCTGAGTATTTGCCTATTGTAAATAAAGTTTCTATAAACGTTCAAGTATACGTTTTTATATGGATGTACATACTGAGTTGTGAAATGGCTGGGTAATAAAGTAGCAGTATGTTTAACCTTGTAAAAAAACTGTCAAACTTGTTTCAAAGTGGTTGTACCATTTTACATTCCTAAAATCAATGGAAAGTTGGCATTGTGCCACATCCCCAGCAAGATCTGGTATAACCAGTCTGTTTTAGACTGTGTGTAGAGGCATCTCATTGTGGTCTCAGTTTGCATTTTTGAAACCATTACTGTGGAGTATCTCAAAAGATAACTCGGCTTATCTGTCATCTACATACTACTTTGGTGGAGTGTCCAAATCTTTCACCCATTTTTTTCAGTTGGATTGCTTGTTTTCTTACTGAGTTTTGAGCATTTTCTTATATATATTCTTCATACAAATCCTTCATCATATATGTGATTTACAAATATTTTCTCCTGCACTGCAACTTGTTTTCATTCTCTTAACAGTATTTTTTGAAGAGCAGAGGTTCTTCATTTGCTGAGTCTAATTAATCAGTTTTTTTCTTTTACGAGTCTTGCTTTTAGTGTGTAATCTAAGAAATCTTAGCTTAACCCCCACACAAATATTTTCTTCTATGTTTCTTCTATATGCTTTATAATTTTAGGTGTTACATGAATATCCATAATTCATTTTACTTAATTTTTGTATGTAGTGCAAAGTACAGATGGATGTTTATTTTTTTGCAAGCAGATTGTCCTTTCTCTACCAAGAGTTTTTGCACCTTCCTAAAAAACCCAATTGATGTTTTATGTGTAGATCTATTTTTTATTCTTTATTCATCCCAATTGGTCTCTTTGTTTATCTGGATGTCAATGCCATATTTTCCTGATTACCATAGTTTTATAATAAGGCTTGAAGTCCAGTAGGCCTAATTCTCCAATTTTTTTTCCAATTTTTAAAAGCAAGTTTTTTTTTTAAGTATTCTAGGTCCTTTGTATTTCCATATTAATTTTAGAATCAGCATATTAATTCATATCAAAAAATCGTGCTTGTATTTTGATTATGATTTAATCAAATCTGTAGATCAATCTGGGGAGACTTGATACCTTAACAAAACTGCATTTTATGATCAATGACCATGATATATCTTTCTATTTATTTAAGTCTTCCTTTAAGTATCTGTAGAATCTGTAGTGATGTCACCTCTCTCATTCTTGATGTTAGTCACTTGTGTTTTCTTTTTTCCTCCTGATCAGTTATGTTAGTTTCATCAATATTTTCAAAAAACCACCTTTTGGTGATTTTCTTTATTGTTTTTTTGTCTTATGGTCATTAATTTTCACTCTGGTCTTTATTATATTTTTTCTTCTATATAGGCTATATTTTGTGTTATATATTATTTGCCTTCCTTAACTAGTTTCTTAAGGTGGATGTTAAGTAATTAAATCTGGTTTTTATTGTAGGCGTTAAATGCTGTAAATTTCCCTTTAATTACTGTGTGCCATGAGTTTTTGTATTCAGTATCAACTATTTTCTGATTTTTCTTTTTTATTTTCTCTTTGATCCATAGATTATTTGTAAGGATATTATTTAGTTCCCCAAATTGGTAAATTTTACAGATATATTTCTGTTACTGACTTCTAATTTTATTCTGCTTTCATTATATAACAATTTTTTATGCTATTCTTGTATAACTTAAATCATTTTCAATTTACTGAGATTTTTTCAAAAGCCCAGAATACGGTCTATCTTGGTAAATGCTCCTTTATAAAGTATAGTTAACATGTATTCTGCTGTTGCTGTGTGGAATGTTCTTCAAATGATCATTCCTTACCTCCTCACCCAAAAGCAATAGCTATTAACATTCTGGATGGAGTCTGCCTTTCATTTATTATTTTCTTCTATCCATTTATTTTTTTGTAGTTAATAATACATTAAACTGTGATTCCTGATGTTTTTAATTAACAATAGAAACATTTTCCAACATCAGTGTATATACACTTTAATACCATTTCAAGATTCATAGTATTCATCAGGTGCATGACCTATGTTTGACTTAATTATTCATGTTCCTTAAATACTTCCTAGAATAAAACATGCCAATAAATATTAATAAATAAGTATGAAATATAATCATTACCTTTTAGGTTATATTCAAATACTAATATAAAGTTACGTGATCATCTTTGTGGAAGAAACTTTGACATCATTCTGATTATCTCCTTAGTATATGGATAAATAAAAATGAATTTTCTAGATGAAAGTAGGGCTGTTTTTCAGACTATTCACACGTGTCCTCATACTGATTTCCAGAAAGCGTGTATCAATTTGCCATCCCAGAAGATTTATAAATGCCTCTGTCTCTCATTAACATTAGATGTCATTTCCTTAAATCTTCATTAATTTGATAAGTAGGAAACATATTGGTATTATATATTTCTCTGATTATTTGGTCAAATTTTTTAATACATTTTTGGGCTCTCCTGTGAAAATTTTGTTTTTGACCCTTTCCTTTTTTTCTATTAAAGTATATCCATTGCTTTGTGGATTGGGGCATGAAAGAAAGAAGAAAATAAAAGATGACACTGTGAGAAAATATGAGTATGTACAAATGCATAAGGAAAATATTAATGAAATTTTGCTGTCCAAAATTATTTAGCTTCTCTTTGAATACTTAAAAGAGCACAAAGGAAGTTTTCTAAAGTTCTTATTTTCGGCAGTTTTATTTTCCTACAACATCGAGCCAATTTTCATGAGGAGAAAAGCTTAAGAAAGGAAGTCATGCAACAGAAAAATCCCCTGTAACTGTAATATCCACCCCCACTGTGATTGGTCTTTCTTCTTTTGGCATAAATTTTTTTCATACTTGGTACTCATATTTTCCTACCTCAAAATATCCATATTGCCTTACTTTTATTATTCTGTTTCTTAGAATTTAAGGATGTGTTCCTGCCTTTCCTGATGACAGTGCTAAAAAAATCCAGGCACTACTAAAGATTCTTTAGGATTATATCCTCTGTAAGCAGTGTCTTTCAAGAAAATCACTACTTAGCTAATGTCTAATCAATGGCCACCCACTGCAACTCCACCTGGAATGTGCTATATTGAGAGTTGCCCCTTTGAGAAACAGATTTCAAAAACAACCAAAGCATCTGCATGTAAGATTTTGATTTATGGCTCCTATTTGAAACCACTGATGGTCTTTTCAGTGTACGGCCTTGATGATATGGCATATTCTTTACACAACAGGTATTTAGGGATCACCCTTTATGTACCAGGAAATTTTGTGGGCATTGGGGTAGGACAGTTAAAAAAAGAGACAAATATCCCTACCTCATGGAGTATATATCTAGTATATATCTCTTTGAATAGATGGCACCTTGCTGTACTTTGCTTTCAACTATTCCAAAAGCAGACATCACATAACAGTTGTCTAAGGGAAAGCTAACTTTGTTACTTTGTTTAGTCCCTGTGGCTTATGTTTTTTTTTTTTTTCCAGATAACCCCATATACCTCCTTTCACATGGAATAACACCCCAATACACTGAAATTTAATTTTATGTCTTCATATTAAATAAGACTTGAAAATAGATTCTTTTGTTTTATCTGACAGTTTCTTATGAATATAGTTTTATTAGATAGCCACAATGAAATCATATATATGAGGAAAAACAATGACATGAAATTAAACTGTTATTAAAATTATATGAGCCAGTATTTATTGAGCACTTACTATGTACCTGGCATTTTTCTAACCTAATTACTTACATTAATGTGTGAAAGAAGTATTAAAGAAAGAAGACACAGATATTTAAATAACTTGTACAAAATAACAGTGTTGAAACAGTGGAAATGAGGTAGAGAGAAGAATTAACATCAGGGTCAGCATTTTTAAGCATGATGCTATGATGATATCAGATATTTCTTTTGGAATGTTCTAGAGATGTTTTCAGATCAGTTTAAATCTATATATCATCTAATGTTAAAATAATTGATTAATGGAACCCCAGGGCTATCAAGAAGAGATGAAACTATGCAAATGATGTGAAAAAATGTATTTACTTATGTCACTCAACACTTAGCTTGTTTTGATTTTTTATATGTTGATCTTTATTTATTCAGTTTTGCCTAAATATCCTGGCAAGCAGAGGAATGTTCTAGGAATATTTTACTTTAAGATAGCATTCCTTTCTCTTTGGAAAGATGCCTGCCTCCCAGGAGGGCTGCCCACCAATAGATTCTTAGAGCTCCTTTTAACTGAGTGGGTCATTGGAGTCAAAGTCACAAACTAGATATATGGTCTTTCATCTTGGAGAATTGACTGTAAGTGTCAGACTCCAGTGTTTATCTATCAGGAGCTGGTATCCAGAGGAATGTTCTATTTGAAGAAAGACACTACAAAACAAATAGAAGAGCAGGGAGCAGCCAAAGAGACAATAAAAACTTACAGAAGCAGGTCAACAAACATTTATGAGCATTTTCTTGGTGCTGGGAAATGCCTGTTGAAGCAACAAGTGCTTGGTCCTCTAAGAATATGCTGAAAATTTATATGGCCGCTGTAACTTCATCCTGCTGCAAACCATTCTCCTTAACCTGGTCTCCTTTTCATTAAAAAAAAATTTTTTTTTGTCTTTCTACAAATTAAAGTTCTTTTCTTAGTAAAATTGAGTGCCAGAACTTTCAGAGGGCACATTGGAAGTGGACAACTAAACCACACAACACCAATTTATCTCTGAACATTCCCCATCTCCTGATGAATGCCCATGATTCATACTTGCTCTATCTCACAGAAATACTGGTCTTAATTCCTTTATTTAAACATGTTGGTCTAAGTTTAAGCATATATGATGCTTAAAACTAAAACATTTTGTTGAGATAAAGGGGTCACTTAAATAATTTGCTGAAAGGTAAAGAACAGCCAAGGCAAAAGAAACATAGAGAGTAGTACAAATCTAGAATATCTGCTTTGCAATGTGTACTTTGTTCATTTCCAAGATATCGTTTACCCCATGGCTTTCTCTTGCCAAGCTTGGGCTTCCACTAGACAGGACCCCCCAGTCAGCCTGTACCATGTTCAAGTCCAGGGTGTCAAAGTAATAAGTCTCTATGCTTAACAGTTCTCCATCGGTTTCTTGATATTCTGGGATAATTGATATCAAAATTAACCCCCCTTCCTTGGTTTATTCGAATTTCCAGGGTCCTCATAGATGAGAACTTCTTATTATAATACAGCAATCCCAAGATTTGTATAAAATATATAATCACAGTAACTGGAGGGGAAGATGGGAGGAAGCTTGAATATAATCTTTTCCTGCCCTTGGCCTCTCAGTTCTGGGACAGCCTTTCTGATCAGAAAGTGGCCTTTGAAAAAGATGAGCAGAGATAATCAATGTTTTAAGCCTCTATCAAGGTCTGATTATACCATGGTCTAGTCAAGATAGAGCTTAAATGTGATATGGTAAACTCCTATTTAAGCCCATTTAAACCATGGCTGAAATGAGAATTATTCAGCCACCCATAAAAGACGGTAGATGAGGAATGAAGTATTGGGATGATTAATGGAGGAATTTCCTTAGCCTGATCTGGTCTGATAGTCCCACCAAGTGGAACAGAAGGTAGAGAAGAGTCCACAACTGCTGAGCGTAACAATGTAGTGAATACTAAATACCTAACGTAGTTATAATTCCCTCTGCAACCAATGGCAACCTAATGTATGAACTAAGAGGGAAATGAAGCAGCATACCAGAAATTCTTGAAAGGAAATTTCAGAAATTCTAACAAAATTAAGGAAAAAAATCTCAAAAGCAGAGTGTGAGGCAGTTATTGAAATTGAAACACATGGTTTGAAAACAAACTAAGACCAAAATTCTGATTGCAATTGAGATAGAATTATGAACATTGCCATTCGTGGGAAGAGCAAGCAATAACTACATTTTCATAAGCATCTGGAGAATTGTTTTACAGCTCAGACAGTGACAGCAAATTGGCTTCAGGGATAAGATAAGAAACAACTGGAGCTGAAGCCACCAGGCTGAGGAATGCCAAACAAATAAAGAGCATAAGATGGTCTTAGCCGCAAAGCTGTGAGGGCAAGATCGAAGCCCCACCTGTTCATTCTTACCAATTAAATGCAAAAGGAACAATATGAAAATGTGAATTGTACATAGAGAGCTGAGAAATATTGATGATAGTAAAAAATATAAGCTAATCAATATGGGGAGAAGAAAGAGGGGATGTAGGGTATATAGCTGGGTATAAAAATAGAAATAGGGTTTCAAGATTATTTTTTCTTCTTCAAACAGTGCTGAAGAGTGAAGGCAGAGACAATTCTTTCTGAACCAGTAATAAAATCTATAGCTGTTCTTTGTTACATATTCACTGGATTTTAAATGGATTGTATGAGACATGAAGGAAAATGTACAATTTCCCGAATATGGTTCTTATTTGCATACTTACTCTCAAACCCCTGGCCCTACTTCTAAGTGGCCAAGTGACCCTTGAATCCTCAAACTTCACAGTTCAGTTTGCTCTTTCTTAGCTTCATCCACACTGCCTCACCTGATACATGACCACCCTTGTTTGCCCATAGCAACACTATGCCTAATTCATTTGTGACTCCTACAGAGTCTGTTCACCTATTATCTTACTTGCGAACATAGGCCTTCTTCCTAATTCCTGCCCAACTATCAAGGGTGCGATCCAGAACTCAGAATTTGACTCAGCACCTTCACCAGATTATATGGATTCTTTTTCTTTCTATTAGTTTTTCAGAAACAAAGTAAAAAGATTAAAACACACACACACATACACAAAAACACATGCTACTTGAACAACAGGTAACTGTTTACTCTGAACGAAATGGTTATTCATTATATATTTATAAATTACTTTCCAAATTTATTATTCAGAAATAATCTTACATGTGGACATGCAGTAGGCACCAAACTATAGAGTTACTGGAAGTGTTATAAGAATTCAAAGAAAGAGGGGCACCTGGGTGGCTCAGTCAGTTAAGCGTCTGCCTTCAGCTTAGGTCATGATCCTAGGGTCCTAGGATGGAACCTCGTGTCAGGCTGCCTGCTCAGCAGGGAGCCTGCTTCTCCCTCTCCCTCTGCCTGCTGCTCCCCCTGCTTGTGCTCTCTCTCTCTCTCTCTCTCTCTGTCAAATGGATAAGTAAAATCTTAAAAAAATAAAAAACTCAAAGAAAAATTAGTATGGAGGAGGTGGGACTTGGGCAGCTCCTCAAATGTAGGAATAATTTGAGCAGGGAGAGATAAAGATGATATGGTATGCATACACAATGGAATAGTATTTAGCCATCAAAAAGAAGGAAATCCTGCCATTTACAACAACATAAATGGACCTTGAAGGCATTATGCTAGGTGAAATAAGTCAGAGAAAGACAAATACTATATGATCTCACTTTTATGTGGAATTAAAAAAATAAAACAAAACAAACAAAATACCAAGCTCACAGACACAGAGAACAGATTAGTGGTTGCCAGAGGGGGTGAGGTTGGGAGAGAAATGGATGGAGTGTTCAAAAGGTATAAACTTCCAATTATAAAATAAATAAGTCACAGGGATATAATATATAGCATGATAGCTATAGTTAATAATTACTGCATTCATATTTGAAAGTTGCCAAGATAATACATCTTAAAAGTTCTCCTCACAAGGAAAATATTTTTTATAACTATGTATAACGATGGATGGTAACTAGATGTATCGTGGTGATCATTTCTCCACGTATACAAATATCAAATCATTATGTTGTACACCTGAAACTGATGTTATATGTCAATTATACCTCAATTTGAAAAAGAATAAAAAATGTTTAATTTAAAAATTTAAATTAAAAATAAATGAAAGAGTCTTTGGTCTTATTTCTACTAAGTAACCAAGACCCCAGAACTCAAGTGAGATTTCAGTCTCATTATCTGTGAATAGTCGGTACTTCTGAGTGCCCTAAAAATGTCTGAATGAGAGAAATTTACTACTTTGTGAGGAGTGAGCAAAACCTCATGTGTACACAGGTAACTGAATTATAAGTAGGATGAATAAGTTTCAGAAGAAGACACTCAGTGATTGGATGCTACCTATGGTTTGGGTGGCTGGAAGAACTTTGTGGATGATCCCCTAAAAACTGATTTATATATCATAACATTGTTTTATTTAGTTCTCATATGTCCTGTAGGGTAGGCATAATCAGCTTTTTTCTACAAATGAGGACACGGGTTCAGAGAGGCTGTTGTGTCTGAGGCCTCCAAGCCAGAAGGAACACATTCAGGACTCAAAGACAACTGGTATGTGCCCAAGCTCAGGGCTCTTTTTGCTAACTCAAAATTCCTGGTCAGATCACAAAAGAGATATTAAAGTTTCCCCTGCTAATGCATAAGGTACTCAGAGAACGTTCTGGGAGCCCAGGATGGTTGAGAAAGACTTTGGTTAGGAGTAAACATTGGAACAGGAGCTGTGCACATGCATTAACAGAGGCCGGTGTAGCCAAGCACACCAGTCGGCCATCCAGGCTTGAGATGACCCGAGGACAAGAGAGAATCTACTAGCAAATGCCGTGGGACCCACAGACAGAGGACTGACAGCAAAAGATGTGTTCGTGATACTGGGGGATGCTTAACATGAATCATTGAGATATTAAAATGAATTTTTGCTTAATGAAGAATGTCTTCAGTGTGCTGACTTCCTTTGTGTTAAGGCAACTCCCATCTGCAGTACCGTGCATCCGAGGCTTGCAAGGACAGAATCCATGTGAGCGGACAGGTAGATCCAATGGAACATTTCCTCCAGTGTCCATGTGGGATTGGCGCTAAGAGAATTGGGACACCGCTGCAAACTAAATGCCGTCACTCTGTGCTACATAGAAATCCAAAACCACAAATGGCAGACTTCTTGCGATCTGAGACATTCTTTTATTTCCATCATGTCGTGAATATGACATAGCTTCCAGTTAAATATTAAATTAAAAATTGAAATGTACTTTATCTCACAGATTTCCTTTCAAGACCATATGTATTAACATTTCCTTTCATTTCTCCTTGACTGGGCTTCTTACAAATCCTCAAGCCATGAAGTAGCTTTTCTTGAGAAGGGTTCTCAGATTTGCCCTTTGAAAGGCTTTAAGCAAATTTCCTATTTTCTTGATAAAGTATTCCTAATGCTCTCTTCTTTTTCTCTTCCGCTTTCAGAAATCTCTTATTGGACAATTCAGTTGAATTAATAGCTAATTAATATATATGTATGTGAAATATATTAGTATTTGAATGTGTACCTACAGTCTCTTTACTGTTACAGTTTTTTTTTTTAAAGATTTTATTTATTTATTTGACAGAGATAGAGACAGCCAGCGAGAGAGGGAACACAAGCAGGGGGAGTGGGAGAGGAAGAAGCAGGCTCATAGCGGAGGAGCCTGATGTGGGGCTCGATCCCATAACGCCGGGATCACGCCCTGAGCCGAAGGCAGGCGCTTAACCGCTGTGCCACCCAGGCGCCCCTACTGTTACAGTTTTATCAGAAGGTTTTCAGAAGCCCTTTGCCCAATGCATAGCCCTCGTGAACTTCTTAAAGACTAAAATGTTTCTTGTATCATATTTTCCCAGTCTTTTAAAATCTCCTGTTATATTTTCATGATAGTAAAATCCCAAAAATTATATCAGCTTATTGGGTGTCAGATTAAAACAAAACAAAACAAAATAATTAGCTTAGATGGCAAAAGATGCATATGAGTATTTAAGAAAGAAATGGAAAATGGTCGAATGCCTACTTTGAGCACACACTTTCCTCACCTTCTCCAACTTCACTCTCATATTGATCTTGTGGGTTTTTAAATTTTATCTTTACAGTCAGAATTCACAATGAGCTCAGAGAAGCCAAGTGTTTTCCCCAAGCAATTAGTAAATGCCAAATATGGAATTCAAACTCCCATGTACCTAATCCCAAGATTCTTATGATGTCCAAGATGCCATGCTGATTTTCACAAGTCAGCTATGACCCCTGTCCATACATGACATGGTGATCTCTGTTTTTTTTTTCCTCCCCGAGGCATACTTTTTTAAACCACTTTATAGAGGTATGATTGATGTATTAGAAGCTGTGCATATTTAATGTATAAACTTGAAATACCTCCCAGTGATAGGTCTGAGTAAGTAGAAAGTGGTAGGTATAATAATCAATTGAATTCTAAAATGTCGGTGAAGTCTAATAATTTTATTTATATGATCTTTATGCTCATAGAGCATAATACTTAAGAATCAAATCTGGAGGGGCGCCTGGGTGGCGCAGTCGTTAGGCATCTGCCTTCGGCTCAGGGCGTGATCCTGGCGTTATGGGATCGAGCCCCACATTGGGCTCCTCCGCTAGGAGCCTGCTTCTTCCCCTCCCACTCCCCCTGCTGTGTTCCCTCTCTCGCTGGCTGTCTCTCTGTCACATAAGTAAATAAAATCTTTAAAAAAAAAAAGAATCAAATCTGGGCTCATTTGCTGTCTACCACTAACTATCGGTGTCACTTCTGAATACTTCATTTATTTGCGCCTCAGTTCCCTGATCTGTACAACCAGCAATAATAATCTCTGCTTCACAAGGGGTAACGATTAAATAAAGTGATACATGCAAAATGTTAGCACAGATTCTGTAGAGGAAGAAACAAATGTGGATACTTATATAGGTAGGAGATCAGGAAATTAAAATGTCTTTCCTCTGCCTAGTAGGAAATGAAGCTCTTGCTGAGAAAGAATACCTAGATTGCTGAAGCATTAGTGGGTTGCTGAAGACCAGCAAACATCTGAATACAAAAAATAAACTTTTGCTCTTCCTTCTGTGAAAAGAACTTATATTAACATATGAAACAAAAATGATTTTGAAAATCCCTTTAATGAACAAAGTAGAAAAGAGCTACGGTAAGAATATTATTCACCAAAATTCATCTAAATTCAAGAAAGCCACCAAAAGTGTAAAACGTATCGCTAGTTCTCAAGCAGAGTGCTGTATCTCTCTGAAAATAATGACACCATCCGGAGGGACCTGTGATTCATTCTTAGAATGATGAGGGCTGGGCATGAGGCTGACCAGGAGAAGAGTAACTTGGGAATTCGGTTCCACAGCCCAGAGCCTCAGACAAGGCAAGAGAGAAGTGATGTCAAGCATGTACCATTTATGTTGCTAACTATGACTGTTACTATGAGAAATAAACCACAAATGAGGCAGGATAGAAAAGGAGAGGAGAAATCACCTTGCGTCTGCTAGCAACATTTCTCTGGACAGGCAGAAACACTAAGTTGCCCTGAGAAATCCAGGTGAGACGCATCAGAAACAAGCTGGCATCTGCTGTGTCGGCTCCCTCTGGAGGAGCAACTCGGGAGTATGTGTCACCAGGACAGAGGACAGAACACACGGACATGGAAAATGTTGTGAGGAAACATTCCCAGTGGGAAACTCCTGACTGCCACTTGTTCAAAGAGCGGACCAGAATACTGATGCCTCCATTCACACACAAAGAAAGTTAAGGAAAGATTGTAAGAGGGATTTTTTTCAGCGTTGATGTAAAGCAAACAGGAGAAAAGGAACACAGCGAGTAAAAGGCAACTGAGGAGGTAGAGATCAGAAAAGAATTCAAGGTAGCAATACAATCATTATAGAAATGAACAACAAAGACATTATATGTAACGAGACAGAGAAAATGACAAGAAGGATTTTAGGGATTATGATGAACATTTCCAAGGAATTTGGCATATCATATAACCCAAAAAATGGAGTAGTAGCTAGAGGTAAACAGTAAAGAAGCAGAAAAATGGATAACAGGAAATAGGAGAGAATAGTAAAAGAATAAAAGGAACCCAAATGCTCTTCAGTAAACTAGTTAAATAAATTATGGCACACCATATAATAGAATACTATATGGAAATTTTTTCAACAGCTAATTTCCAGGGAATAAACACGGTATAGAAGAGTATATTTTTAAAAACTCCCATTTATGGGGCGCCTGGGTGGCTCAGTCGTTGAGCGTCTGTCTTTGTCTCAGGGCGTGATCCCGGCGGTCTGGGATTGAGCCCCACATCAGGCTCCTCCGTTAGGGAGCCTGCTTCTTCCTCTCCCACTCCCCCTGCTTGTGTTCCCTCTCTCGCTGGCTGTCTCTATCTCTGTCGAATAAATAAATAAAATCTTAAAAAAAAAACAAACTCCCATTTGTATAAAACAGCAGGAGACCGTATTGCTTCTCCTGAGAGGAAGTGAGGGTCTAGGGCACAGAGTAAGCAAAGGGGGTTGCTTTCCACTCTATGTACATTTGTACTTCTAGAAAAACACTTGTTTTACTACATTTATGTCATATATAGAAATGAAAATAATTCAAAATTTAAAAAATCAAGAATAAATTCTTGACTCAACTTTCTCCAAAACCAGCAAATAAGAGGAAGAGAGAAGAAATTAAAAATATTAAGCAAAAATAAAAAGCAAAGACTGAATTAAAATTAAAATATATACTAGGGTTCCTTAGCCACACCCTTGATTTTAAGTACTGACAATGGTGATGACTCTCCAAGTTGTGTCTCTAACCCATACTCTCTGAATTGCCCTAAACTCCAGGGTTGGTTTGTTTTTCTATAGCCAACTACAGACTTGCATTTTCACTTGCATTTGTAAGAGGCGGCTTCAATTTAGCACGCCAAAATGTGCCCCTTTCCTAATCCTTGTTATCCCAATAAAATACACTATTTATTACTTGCCCAAGCCACCATCCTAGGATTTATCAAATATGCTACTCATTCTCTCACTTCACCCATACCCAATGCTAACTCTTACCGTAAAACATATGGCAATTCTGTCCAATTCTATCTGAACAACTGCCACTGTGCTCCAGATGCCCATCACCCCTCCCAACTGATCTCCCTTCCTGCATTCTCACTTATCCATTTTTCATAGTCTGAGTACCAATACCATCCTGCCACCATGATAAATCCCAATGGACTTCTGCTTCTATCTACAATCCACTCTCCACATTGTGGCCAGAGTGATCATTTTAAACTTCCAGCTGTTTTATAAATAAGTCATGGGGATGCAATGTACAGCCCAGGGAATACAGTTCATAATATTGTAATAACTTTGTATGGCGACCGATGGTAACAAGACATCCTGGGCGATCATTTCGTAATATATAAAAATAGCAAATCACTATGACATACACCTGAAACTAATAGGATACTGTATGTCAGTTGCATTTCAATAAAATTAATGGAAGTAAGACCATGTAATCTACCTCTTTAACACCCTCCAATGACTTCACATCACACTTAAAAATAGAATCCGGTCTCCCCGCCCTAACCTAGAAGTCAATATCAATACTGACTACTTCTCTGACACTACTTTTGCTTCCCTATTCTCTTTCCTTTCTCTGATCCATGCACTTGAGGCCTTGATTTTGTTCCTTGACAGTGCTGTGTGTTTGCCTAAGCTCGTTTGCATGAGCTCTTTCATTGTCCTGGAATGCTGTCCTCATGCCACCCGTCAGGCCTTCCCTGAACACCAATCTGATGAAACACCCTCCCATCCGTCAGCATCACTCTGCCCTGCTTTATTTACTTTATTGGCCTTATATAACTATCTGATGTTTTATTCTTCTGCTTCATTATCTGTCTATCCCCAAGTATAAGAATAAACATTGCCTAGAAAGAGTAGATTCTATTTTTGTTGAACGAATGACTGAATTCAACTTTTTTAAGTGTCAGTGTGTCTAAATATAGATCTTGTATAGGCTCAAAAAATGGCTTAAAAGGTAAATAAATAAATAAATAAATAGATAGATAAATAAATAAATAAATAGATAAATAAATAAATAAAGCTTGTGACTGGCCCTGGGAAATTGAAAGGATGGCCTGACAAGGAGGTGAACTTGCACTTTTAATTATGTGTCATGTTCACAATGCTTTGGAACTAAGTTAACTTCTGCAATGAAATTGCATCGTTTTTTTTTTCTTATTTAACAAACACATAAAGCTTTTACAAGTGGCACGCCCTGTTCTAGAAAAAAATGTTGGATGCAGATTACTGGATAGAAAATACAAGAATTAGAACTGGTTTAGCTAAAGACAGATGGGCAGAATGCAATAAAATCTTTGTTAGTGACTATCCTTTAGTCTAACCCCAAGCCCCTTCCTTTTATGCTGTGTTAGATAAAATTTAAGTGCTCAACCCTATTCATTGTCTCTTTAAAACTAGATGTGTGAGATTCAAAACCAAGATACAGAGAGGTTCTATTTTAATATCAGAACAGTTTTTTTAACAATATGAATTTGCCTAAGTTACATTAAATATTACTGATATGCACAGAGTGGATTAGAGTATCTTTCAGGAGGTGCTATTTTGAATTTCTTCCCAACAGACAATGGAAGCTTCTATGATATGTAGGTGACAAGGTGGGAATGTTACAAGAAGCACCTTTATGTTTTATCTGGATAATATTAGAAATTTAATAAGAAGTTGCTGCATTTTAATATGTGTTATTGATATCCAATTCCTCAAAATATTGTGGCATGTTACAATCCTAATGCAACTCTACAATAAGGATGGAGAAAAGAAGATATTACATGTTGTCATAAGTACTTAGATCCTTTTAAAAAAAATTTTATATTGACATTTATTTTTATATTGACCAGCATAGCTTGAGATTTAAAAATAGAAAACCTGAGTCCCTGTCAGAGAGAGAGTCTACAGGCTCTTAGAACCAAACTAATCAAAATAAAATATCCAGAGGGCTACCACAGGAGAAGGGATGGGCTCTTATCTATCTGACTACAAATGATAAAGCAGGGCTGCTGTTAACTCAAATTGTACCTCTGCTGTAAATTTTAAATGGCATTTCTTTCTTAATTGATTTTATTTACATTGGCTAGAAAAATCACCTTAAGAAACAGACAAATCTACAACATTTGGATCTGAACAATAAACCCATTAATCAGTGTCCTTGTACAGTGCACAACCTGTACATACATACTGAGTGTCTTTGTAATTTAGTAATATTTGGCAGAAGCTACCAGGAGACATTCCAGCTCTGAATTAGGAAGACATTTCTAACATAGTTCTTAACAGTCAGAATAAACTGTTTCAGTAAGTTCGAAGTACCCCATCATTGGAGGAATTGAAATTCTGGCTTAATTAAACTTATACATTATGTAGAAGTTATAGATTCTAAACATCAAATGGTAGTCGAACCAGAAAATCTTTACTATTTCAAAAACATTTAACTAAACTTTAGCAAAACATATAAAATATATCTTCTTTTTATGTATCCAGGAAAATACCATTCATAGCTTTTAGGGAGAAAAATAAATCTAGTGCACTTTATTTCACTGAAAAATGATTCTGTAATCGTTCTTTCTGATGGCTGAGTCATATCCCATTATATATATGGACCACATTTTCCTAATCCAGTCATCTGTTGAAGGGCATCTCGGCTCCTTCCACAATTTAGCTATTGTGGACAATGCTGCTATGAACAGTGGGGTGCATATGGCCCTTCTCTTCACTACGTTTAACTTGTTAAGGGACCTCCACACTGTTTTCCAAAGTGGCTGTACCAACTTGCATTCCCACCAACAATGTAGGAGGGATCCCCTTTCGCCACATCCTCTCCAACATTTGTTGTTTCCTGCCTTGTCAATTTTTGCCATTCTAACTGCTATATGGTGGTATCTCAAGGTGGTTTTGATTTGAATTTCCCTGATGGCTAATGATTTTGAACATTTTTTCATGTGTCTGTTAGCCATTTATATGTCTTCATTGGAAAAGTATCTGTTCACATCTTCTGCCCATTTTTTTATTTGATTATTTGTTTCACATGTATTGAATTTGAGAAGTTCTTTGTAGATCTGGGATACTAGGTGGGAATGCAAGTTGGTACAGCCACTTTGGAAAACAGCGTGGAGGTCCCTTAATAGGTTAAAAATTGAGCTGCCCTATGATTGAGCAATTGCACTACTGGGTATTTACCCTGAAGATACAGACGTAGTGAAGCGTGGGACTCTTGATTTCTGCTTAGGTCATGATCTCAGGGTCCTAAGATCGAGCCCCGCAATGAGCCCAGCATCCAGCCCCACATCCAGCCCTGGGGCCAGCCTGGGGTCCAGCCCTGAGTGGTTGGGCTCCACGCTCAGCAGGGAGTTTGCTTTAGATTCTCCCTCTCTCTCTGGCCCTCCCCTTGCTTGCATTCTTTCTCTCTCTCTCTTAAATAAATAAATAAATGGTTTTTGTTTGCTTGTTTTTAAAGGAGGAAGGATTCTCTTGTTAGCTAGTTTCCACCGCCTAGGTTCTCAAATATTGGCTGTTTAGGTGAATAAATGGTTTAAATAAATAATTAGGGGGTTCTGTATACAATTAACCTTAAATAAAATATGAGACAAGGGATTCAACAACAGTTTTATACATAAATCCACCTTAAAAATATAATCAGAAGGGTTACGAAATGCTGCAAATATGACAGCCTAAATATTAAGATTCAATATGTGTAGACCATATAATTGGGTGATTGACTAACCCCATTTTAATAGGCTTTGGACAGTGTACGAAAATAGGTTTGTGCATAGTGAAAATTAAATTTCAGCTCCATCATTATGATACTATACAGAGTATTTTTACTGCCCTCAAATTCCTCTGCTCCACTTACTTATCCCTTTTTCTTGCTCTAGCTGTGGCAACCACATATCATTTTAATGCCTCCATAGTTTTGCCTTTTCCAGAATATAATACAATATAATACAATATGTAGCCTCTTCAGATTGTCTTCTTTCACTTAATAACACGGGTTTAAGATTCCTCCATGTCTTTTCATGACTTGATAGCTCATTTCTTATTAGTGCTAATAATAGTCCATTGTCTGGTTGAACCACTGTTGTATCTGTTCACATCCTGAAAGACATCTTGGTTGTTTCCAAGTTCTACAAACATTTGTGTGCAGGTTTTGTGTGGACATAGTTTTCAACTCCTTTGGGTAAACACCGATGAGTGTGATTGCTGGGTCACATGATAAGGGTATGTTTAGTTTTGTAAGAATTCACCAAACTATCTCCCATAGTGACTGTACCCACTTTCGTTCCCACCATTAATGTATGAGAGTTCCTATTGCTCCACATCCTTGCCAGCATTTGGTGGTGTCAGTGTTCCGGATTTTGGCATTCACATAAGTGTATACTGTTATCTCATTGTCATTTTAATTAGCATTTCCCTGATAACCTGATGTGGAACATCGTTTTATATGTTTATTTGCCATCTGTATATTTATTTGGTGAGGTGTCTGTCACAGTGTTTGGCCCCTATTTTTAATTTTTAAAATTTATTTTTATTTAAAGATTTTATTTACTTATTTGAGAGAGAAAGAGAGAGAACAAGCAGGGGGAGGGACAGAGGGAAAGGGACAATCAGACCCCTGCTGAGTGGGGAGCCCAACGTGGGGCTCCATCCCAGGACCCTGAGATCATGACCTGAGTTGAAGTCAGATGCTTAACCAACTGAGCCATGCAGGCGCCCCTTGGCCCATTTTTTAATCTGGCTGTTTTTTTTTTTTTCTGATTGTTGAGCTTTGAGAGGTTTTTGTACAGTTGGATAATAGTTCGGTCAGATGTTTTTAAATATTTTGTAAAGGTTTTCTCCCAGTCTGTGGCTTGTTTTCTAATTCTCTTGATATTGTCTTTTGTAGAGGAAAAGTTTCTTTTTTAATTTTCTTTTTTTTTTTTTATTTTAATGAAATCCAGCTCACCAATGATTTCTTCTGTGGCTCGTGCTGTTGATGTTATATCTGAAAAGCTATCCCCATATTCAAAGACATGGTTTTCTTTTTTTTTCTTTTTTTAGGAAATACCTGCAAAGTTTCCCTATCTTAGAGTTAAGATGGTGACTTTATTCTCTTTTGGGGAAATTATTAATGTTGAGATAAAAGTCAGATATTGGTACCATTATTTTTCTTGATAAAAAAAAAAGCACTGTTCTCTTCAAGAAAATGTAGTGAGCTTTCACTTCAGTTACAATCACTCCTTAAAAATTATCTGCTTTTTACTCTGTACCTGTCTCTGTGATGTATATGCATTACTTAAATTTCTAATCGATGCCATTAGATAAAAAGGATGTTGTTTTGAAAAGACAACTGACATTTCAAATGATAAAGATGAAACTAACATAAATTTTATAAGGCAGTGGAAGAGGGAAGGCATAGCAAAAGGAGGCAGAATATTAATCGCAGTAATAATTAACTTTTTAAAAGATAAAACGTTAAAAGCAAGGCATACATTATCGTCAAACAATTGGTGTCATCAGAAAGTTCATTATATTTGGGACCCATAATCATCGATGTTCTGACCACAGTTTCACTAAACGTTCTGCATCCTCCCTTTCTGGTGCCACAAAACTGCGAGTTCAATTAATTATAGCGGGACGGAGGCTGGGGGCCTGTTAGATGATACAACGATTTCAGAGAGAAATCTCCGGGTACTATGGATAGTAACGTAATATTGCCAAAGGGGTAGTATTAAGGGAAGTCTGTAGAGAACAGTAAAGGAGACAAAAACACATATGAAGGATGGAGAAAGACCCCCCCCCCAAAAAAAAAAAATTCTACAGCTCTGAGAGGAAAGCAGTTTGGCGGCCATATCTGTCTCTCTGTGGGCAGTGGAGTCAATTTGGCTGATGCGAACCAGAAGCCCTTGCCCTTCTTTCCCCTCTATGATGTTTTCTTCCCATCTGAGGGGAGCCATGCTTTCAGTAGGGACACGTTTCCTTTGTCTCCCTCTCAACTCACTTTCTTCTTCCTTGACTTTCCATTGTTATCTTTAATCTTCTTTAATACTGAAGGCTGTGACAGGATTTCTACTTGATGCTTTTTGGCATAAATGCACCAGGGGCCATTAGGAATAAGAGACTGCTGAACTCTGGTTACCCTGACACACAACTGGTCAGTTATTACTGTATAAGCTATTATGTCACTTAAGATGTATTGCCAGAGGGCAATTGGTGGAAGAAATATGGAGATATGGAGGGAAAAATTGTTCAGGGAGCTTCAAAAGCCATAGAAGAATCTTAGCTTTTATAATAGTCATAGGAAGCACTTGTGCAGGGTTTGCAAAACGCCAGATACTGTTCCGAATGCTTTCTACATATTACTTCACTCGGTTCTCACATAGTAGATACTATTATTTTGCCCATTTTACAAGTGAGGAAAGTTTACATTCATTGATGTCCTAGAGACCATGAATGAGACTCAGAGGTCGATGGTCTTGATTTTAAGGCAGAAACAAATACAAATTTCTTTGCGAGGACAACGTCAGACCTCAAGATAGAGTTTTGATGTTGGAGAAAACAGAACTTTCAGCAGAAATGAATGTTTGAAAGTCAAATTAGGTCCATTTTGTTTCCTTTACATGAATTACCTGATCATATTTATAAAATTAATTTTAGCTTCATTTATATTTTTTCTCATTTTGACATTTAACCTGAAAGCACTTCTGTTTTTTTCTGCCTTATATTTTAAAGATCCACTTTTTCCCATTGCCCACTATTTTCAGACTGAACTGTTGACTAGATTTTGTTCAATAGCAGTCAACCTGATGACTTTTGCTACCACCCATGTGGGTCCCACGACCTAAGATGGTGTTTTGAGTCCTCTGGATCTGAAACATTTCTGCTTTTCTATTTTACAGGTTCCTATTAAAGGCATGTATTTTTAGGAACTATTTCATTAAGAGCTTGGAAGGTGGGGTGTGAGGGGGTACAGTGAAATGATAATATCAGCAGGACAGAACAGTGTTTCAAGATAACATTCAGCTCTCCTGAATGGCACTGCGGCTTGCTGCGATGCTTAATATTTCCTTCTGTCTAATTGTGATGTCGCCGGCTCTTTCCCATTAGTACTTATTTTTACCAATGTTTTTTCCTATTATCCTCCTCACGCCCTCTCGTTCTGTTTCATCTATCCCCTTTGGCTTGTTATTCTACTGATTTTTTTGCTTAGCTATCTCAGACTAAGAAATGATTTCCAAACCTGACTGTCCATCAGAATCAGTGGAATTTTTTTTTTATTCAAAATAATTATTGCTGGGCCCCACCCCCAGGGGATTCTGATTCAGGAAGACTTCAGGGGTCCATGAACATCAGCAGTTTTTAGAAGTTCGTATTTTTTTCAAGATTCCCAGGTGATAATCATTTGCAGTCAGACCTGAAGATCCTTAATTGACATCCTTGCAATTGCCTTAGTCAGCTCTCAGCTGGTTATTTCAAAGCAAGACAACCTCTAAAGTGCAAAATCGGTGTGTCATCCTGTTCAGAACAGATGCCCCTGTGCACAGCCCTAAGTCTACCTGCTCTCTGACTCCCCAAATAGCAGATGGGCTCCGACAGATTCCCCGAGGAATGTTTTTCTGGTTGCCGGCTGTTTTGAAGAATGCAAGATAATCAGGTAGCGGGCCTCCTGCCCAGAGAGGCCGTTTTGAAAAAAGTGGTCCATGACTGCAGAGCCTCCCCTTGGAAGCCAGTCATCCAGATGAGGGAGCAGCCAGCTCCTTTCTTTGAGATTCACGTCTCTTCGGTCTGAGCCTTGCACACTGTTAAGGGAGACTCTGTGCCTCCCGACTCTCTCCCCCATGCATTTTCCAGAGTATCTGGCAACCCCCTAACGATTACAGAGCACAGAGAGGCTTCGTTTGCTATTATTAGGCTGGCTCTTCAGTGAGGAGTGTGGCGCTCGGTCCCACAAAGAGCACACAGACAGCGTATGCAGCACCGGAAATCATGAATTATTGAGTGACCGAGAACATTGTGATCATGACACCAACTCTTATAATGCCCCTGGAAAATTCTATCATTGTGATTCGCCGTGAAAATATATTATTTATGGGAAAATGTAAGGATGTTTTGGAAAGTCTCTTAACTATACAGCTTTCAGTACAGTGAAAATAAAACTCTTATATGATTTTTTCCAGACAAAAGGAAAGGCAAATATATATTTGTACTACTTAATACCGACTTACTTAAATTTTATAAGTGTAATACAGTTTGCTAGCACACCCTCAAACTCTGTAAGCGAAGTCAACATTATTTCTTCTATGTTCTGGTAGGACAGCAAGTCACCTCACTGCTACTAGTCAGCTATGATAATTATAACAACAAATATACATTGAGAGGTCTGGTCTTGCCAGGTATTGACTTCATACCTTTTTCTTTTCAAAATAAGAACAATTTAATTTTGTTCTTACTGTAGAATAATCTATGGTAACGTTTATTGTTTTTAAAAATAGATAATATACAAAAGAAGAAGTAAACAGGCCCATCAAAATTCTATCTCCCAGAGATACCCAAATCTTGTACCATTACATCTCAAAAAAACACTCTGCCATATTTGTGTGTTTTAATTGTTTGTGAATGATTTTATTGCAAGGTTATTGTTCTGCAATTTTAAAAAGAAAGGTGATATAAAACTGACAAAATGATTAGGTTTCTATTTCTGTATATATCCTTCCAGACATTTTTCTATGTACGTGCACATACATGTAGACATGTACAAACACACACACACACACAGAGGATTGGACTACTTCACACATTTTTTTCATGTAACAGTAATATGGAAAACAATATGGACATTTTGTCAGTAAGTATAAATGTGTAGTCATTCATAATAAATACAGAGCATTTCATTATATAGCTGCCCTACGGTTTATAACATAGCTCCTACTGTTGAATCTTTTTTTTTTTTAAGATTTTATTTATTTATTCGACAGAGATAGAGACAGCCAGCGAGAGAGGGAACACAAGCAGGGGGAGTGGGAGAGGAAGAAGCAGGCTCCCAGCGGAGGAGCCTGACGTGGGGCTCGATCCCAGAACGCCGGGATCACGCCCTCAGCCGAAGGCAGATGCTTAACGACTGAGCCACCCAGGCGCCCCCTACTGTTGAATCTTTAAAATACCTCTAATTTGTTGCTGTCAAAAAAATGCATCAATAAGCTTCTCATCCATATACCTGTGCATACCTGCATGCTTATTCCCTCAAGATACATTTCTAAAAGGAAAAGTGCAGGCCCAAATTTTAATTTCAGAAACATGCTTGCTCTGCAGACATCATGCCTAACCTTCAAAACTGCACTGTTTATCCCCATGTTACACAAGAAAAAAATAAAGAAAATTAACCTGCCCCAGACGCACAGCTATGGAAAGGGATGACATCTGGATTCAGACAAGGATTAGTGCCAAAGATCAAAACAAGGACTATGGAGAGTAGTTGCTAACGTCTATTGGGTGCATAAAAACTTACTAAACTCACATCGACCCTTGGCACTATCAAGAGGTTAACTCCACATCCTCCCTCTCTTTAAGATAATATTTCCAAATAATGAATCCTAAGACTCCATGCCACAGACAGGGGAAGCCCAGAGCGCCAAAGACTTGTGAGGCATATCCCGCACCCTCCTATCTTCTGATTATGTCTTGTTCCATGGTCGATCTCTGCAGAACTCTTGTTTTAACTCTTAGAATTACTACTCTTTTTGTTGGCACCAGTTCTAACCAGAACTGGACCCTCATTCCCATTCCCTAAAACCCCATCAATACAAGACTGTTGCAAGTAACACAGTTCACCGAAGATAGGATATTAGCACGGGGAAGCATAGAACAACTAGGAGAACAAATAATTTTAAGATTAAATATTATCCAGCTCTCACTTTCAAGCACTTTTTGCTGTGGCCGATCTTTGGGTTTCTCACTGTCCATCTTCTGCCATAAACTTCATACTGGGACATGGTCACTTTCTCGCAGCAGTTCTCTCCCTGGCTGAGAGAATTGCTGGAGAGACTTCATAAAACTGTTGTTCAGCCCCACGCACACCACGTAAATTAGAATCTTTGGGGGAGTGGAACCAAGAAATGAGTATTTTCTAAAAGTTCCCCTGGTTAATTCTAATGGACAGCCAGGTTGCAAATTACAGTTTTAGACCCTTCATCCAATCCTGATCTTTCTGATTCTTGATTCCTACAGTCCTTTAGCCTACCAGCCAAAGCCTGCAAACTATTATTTCTTGCTTTTGCTGAGCAAACTATTTCTTTTTTTGTATCTTTCTCTTTCTCCCCCCTCTCTGCACAGTGCCCTACAGCACGATCTTTTTATACTCAAAAAGGTGATTTCCTAAATAAAAGAGAAGCTCTCTCCTAAGGGAAAATCTGCCATTCTTCGAAGGCAACTGGGTCAAACATCAACCACTTTTAAACTAAGGAGGTTTTTTCTTTTCTCACTCATCTCCGTAATAGTCTTCAACAGATTTAGTAACACGCAAGCATTTCTGCCCTCAAGCAGGTCCCATAATGATTGTGGTATTGATGGTAAAAAAAAAAAAAGAAAATAAGAAAATAAATGAAAAAAGAAATCTATTACAGTTGAAAAGGCTGAAATAATCAGTCAGAGAATCTTCTGCTAATGGCCATAAGGTGTGGTCTCTGAATCACAGGTCTTATGGGGGAAAGGTTGAGAACCAGGATGTGGCCACTGAATCAATGCGCGCTTTCGTAAGAGCACACATTATTCCAGCCATCTCAACGTCACATGCTGACCCCCCTACAAGCGTGGCCGACAAGTCACCATACTGTCAAGATCACTCATTTACCTCCAAATTTTGTAACATCAGAGGAACGAAGTAAAATTTCATGTTATGCCACTTTTAAATATATCAAAATTCATAGTTAACATGTTTTATATGACACACTCTATATGGCTGGAGATCAAGCAAATGTCTTTGACTCACTATAAACTTAATTTATAGTTTCATTCTACAGTGCAAAAGCACTACCCTCAGAAACAAGTTTCATTAGGTACTTTTATGACACAACGGACTTTTCTAGTGCAGTTCTGCCCTGGTACTCAGACATGAGCGGCTATCCTCGACAGGTGGGTCTGATGGATTGTTTCCATTATTTTCGTGGTGCTGTTTGCCTCCCTTGCCTGTAAAACAGGGCTCAGTGGAAAAAACAAGAGGAAGTTCAATATATATACACATGTTGAATATGCTATATTAATTATATAAGATAATGTATACATTTATATATACTATATCATTATTCTATAATTGTATAATTAATATATATATATAATTAACATTTATTATATATTATATATAAATGTATGTATATTCTACTTGAATATATATATATATGTGAGTATATTCTAGTTAAATATATATGTGTGTGTATATTCTACTTGAATCCATTTGAACTTCTTGTTTCTCTCGCCAGTATTTGGCATTGCCCGTATCCCAGATTTTGGCCACTCAATAGGTACTTTTTTAGAGAATTCTTCTCCTTATTATGCACCAAATTAATGAATTTTTTTTTCAAAGTCAACGAAGATGAAATTTTCAGAATTCTAAGAGTACGATATTAGTTAAAAAAAGCTTTCAGTAAAATCCTTTTATTTCAACTCAATATATAATTAAGCGATTATCAGAAACTACCCTTCTGTGTTTCTCAGTGCTTTGGCCATGACCTTATTCTCTTCCTTAATTTCTCTCACTCTCTTCTTTTTTGATTCTTTCAGTCATATAACCAAGACTGAAAATGTGTCCTGTTTTAGGGGGCACAAATAGAAGAGTGTCTACAATTAAAGTCTATGAGCAGAGCTGGTCACAGCTCTTCCTTTTTGAGATCTGTCTTCATTTTTAATATACAAGACAACTGACAATGATGACTTAGAATTATAGCCTTTCTTTTTTCTTTTTTTTTTTTTAAAGATTTTATTTATTTATTCGACAGAGAGAGACAGCCAGCGAGAGAGGGAACACAAGCAGGGGGAGTGGGAGAGGAAGAAGCAGGCTCCCAGCAGAGGAGCCTGATGTGGGGCTCAATCCCGTAACGCCGGGATCACGCCCTGAGCCGAAGGCAGACACTTAACCTCTGTGCCACCCAGGCGTCCCAGAATTATAGCCTTTCTATTCTTATTTGGGCCAGTAATAGATCCCTAATAGGCATGATAGTGAAGAAACACAATCTAGGATTGCCATGTACTTATTGTATTGCCTCATCATAAACCAAATTATGTTTGTTTGTTTGTGGAATTGGAATGCCCTATACCTTATGCTCTCCTAGTGACAGACTTATCAAGTCTCCATGTTTCTAGAAGAATGACACATTCGTTATCCCGTGACAAGTTGCCTGGGATGCCCTGAGCTGCCACTGCAGGCTTCTCCAAGCATCTCCTAACCTTGGGCCCGCCCCTGCCAGAACTCCAGGCAAATTTAATGGCAGTGGGAAGACAATAGAATGGAAATGAGTACCCTTCATGGAAAAGGAAGGGGAGAAAATCAAGGAAAATCTTGTGCCAGATGCCTTTAAGAGTATAACTTTCCTAAAACAGAAAAATAGAATACATGGGATTTATCGATTTAATCTGAATAGTTAAGATATTTAAATGTTAGTTTTGCCTATCTAACAAAAACAGTATTTTAAATAATCAATGGCATCCATAACGTGTTTAAAACTCCTTCCAGGATAATTCAAACTAACTGAAAGCAATAAAACCAAACCACCTTCCTTTCCTTTGCCTGTACATATTAGAGACAGTTTTTAATGACAGATTTTCATTTGAAAAGTCATTCAAATGAAAGGTGTTTTTTTTTTTTCAAATAAGCAGTTTTGAGAATATCAGAGACACAGATTTACTTTCTCCTCCGCCTTCCCCTCTATCCTTCTTGTCTCTTTTCTTTTCGTCCTCTTCTATGCATACTCTCCCAACAAGCATTCCTAAACTCCTTGTTGAGAATTTAGCAGGCACACAAAAAGGAATGTCAGATGTAGCCACAGCAACTCAGAGAAGGTCCTCAGACTGGAAAAGATCACATATCTGAGCACAGAAAAACCCAAAGTGAAGGAGTTATTGCCAATGATGTATTTGGAGATAGCTATTTCTATTATTTTAGTAGTGGTATTCATTCGTCCTTCCCTGATAAATCTGCCTACATTTCCATGTGGAAAATCAAGTTGGAGGGAGCCCCAAATGCATTTCTAAAGCATTCATTTTCCCAAGCTGCAGCTTGCTGATGCCACAGGGGGTAGAAATATAAATAGCCAGTGATAAAATGTGGCCGATAAGAAGAGTCCATGGAAAGTTTCCTCTCGTCATAGTGTTTTTACTTCTCCTCCTTTAAAGGGCTTGCTTTCCTTGCTCGGGTGATGGAAATGAGCCAAAGAATAAGTGTGATCATTTGCTTTTATCAGTTTTGTGATGTTACCCCCTATTCTTTAGCTCCAAAAACATTGCATGTAGCAACATATTTATCACTATAGCAGCATCGAAAAATAAAATAAGACAACAACAACAAAAAACCCCAACAAATAATAACCAGATAGATAGATAGATATGTATAGGTCTACGTGGAAACAGAGACAGCTTCGTATTCCAGGACAAATTCTCTTCAAAGAGCCCCTGAATCAGATGTAGTCTTATAAAGAGTCCAAGTAAATATGATGTTAATAGTAATGAATCACAAGTATTGGGAATTTGAAACATGTTAACTTCATACATGTCCATGCCTACTACTTTCTAGCTCTTTGCCTCTTCCTCACCTGGGAACCATGGGAGTGATCTGGTGAGTTGCTCAAGGAAGCTTCACTCTGATCTTCCCAAAAATCTCTCTCTACCAACTTCAGCTATCATGTTCCTTATTTAGGAAACATGTCCTTTGCCTCAC
This sequence comes from Ursus maritimus, assembly GCF_017311325.1. NCBI lineage: Eukaryota > Metazoa > Chordata > Mammalia > Carnivora > Ursidae > Ursus > Ursus maritimus. The sequence goes on along the minus strand of NW_024426774.1, from coordinate 31,964,077 downwards.
TTTTACCTCAATGTAAATTATCTGGTTTCCATGGGACCCACTCCAGAGTGGGAGAACATTCCTCATCTTCTGTCATCCACACAGAATTCTCAATCATGGTAGAAAAGAAGCGACAGATTTAACTGATCCTTTTGAGGTGAAAAATCAACCAAACTTGACCCTGTGACTGGGGGAGGTAAGAGAAAAGAAGGAAATCAACATGAATCAAATGTTTTAGCTTAATGTCTAAGCAGTTGTTGTGGAAGTTTACAATATATGCACTTTGCTTTTTAAAAATGACTTCGGTCACTATTGGTCCATTCCAAAATCTTTTAAGTGGCCAAAATAATATTTGAGCTAGTCTAAAGTAGCCATCATTAGATAGTATTTGTATATGCAAAATTAAAGAAAGATTGAGCAGTGCTTCAGTTACCCTGTAGATTTTCTCCACTTCCCTTCTATTTCAGCCTTTATGTATTCAGATATGGGCAAGGGACCTTATCAAAGAATACTTTGATAGAATTAATTGGCTCAGTGAAACTACAATTGGCCTTTACATTCTTGGACATTCATGATTTTCTAGCTGAGATCAATGAAAATGACAATAGTTAACATACATAATCATCACAATCTCTTCTAATTTCCCCACTTCCCGATTTTGCAGACTAAGCTCATTTAAACAGCAAAATAGTACCTTGAACTAGGTGTTAGCTGAGATGAAGGCACTGAGGAACTCTGACCCAATGCCTGGAGTTTTCATTTCACACAATGTCACTTATGGTTGTGATCCAGTAGATAGACATCTCAGTACATAGAAGCCAACCTCAACAAGGACCTGAGATGCAAATATTTCTAATTAGTGCTCTTTCTGCTTATGTAGGCTATGCTTGTGAGTAGGACTGTACATAATGAAATCGGATTCTTGTCCTGAAGACAGACTTTACTATGTGTCCTGGGTCAAATTAATTTACCTTCATTTCTTCATTGGCAAAATGGGCATAATAACATCATCTCCCTAATAAGGATTTTGTAGGAATAGTGTAAGATGGTTTAACTCACTGACTGGCACATTAGAATCTTTTAATAGAAGTTATTGTTATAATCATTACCAGTATTCTCCTGATTGATGATCACAGAGATATTTCTCAGTTCTTTGATTGGACTATTTTCTTATGATCTAATTCCTGTAAGGGCAAGTCTAAAGAGAAAACGATTTGTACTGCCCTGCTTCCACTGGCATCTGATATGTTGTTTACCCTTCATTTGTATAGCACAAGCTTAAATCAATAACTACCTCTCCATTACATTTAATGGTCCTGCTTTGAAAATGTAACCAGAGTAAAGACATATATACCAGGAGAGTGATTGCAGGATTGTTTACTATGGAGAAAAAGCCATAATTTACAAATGATCTAAATGCTCATCAATGGAAAATTAAAGAAACTAATTATGGTTCATTCTCACAACAGAACACAGTATCATTTTTAAGGACAGGGAGATGCTCCATATACGTTGATATGGGAACATAAAACCAGGAAATATGTAATAAAAAATATTTTAAAGAAAAGTATGTATGCTAGAATACTATTTATATTCTATTTTTTTTAAGATATATTTGTTTATTTTGAGAGAGAAAGTGAGCAGGGTGAGAGGCAGAGGGAGAGGGAGAGAGCTAATCCTCAAGCAGACTCCCCACTGAGCGTGGAGCCCGACGTGGAGCTCAATCCCAGGACCCTGAGACAAAACGAAGAGTTGGATGCTCATCCAGCTAAGCTACCCAGGTGCCCCTTTATGCTGATATTTTAAATTAAATACAATGAGATGCATTATACAGCCCATGCATATATACATGCATTATCATATAGGATTACTGTATCATGTAAGCATTATCTCCAGAGTGTGAGAATATATTCTCTTTGATATTTCAGACATTGTGGTATTATTTGTGCTATATTGTTTGTGTTTGGCCATGCTTTGAAGGTATAGCATTTTAAAATGAAGAAAAAAATATACGTAAAGGCTGTAATATTTTACAACAGTAAATAAAAACTGATAATTATAGTAGGAAGGGTCTTGAGCTACACAAGTTTTTTATTTATTTTTAATCCACGTGAAAGAATAAAGCTAGTCCATCCACACTGTCCCCATCATGGTCCTGTGGGCGACAAGTACTAAACAGGCATCAAAAAAGAACTTACAATGTTTTCCTTTAAACTTTTTAAGATTTTCAGCCCTCTCTATCCCCACTTCCAAATTTTAAGTTAAACTCAACTCTGTTAAGAAGCTTCTTGGATTAACTCAATGCAAGAAATCATATATATAGTCATTTCAAAATCTGTACATTTACTATTATTTGGACATTCGTTTTTTTAAAATAAAAAGGTTGTTGAGTGTTAATTCATGACAGTTCATAACCATTGAAATGGAGATTAAAAATAAAAGCCTCAATATATTTATTCAGTCAGTCTAAGAAAACTACTTTAAATATTTTACCTTATTTCCTTCTCAATATTTCTATATTTCATAGATTTGGATTTTTTTTCATTTTTATATTATTGTCATCATAGTGACTGTACAATTTCCTCTTATTATGGATTAAATTTCCTGTATCTTAAAATGGACTCATTAACACAATTTAATAACTCTATTATATTCTTTTATGTTTATATAACCTGCTTTATTGTTATCTTAAACAGCTTAGTCATTTTACATATTTTGCTATTTAAATAAGAATATTATAAAAACTTTTGTGCATAAATCTTCTTTAAAAAATTAAAAATGCTTTATTTAAAGATTTACATTTTTTTTTAATTTTAGAGAGAGGGAGAGAGAGAGCAAGCACATGAGCTGAGGGAGGGCAGAGGGAGAGAGAGAATCCCTACCAGACTCCATGCTAAGTGCAGAGCCCAATGCGGGGCTCCATCCCAGGACCCTGAAATCATGACCTGAGCTGAAATCAAGAGTCAGATGCTTAACCAACTGAGCCACCAAGGTGCCCCTAAAAACTTCACTTAGAACAATGCCCCAGAAATGAGAAAAGCATGTGCATATTTTAAAGATCTCAATATATGTCTCCAAATTGCTTTCCAAAATGGTTATGCCCATTTAATATACGTGGATGAGTTTGCTTCTTTCTGCATATTGGTTTTTTTTTTTTTTTAAAGATTTATTTATTAGACAGAGAGAGACAGCCAGGGAGAGAGGGAACACAAGCAGGGGGAGTGGGAGAGGAAGAAGCAGGCTCCCAGCCGAGGAGCCCGATGTGGGACTGGATCCCGGAACGCCAGGATCACGCCCTGAGCCGAAGGCAGACAGTCTAACGACTGCGCTACCCAGGCGCCCCTCTGCATATTGGTTTTTAAGGTCTTAGGAACTTTTTAAATCTCTCTAAAACAAAAAATAATCTCATTTTTTTGTACTGCTGAATATTTTGTGTATCTTGCTTTACACACAATGGTATTTGGTCAATATCATACCCTGATGGATTGCCCTGTGAATACATTCAGCTATCAAAAGTACAGACCAAAAAAACAAGAAAAAGCAAGAGATCCTTATCTTTATAGGCCTCTTCCTACCACTACCATTTCCCCATTTTTAAGAAAGAATGAATAAGTAAAAGCAGAGACATAGGTAGAGAATAAAGAAAAAAGTCAGAAGTTTGAAAGGAATATTCTAAACTGATACATTGCTGTAATTAATGTTTTACATGCATGGATATGATTAAATTATATAGCACAAGAAAACAGTGTAGTGTATTGAACAAAAGTTCCACATAAGCATGTTTTATAATGTAGGATGGAATATAAGTAAAAACAAAACCAAAGAAATTTAATAATGGTGGTATAAATAAGAAACAGTCTCTTTTTTTTAATATTAAAATATTGAAAGAAAGCCAAACAACAACACGTACCAGGTGGGAATTCAGTTTGACCATCTTGCCCTGCAGGCTTCTAGCATGGCACCAAAACCATTACAACGATAAAGTATTTTTATATCATTAACACAGAGATACATACATACCCCCTTTGAAAAATAATGTGAAAAGAATCCTGGGCATAACTCTGAAAAATAAAAAATAAATGAGCTGAGGTTAGAGATGTCATGATAACTTGGGCCTCAGAATGCCACACTGGGATGCTAAGTGAGAACTGGTGTTGAGGTGGCCCAAACCAGTAATAAACTCTTCTCTACAAACACTCTTCTCTACCAAACCAATTGGGAAATGAGGGGGAAAAAAAAAAGAACCAGCTGATGAAAGGCGAAGAATTTGGCTTATATTTTTAAGGAAATGGGCTTCCAGTGATTCTCAGGATTCAACAGTCAAACAATCATCACGGAACCAGTACAGGGCTCCACACAAGGCAGAAAATTGTTTCTAAAACACTCTGTTCAGCATGAAAGAGCAAAGCACAATTCTTGTTTTATGGATATGGCTGCTCCCAAAGAATGAAGAAATATGCATACGAGTTCTCTGGTCCAAAATTCACCAATCCATGCATTCCCCTAGCCCTGGGTTGCTTGAATGTGGGAATGGAGGAAGAGCAGGAGTTTTATGCTAGCAGAACTTCCTCCCCTGGGGAAGAAAACATAAGGTGTGGGGACGAAGTGTGCCTCACACTGAATGTTCCCTATCTTCTTGATCCATTTTTCCTTCAGATTTATCTATTAAGAAAATGGCCAGCCAGCAGTGTAGCCATTCCCCTTGTGGGAGGAAATCCAAATCCATCAGGGCGGTCCAGGCACTAGGCATTCATCATATCTGAGTCCCTAGAGGCGTCCCACCCCCTAGCTCAGGAATGGTATTGGAGACATTGCATCTTCTTAAAATACTCAGAAATTTGCTCTGTCAGAGCTGCTCTTATCTTTCATGAATAGGCTTTTCCTTCCTGTTTCGCAGTGACTCCCTCTACGATGGATTACTTCAGTTGTAAAGCTCGCCACAAAGGAATGTTCCATTTGGTCTTTATATTTTTTTTCAACTGGGAAACTCATTCTCATTGGATTCCTTAGCAAGAGTTGCTGGAGAGGACGCTGCGGAAACTTGGACCTGGTTGGATCCCTTTCTCTTCAAGAAGCCTCTGCATTGTCAAGGACATGAATGCCATTCTTTCTTTCCATTATTGCTGCAGTGACTGGAAGTGTTACTGGTATATTCTTTATCTATTATCTACTGCGGATTCATTTATCCAGGGGTTAGAAGAGAGATTAGGGGGAGTGACTATTAATGAGTATGGGATTTTATTTTATTATATATCTTTTTTGAGGGAGGGTAATAAACTCTGGGATTAATAGTGGTGATGGTGCCCGCCACCACCTCGAAGACTGAGATGCCTGAGAGACTGGCTTCTTCCTCAAGAATGCCTGGGCCAGGGAGCAGGTGCTGGTCGCGTCCTTCACCAGCCTCGCTAGAATTCTGCCCCTACTCAGTCCCTTCACCAATAGCCACTGTGATCAACCGGTCCACGCCCTACAACTATCCAGTGCCCCTCCAAGGTGATGGGAACAAGCCCCACTTGCCCAGCCACCACCAGGACCCCCAGGACCCCCAAGGCCCAAGCTTGCAGTGTCTGAAGAAACTGTGAGCACTTCCGGTGACAGGGAGGAGGCCTTCTCTCCTGTGGCCAATAAAATGTGAGGGAAAAAATAGCGATGATGGTTACACAACTTAGATTGTGTACATATACTAAAAAACACTGGATTGTGTACTTTAAAAGAGTAAATGTTATAGTATGTATATATATATACTCAAACACAACTTACTTCCTTTTAGTTTATTGATGGATTGCTTTTCTAGCTGTTAATAAAAATAACCTCAACAGCCTTGAAACCAACCTCTATATTCTAGGTTTGAACTTCTATTTTATATTAAATATATGTATTATTTATATATGTAATATAAAATATATATTTTATATACTATTTATATATTTATAATGTGTATATATAATATATATGTAATATATAATGTAATGTATAAAGGATAATGAGAGGCAGTTTTTTTCACTACTGGAAAGGGGAGTTACAAATACACAAAGGGGGAAGACTAAAATGTTCCCTGTGGTGTGGTATTGGAATTACCATGAACTCATATTACTATTACTATCTATTACAAGATAGATAAACCAAGGAATACATAGGTATGCCTGTATATAGAGAGAGGTGTGTGTGTGTGTGCGTGTGTGTGTGTACTTGCCTATATTTTCTAGCTCTGTCTGCTGGGTGTGCCTAGAGGAAATGACACCCCAGTAACAATGAGTATATTTATTCCCCAGACTTTAGTTTCTAAAAGCCATTCTTTCCTAAAAAGGAATCAGGTCTCACTGAAGTAAATACTCATGCCAAGCCTGGGGCAGAGAAAACCCAACACAGGTCTGGAACATTTTCACTATAAATTAAAAGAATGCTCAATAAATCATGAAGTTGAGTCAAAAAGATTGTAAAGTTTCCCATGGCCAAGTTTAGGGCCACTTGAGCATACAAATAATAACAATATGACAAGAACAAGTTATAACTGAATAAAATAGTAATCCATGAATCTATATGAATATACATACATACATACATACATACATGAATCAATAATAGAGGAGATAAGAAATCTCTATCAATGCCAACTAATAAATATAGTAGAAGTGATAGGGTTAGAAATCATCGTTTGCTAAATGTAATGGGTAAAAAAAGAGTTTGATGAGGAAGAGGGTATTTATATCATATCTGTGGTATTCTTGCAAAAAAAATGCATAACCCGCATTACATCATGAGGAAACACTAAAAACACTCAAGTTACAGGACATTCTACAAAATTATTATTATTATTATTATTATTATTATTATTATTTTCTCTTAAAAATGTCAAGGTCAAGAAGGTTAATGGATACTAACCAGACATGATAAGTAAATGCAACATATGATCTAGATTGGATCCTGTATTCAGGGGACAAAACTATGACTGGCCAAAGTTAAATATGTGGATTAGATGATGTATTGCGACAATGTTCAAGTTCTTGATTTCTATAGGTTATTAGGAGTAAAGATATAATACCTCCAAATGACTCAGGAGAAAATATGTTTGCATATGTATCTGGTTGCAAATATCTGTGCACAGATGTGAGTGTGTGTGCACATGGACACGGGTGTGAAGAGAGAGAAGGTGATACAGCTAATAGACCAAATTTAACAGTTGCTAAATCTGGGTTAAAGTATCAGGGAATTTATTGTATTCTTCTTAAAATATTCTGTAAATTTGAAATCACATCAAAATAAAAATTTACAAACAAAAATATAATAATTTGCGGACAAAGAAACAAAGCAAATGCACCAAAAGATGGACGGTAGTTTGTGCAGGTGCTGGGAGAGTGTAGGCAATTTTTACTTGCTTCCTTTTCTCTCATTTTGCCCACACGCCCTTATTAAAAGTATGTTGTAAATCGCCCCCTGTAAAAGTAGTGGGCACTGGAGCACGTACCTCCCTTCTTGTCTCTGTATCAACATACTTTCACCTTGACTCTTAAATAGACTATGGCATTGCTGGACATCTTTACATTTTTCTTATTGATGATTATTACTTATTTTTATTATTTTCATTTTTTTCTCCTTTATTGTTTTAGGTCTTCTTACTGCAGTATTTCAGAGACAGCCTTTGGCAGAAGCGTTTTTGCAAACGTACCCGAAGCAATGAATTATAGCTCTCTTTTCTGAGGAAATAAAATCCTTAATTTATTTTAGGCATCGATAACAAAGGACAGAAGACGTCAACAGTTAACACTGATTTCGGAGGCAAACAGAATTTGAACTGAGACTGTCTGCTCCTCCATGTCAATCCACCCCCAGCTAGACACTTTTTCCCCACGAAATAAAACAAGCCTGTTCCTGTGCTGTCAGACGTGCAAGGTAAATACACGATTCTCCTCCTAGCCCCACCTGGAAAAGGGAGAGTGCGTGCCCAACTCCAAGTACCGGTGTTAAACAGATACTTAAACTTGGCTTATCTGTTTTTATCTTCTCAGGGAAAGGTATTCTATAAACGTGCCGTATCATCATTAAATACCAACTTTCCCTTCCTGTGTTTTGATCACTGACATTTAAATGATTTTTAATTAAGATTTGCTTAAGATACCACTAGCTGAATTTCTGCTAGAACATATTTTGAAACTGGCAAATATTGACAAAGCTTTTAGAGGCATTTAGGAAATGTCCACAAAATAAGGAAGACATTATTTCTCTTTTGATAATGCAATTATTTTATTAAAAATTTGGTGGCATTGGACTGAAAGTCCTAACTTACCTAGGACAAGAATTGCTTTTTAAAACCAAGAATTATTATTATTATTTTTTAAAGATTTTATTTATTTATTCAACAGAGATAGAGACAGCCAGCGAGAGAGGGAACACAGCAGGGGGAGTGGGAGAGGAAGAAGCAGGCTCATAGCGGAGGAGCCTGATGTGGGGCTCGATCCCATAACGCTGGGATCACGCCCTGAGCCGAAGGCAGATGCTTAACCGCTGTGCCACCCAGGCGCCCCCCAAGAATTATTTTTAATTCAAAAAGTCTGTTGAGGCACCTGGGTAGCTCAGTCAGTTAAGCATCTGCTTTCTGCTCAGGTCACAATCTCAGGGTCCAGGGATCGAGAGCCCCACGTCAAGGCCTGTGTCAGGCTCTCTGCCCAGTGGGGAGTCTGCTCCTCCCCCCTGCTCATACTATCTCTCTCAATCAAATAAATAAATAAATCTGAAAAAAAAAAACCCAAAAATGTCTGTAATTGCCTTTTTTGATCAAAGAAACAAAAAATGATACAAAATGGCTAGTCTTAGTTTCAGAATTAATTCCCTTGGGCAGAAAGTGATTGTGATTACAAAAGAGGAAATTTAATCTTAAGGGAGAAACTGACATTTCCAATTATTATGAATAAAGTGATTTGCTCTGGCTCTGGTCTCCACCAATGAGACGTTTTGTTTTCCTGTGGAGCTGGAAATTTATTTTATTTTATTTTGTTAACAGAAGCCTATTAACTGTGGTGGTGGTGGTGATGATGGTTTTTAAGATAATTAACATTCACTATGTTAATGTTACCCAATCTTCTTTTAAACCCAGAAGTCGTCAAGGAATGAAACTCTTGTCGTGGCACCAGGTATTTGAAAGAAAATATTGAGGGGGGGGTGTGCGTGTGTGTGTGTGTGTGTGTGTGTGTGTAGCAAAGATGCAAGAGACAGGTTAGAAATGACTTTCTTCATTATAGGGTAATTAGCAAATATGTGGCTCATATCTTTGCTCACTAAACACTGTTGTGACCATTATTCCCATTTCAAAAGAAAGCAATGGGTACACATCAAATGTTAGAGACCCAGAAATTATAGATATTGATGTGAATAAATGAAGGAGAAATGTCACCCATCACAGATAAGAGCCAACAGTCCACTTCTTAGAATTGTCTCAATATTCTTTTCCTCTGTCAATGTCTCTTTGGTGTCTTTTCTGTTTTAGGTAAAGGTCTGGTGATCAGATCACAAAAACAAAGTATCTCCAAATGGTACTGAGATGTCTTGGCTGCCGGGCCAAAGGAAAGGTAAGACAGTTGTGGCTGGAGGTTCATGCCATCATATTCATCTGGAAAATATCCCGTGACAGGAATTATTCTGTGGGAATAATAGCGTTTGTGTTTTAAGTCTTTATGTATAACTTTCTCACATTTGGTCATCCATCTCCTTTCAGCTGAAGTGGAGTCCATTGCCATTTTATTATATAGTACCTACTCGAAACAACAGAAAAGGAAATTCATATTTATCCAGCATTTTGTGCCACTTCTGTACTTGTCAGGGGACATACGTTATTTCATTGTGATAGGCAAATAATGGTCCCGCAAAGATGTCTACATTGCAAACCACAGAACCCGTGAACATGTTACCTTATAGTGACCATGCTACCAAAAAGGGATTTTGCAGATATGATTAAATTCAGAGCCTGGAGATGGACAGATTCTCCTGGGTTATTTGTATGGGTCCATTCTAATCCTGCATCCTTACCGCTGGAGAATCTTTTCTGGCTGGAGAGATGAAAGCAGGAGAAGGACTCTACGTGCCCTTGTTGGCTTTGAAGGTAGAGAGAGAAAGCCATGAGTCAAGGAATGGGGATGGCCTTTAGAAACTCAAAAAAGCAAGGAAATAGACCCACAGAGAGGCATGTGGCTCTGCCAACATCGTGATGTCAGCCTAGTGAGATTCGTGTCGGAATATTCACCTTTAGAAAGATGATACATTTGCTTTGTTTAAGTCACAAAATTTGTGTTCATTTGTTACAGCTTCATCAGGAAACCAGTATACTCATGAAAGTTCTACAAATTCATTTCACGTGTGCAACATTTTCTGCATTTCACAGTTATCAAAAATGAAGCAAAGAATAATTTCTTGGACTTGTCAAAGGTCCCGTAAGTAGCCAACTGCAAAATCAGAATACTTGGGCTTTGGAATTCTATAGTCCTTTAAGAATGTAGGGTTTTTCACATGTGATACACAGATATCATTCCATCTTTAGCTAAATAAGTTAATAAAAGTAATAACCGAAGTGTAGATATAATAAGGTTGTACTATTTCCATTGCTCAAAATGATGAAAACAACAGTAGAAAGCTTTAAATACGGAGTTATCTGGGATAGTCAGTGTCAATATAGAAAAGGCATTCTAATGGCTTAATTGGATTTTTTGTTTAAGAATGAAGGATAGGGGGGCGCCTGGGTGGCACAGCGGTTAAGCGTCTGCCTTCAGCTCAGGGCGTGATCCCGGCGTTGTGGGATCAAGCCCCACATCAGGCTCCTCTGCTAGGAGCCTGCTTCTTCCTCTCCCACTCCCCCTGCTTGTGTTCCCTCTCTCGCTGGCTGACTCTGTCAGACTCTGTCTCTGTCAAATAAAAAAAAAAAAAAATCTTTAAAAAAAAGAATGAAGAATAGGATTGATATAATAAAAAAGACAGACAATAACTAGTGTTGATGAGGATGGAGAAACGTTGGAACCCTCATACCTTGCTGGTGGGAATGTAAAAAGATGCAATGCTGTAGGAAATTCTTCGGGAATCCTACAAAAGTTGAACATAGAATGACCACAGGGCCCAGCAATTCCACTTCTAGATATATATCCAAGAGAATTGAAGACACTTGTACACTAAAGTTCATTGTGGCATTATTCATCATAGCAAAAAGTGCAAACAACTCAAATGTTCATCAGCTGGTGAATGGCTAAACAGAAAGTGATATATCCATACAATAGATATTAATCTGCTATATAAAGAAATAATGATTGGTACTATAACATCGACAACCTTGAATACGTTATGCTAAGTTGAAAAATCAACACAAAAGGCCACATACTATATGCTTCCATTTATATACAATGTTCAGAATCGGCAAATCCATGGAGACAGAATATCAATTAGTGGTTACCAGGGTTTGGGGGGAGGGGCAATGGGGAGTGATTGCTAATTGGTATGGGCTTTCTTTTGGAGTTGTTGAAAATGTTCTGAAATTAAACAGTGGTGATGATGGCACAACCCGGTGGATATACTAAAAACACTAAACGGGTATAAATGTTGTGGTGTGTGAATTGTATCTCAAGGAATAAAAGACTAAGGGGATGCCTTCGGCAAACCAAACGTGAAAAAGTGGATCCAGGGAGCTCAAAATTTTATAAGCAATTTTTATCACGGATACTTACCAGGTAGTTTGAACAAGTTGTAGTCATCATGTTCAAATTTGGTATTAGCTCTCTAAGAATATAATAAAGCCCGCTCTGAATTAAATTAGAATCATTACAATGTCAATTAAAAAGTTTTAAAGATATATTTATGATTTCTAAATAAGGATATAATTACAAGGAGATGAGACACAAATTGATTTAAGCTTAATTTATAAATGCAAATGCATTCACGTTTAAGGTTAATAGTTTGTCCTCTGAAACTCTCTTGCTTGACTTGAATATTCTGTTGATTTGCTGTCTCAAAGTTTACTAAGTAAGCACACTATAAAAGGATTTTAGTCTCTAAAACATTGCTGTTTATCCTAGAAAATCTGCATGCACTATATCACATGAAATTTTAATTGAGACGTGTTTTATAATAAACAATGTAACCTGGCATTGTTCTATTTGCTTACATAACAGTATCTCGATTGACTATACTCATTCATTGTTAATTAGCTTCTTACCAAAGGGTATTGGCAGAGTTTCCATAATATTCTTAGCAAATAAAATAAGGGATATAAAGAAACTTAAGAGACTCTGAAGGCTCTTATTCCCAGAACTATTACTTCAGTATTTAAGCATAAAATCAGTCTATTTCTGGATGCTGGGTTCTCCCTTTGAAACAAGGGGAAACCTGCTACCGTGCTGAGTCACATGCATCATTAGCAGCAGGGAAACCTGCAAGAATAACAACATAGTCCAGGCCAGGAGCCATATGTAAATACTCAAGCTTTCTAGAGAACATGTTTGAGAAAAAGTCTCTTTTTCCTTCCGTAGAATATTTGTAAAAATGTATCAGAGAGACGTGAGGACTTAAAATGTAATCCTTAGCCATCCTTCTTATTGTCTTTAATAATTGCAGAATTACCTGCAAATTTGGTTTGAAACATAAAAGGTTGGCTATTTGAATTTGAATTTTGAGGTCGCTGACAATATCCCACAAGTTTTCTCTTGTTTCATAGTTTCCAGAACACAAATTCCAGGTTTTTCGTTTGGTACCTGCATGTCTTTCGGGAGCTGTAATGGATACCTTTTGTTCCAGGTGTGAAGCAATAGGAAAAATACACCAACGCCTGGAACTCTAATTCTTTTTGGAGTGCTGCACCTGACCTTAGCAATTTAAGAGACGGGCTAAACTCAATTTTGAAAGACAATTAGTCAGTTGTAGGTGTGTTCTGTGGAGAGCATTCCTAGAAATGAGAAAGTACAAAAGGCATGGATGGTGGAAACCCCCTGGGTGTATGGTGGTTAGGGTGGTTCTCCTTGCGTTACTCCATAGGCATATACGCCCCTTCCCCGCCCTGCTCTGGGCCCCAGAACTGCCTTTGGGCTACATTAGGCATTGCCTCAACCAGGCTCTTAGTCCTCTGGTGTCTGGTTGGACTTTGCCAGTGGGAGGCATGGCAGGCATTGAGGGAACAGAGGACAATGAAGTCAGATTGCTTAGTCTCCATCTGTAGGCTCCCTGCTCTAGGCTGCGGCTGTGAACTTCCACTGAAAAGCCCCGGGTGGGCTGAGTTCTACACCTTCAGCTCGACTACACTTCTTTCTTTTTTCTTTTTTTTTTTTTAAAGATTTTATTTATTTATTCGACAGAGAGAGAGACAGCCAGCGAGAGAGGGAACACAAGCAGGGGGAGTGGGAGAGGAAGAAGCAGGCTCCCAGCGGAGGAGCCCGATGTGGGACTCGATCCCAGAATGCCGGGATCATGCCCTGAGCCGAAGGCAGACGCTTAACCGCTGTGCCACCCAGGCGCCCCTCAACTACACTTCTTTCTTGACAGGCTGTAGAGATTAAAGACAGACAGGGTGACAGAGACTGGATCACAAAGGGACATAAATGTTATGCTAAGGAATTCAAATACTTTCTGAAGATACAGGGATCACTGAAGGATTTTGAATAAAGAGGTAGCAAATGAGATTTAGTTTTTAAAAAGACAACACTAGGGCACCTGGGTGGCTCAGTTAAGCATCTGCCTTCAGCTCGGGTCTTGATCCCAGGGTCCTGGGATGGAGCCACAAGTCGGACTCCCTGCTCTGCAGGGAGTCTGCTTCTCCCTCTGCCCCTCCTCCCATTCATTCTCTCAATCCTTCTCTCTCTGTCTCTCAAATAAATAAAAATCTTAAAAAAAAAAAAAAAAGACAATACTAACAGCAAGAAGAACAGATCAGAAGAAAGAGAGCCTGTAAGGAGAGAGGTCATGTAGGAGCCCATTTAAATAAACCTGGCAGGCAGTGAGGGTCTAAACTAAGTGAGCAGTAAGCAGCTAGAAAGGGACATGCTGAAGAGGTTTTCTAGGTATGCACCTGTGCCCAGACGCACTGTCCTGACTCACCACTGAAGTGAATGTTTGAAGGTAAGTTGTTTTCATCGATAAAACAGAGTTTTAATATCAATTGATCATTAGAATTAAAGTAACATAACAAAATGTATAAAAGTGATTACTTTTATTTTATAACAAGTTGTGAATAAGTTTATGGTTCCTACTATATGAATCATTGTTTCCAGAAGAGAACTATTTTATAATGGTACCAACAGTTGTTTTTCATTTTTTACCATAACTTTCCCAGAATAAGTGCTAATTCTATTTGCTTCAAACTCTATGAGTACTGATTGTAATAAAGTTGAGCAGTAGAGACTAAAAGAGCAAAAGGATTTCAATCATACTCTTCCCCTCTAGGATAAACACTTAAAAAATGGGCATTTATCTTTCTGTTCTTTTTTCCTTTTGTGTGTGTATGTACACACACACACATGAATACACATATCGGTTTTTAGAATGTTTGTAAATGGCATCACACTCTACATGTGTAATTTGTGAATTACTTTTAGGCTTTACAATTCCTACTGGAACTCCCTCTCGTAAATGCAAAGAAAATGTTATTTTTACCCCTGCATAATAGTTGATATAGGAATGTATCCTTATTTAATTATTTCCTTTGATGGATGTTTAGTCTTTTTTTTAAATTTATTTTTGCTGTTATAATATGTATGCATTTTATGTGAATAATATAATGAATATGTGTTTGTTCACCGTAAAAGGACTTCTGTCATATACTCTGAACAGGAGCATTGCTGGATCAGTGGGATACACATTTTCCATTGTAATAGATACTGAAGCACTGTATGAACATATAGATACCCCAATCCATGATATGTGAGAATGTTATTGTGTCGCATCCGGCCAATAGTAGATATTGCCACTCAACTCACTCTTTATCATTTGACAAGGAAAAGCATTTTACTATAACTTCTTTATGCATTGCTTTGATCACTAATGAGGTCGAGCAATTCGTCTTAGATTTATTCATCTTTTTTCCTTCTGCAAATGTTCTGTTTACATTACTTGTCCATTTTTCTATTGAAATGTCATTTTCTTAATTATTTCAGAAGCTCTTTATATTATTGCTATTGGTTTTATTATATAGAGGAAACAAAGAATATCTTGTCCATATCTGTTGCTTCTTTATACCTGGAATGTGACAGTTTCCATGATACAGAAGTTTTAAAATCCCATGTAATCAAATTCGTAAAACTTCTTAAGTTTTGATTTTCAGTCTTTATGACATGTTTGAAAGATCTTCAATTTAAGCTGACTGCATTAGTCAGCTCAGGCCGCCATAACCAAATACCACAGACCGGTGGTTAAACAACAGAAATTTATTTTCTCACGGTTTCTGGAGGCTGGAAGTCTGAGATCTGGGTGCTAGCGTGGTCAGTTTCTGGGGAGAGCCCTCTCCTTGGCTTACAGAAGACTACCTTCTCACTATATCCTTACATGGTCTTTCCTCAATGCGTGTGCCTTGTGTAAGAGATCTCTCTCTCTCTTATAAGGCTGTCAATGCTGTTGTATTAGGACCTCACCCTTATAGCCTCTTTGAATCTTAATTACCTTGTAAAAAATCCTGGGGATTTGGGCTTCAACATGCAGATTTATGGGGGACACAATTCAGCCCATAGCAATTACAAAGAGGCATTCTTCTGATACTTTTAAACCGATATTTAATTCATCTGGAATTTTATTTTTCTATCTCTACAGAATTAGTTTTCTGAAACATGGACCTAACTTATTTTTCCATGCTGATACAATTTTCCCAATATTATTTATTGAATCCCATTCTTTTCTCACATATTGATATGAAATATCAGTATTATAGTATAAAATAATTCAATGGATGCATGAATTATCTGGATTTTCTTCTATTCCACTAATTTAACTAGTTTCAGCACCAGACCCACATTTCTTAATTCCTAGAGTATTACTGTATGTTTTCAAATTTATTAATCATCTTATGGGTATTAAATTTTTCCACCCTATTTTTATCCAAATTGTTTTTGAAATCAACTTTAGAATTTATAAGATTTCACTAACAAAATAAAATTTTGCTGGGAATTCAAGCCTTCTTTTATATGTCTTTCAGTAAGTTAATACAGTTTGAGAATCTTGCTCACTTCAGGCAGGCAGGACTACAATTAACTACAACGAACATGGTCAGGGATCTGTCCCCCCCACCTCTAGCCTGCCCCACCTCCTCTCATTGGCTTCCATCTAAGCCATCTCTGGCATCGTCCCTCAAAGGGTCAAGATGGCTACCAGAAGCATGAAGATTCTATTACAAACAAGCAGCCATTCAGAAAAAGAAATATCTCTGTTCCAATAGCTCCTGAAATTGTCTGCCATGATGTCCTTCTCAGAGATGTTTGCCTCGTATGAGCAACATGCCCAGCTCCGAGGTAGTCTCAGTCTCCAGTGAGGTAGATTGTCCTGACTGCTCAAGTCCTGACTGGGCCCAGCATCAAGTGGATTGGGTTATCCCAACCTGCCCTATACAGACTAGAAGTGGTGTGGTTGTTCTCAAAGTAAAATCCAGATGCTATTATCAGAATAAGGAAAAATTGGTGCCAGTAGTCAAAAACAAAAAAACAAAAAACCTGTAGTACCCCCATGGTACCTTATTTCTTTGATTTCTTTCTCATTTCCTTTCTTACACTGGATTGAACTTTCTTTGTGACTTACATCTTTATTTTCCTTTAGTAGTTTGGCATTTTAAGTCACATTTTTATGATTCTAGTTTATAACTTTTTAAATGGTCATATACCAATATTACTTGACTGCCCAGAATCTGAACCCCCAACAAATAATTAGAGATTCTCACAGTGTGAGTCTTTATGGAATCCAAAAAACCAAAGGGTTGTTCTCTCTGTACTCTGGCAAGCAGGGGCAAGCAAGTGATCCATGTTCAACTAATTATATGTTTTTCCCTGGGATGTTGAATAGAAACAAGAAATAAGTATAAATTACAGTTCATTTTGTCAGTTGATGGTGGAGTCTGGTATCTAGGGGCAGCTGGGGCAATGATAGCCCAAGTTTCTGTTTGCAGAATCAGCACCAGTGTGCTAAATAAATGAGTTCTGTGGTATGACAGTGAGTGTGCCTCTGGCTATAAAATTCCCTTTGATTTCTGCTGGTTTCCTGATCCCTGTTCTCCAATCTTCCTATGAGCTACCTAATTTCCTTTGAATCAATCCACTTCTGCCTAATTTAGGCATAATGAATTTAGGATGCTTCAAACAAGAACCTTGACTGATAAAAATTTAAATTTTTGTACATATCCCTCTATAGTTTTATCATGCATAGAATTATTTTAAATGGTGAAATAGAATAGATAAATTAGGATGAAATATTTTGACATAAAGTTTGTTTACATAAAGAAGAAATAATGTCTTTGGAAGAAGACCAGCAAGCAAGAAATGCAAGAGATCAGGGTTAATGTGATTAAAAAAAAAAAAAATAGAAGACATTGAAATGTGAGTTGACAAAAAGTGAAATAGAAAGGAAAACTAGACCAACATGTAAATGTATAAAAAGTTGTAGGGAGCTACCATGGAGAGGGAGTACAAAAATGGGAAAATTGAGAAAAATGAAACAGAAAGATGGAAAAAGAACCAGGGAGTATGTGGTAAATAGGAGACAAGATCAAATGTAGATATGCTTGGAGCTAACAATGATAGCAATCAAAACAATAACCAAACAAATATCTAAACCATGTATTAAGAAAATTTTTCTGTTGGGGTGCCTGGATGGCTCAGTCAGTCAAGCATCTGCCTTTGGCTCAGGTTGTGATCCCAGGGTCTTGGGATCGAGCCCCACACAGGGTTTCTTGCTTAGCGGGGAACCTGCTTTTCCCTCTGCCTGCCACGCCCCCTGCTTGTGCTCTCTCTTTCTCTCTGACAGATAAGTAAATAAAATCTTTAAAAGAAATAAGCTCACAGATTTCTTATATGGGAAGAAAACAGACAAATTATTACACTTGAACATAAAAACAAAGAAAACCTTTATGACCTTATCAGAACTGGATAGAATATTCTTTTAACAAAATGAAACTATGAAAATGTATATACTTCTATTTATAAGACATAATGCTAGAATAAATTTAAAATGAAGAAAATCATATATGTCTTTTCCAGTTCCTTTGTGATTAAGATCTTTTATACTTCCGGGGCGCCTGGGTGGCACAACGGTTAAGCGTCTGCCTTCGGCTCAGGGCGTGATCCCGGCGTTATGGGATCGAGCCCCACATCAGGCTCCTCCACTGTGAGCCTGCTTCTTCCTCTCCCACTCCCCCTGCTGTGTTCCCTCTCTCCCTGGCTGTCTCTATCTCTGTTAAATAAATAAATAAAATCTTTAAAAAAAAAAAGATCTTTTATACTTCCAATTGATTAATACACAGTATGTTTATATAATAATATAATGTGTATATTATAAAAATATATATTATATATTATAATTTATATAATAAATAATAATAAATCTAATTGCTAAGTGAAATGTAGGTGCCATTTATAAAATAAAACAGTTTTCAAATGAGCATCTGGTAGAGAGTTCAAATAAAGGTTAATTCAATTATTCACACATCTCATTAACTGATTTGAACTCGGACTTGATTCCAGGACCCTGGGATCATGACCTGAGCCCAAGGCAAACACTTAACCAACTGAGCCACCCAGGCATCCCAGAAATCTGTGAGCTTATTAACCTGAAGTCTTCAAACTGGTTTTTTTAGAGATTAATTTATTTATTATTGGGGGGGGGTGTAAGGCAGGGGGAGAGGCTCTCCAGCAGACTCCCTGCTGAGCACAGAGACAGACTTGGGGCTCTGAGCTGATCTCAGGACCCTGAGATCAGGACCTGAGCTGAGACCAAGAGTCAGAAATGTGAGTGATTGAGCCACCCAGGTGTCCCCAAACTGTTTTAAAATTACAACTGAACAGTCTTTATGGTCCATAAATACATTCTGGCTCTCTCAACCCACCCACTTTTGGAGGACATTATATTATATCAAAAGATTTTTAGGTTAGAAATCCAAAGTGTCTGAATAAATATATTCAAGATGTAGAAAGTAAGGTTGCCAGACAAAATACAAGAAGTCCAGTTAAATTTTAATGTCAGATAAACAATTTTATTTTTTTATTCAAAAAAAATTTTTTAAGATTTTTATTTATTTATTTGACAGAGAGAGAGAGAGCACAAGCAGGCACAACAACAGGCAGAGAGAGAGGAAGAAGCAGGCTCCCCACTGAGCAGGGAGCCCAATGTAGGGCTTGATCCCAGGACCCTGAGATCATGACCTGAGCAGAAGGCAGATGCTTAACTGACTGAGCCACCCAGGTACCTCTCAGATAAACAATTTTTAATCTGAGTATGTCCCATGCAATATTTAGAACATACTTATCCAAAATTTAGAACTTATTTTTCTAAAATTCAATTATAACAGGGTGTCATACACACACACGCACACACACACACGCACACACACGCACACACACACACACACACACACACACACACACACACACATTAACTCTGGCAGTCCTAGCAGAAAAAAGCTATATTTTACTATAGATTTATAATAATTTCTACTGTGTTTCTCTAATATCTGTCTCCTCTCTATTAAAAAAACTTATGGTTAAGATCCAAATTTATATCTCTGTCTATAAAGGAATAGATAAATGAACAATCTACTTAACATTAATTCTGTTCACACTTTTGCTTTGAACACTAATTATTTAAAGATTTAATTAAGACCTCAATTTAAAACTTAGTTCATGTTAAATGTTTAGGAATCTGAGATTTGTAAAATGAAATATAAAACTGGTACATTTTAATTACAGTTATAAAACGCAAATGCCATTTCATTTAGCAATAGAGAAAGACAAACAAACTAAGCAAAAAGAAACTTACTTTGAAGTGAGGAGTAATTTTCACCCTGTTCCTTTCTGCTACAAACAGGAATCCACATTCTTTTATTTAACTGTTACATGTACAAAGAAGAAATGTAACTCCCGTAATCTTATGCTTCTTATGAGAAATAGTATCTGGTGCCTCGAATCTCTGTTATTCAAACAATCCTCCTTTAGGCAAAGACTATGAAGTACCAGGTGCTATTTGCTTTTTTTTTCTTTTTCAAGTTTTTGTTTACCTAACAGTTAGTTAATATACAGTGTAATACTAGTTTTGGATGCGGAATTTAGTGATTGGTCACTTATATACAACACGTGGTGCTTATCACAAGTGACTTTTCCCTTTTTTAATAAATATTACTTTAAAGTAGTTCTTCATATATTCCAATTATTTTATGGCATTGGATGTATCTATTATAGTTATTTAATACTTTGATTTAAAACCATTCATTTGACATACATAAAGAAAAAAACTCCATTTATACCTTATTAAATAAGAAGCACCAATATTTTTTAAAAACCCTACCAGTTATAAAAAGCACCAAATGACTTTTTCCATATTTTATCTATAACTTGTTACTCCTTATTTAGCATCCTTTATCCCCCCTCTTTGTCTTTTTTTGCAATACATATGATATTTTGCTGATATTTGGTAATTGTAAATGGGTTATAAAATTAGGCCGCCTAGGCAAAAATTTCAGAAGACGATGATGATGGTGAGGATGATGATGATGCCAACTTACATTCAGTTAGTTGCTCATTTAATCTCATGGCCTTAGGAAACTTGTTATTATCTCCATTTTTATAGATGAGGAAACCGTGTCCATTTAAATAATTTAAGTAACTATTTAACTTCTCAAAGGTAGTAAGAGTAAGAATAGGATATTAGGGCTAGGAAATTGGGCTCCAGAGATTTACCTTTTTCAGACTAGCACAGTTTTTAAAATGAAAGGTGCATTGAAAGCAAGGAAAATTGTTCAATTGTTGATATATTTTTGACAGTAAATTAGTATTCTTATGATGACAGACATGAAATGATGTATTCAACAATATTCAATGATAAAATTCTTTCTAAAAATAAAAATATCCTATATAACAAAACAAAACTGGAACTTATATTTATCAAAAAATACTATTTATATTTTAAATATTTTATTTTTAAATAATCTCTACAGCCAACATGGAGCTCGAACTTACAACCCTGAGATGAAGAGTTGCACACTCTACTGACTGACCCAGCCAGGCCCCCGCAAACATATTTTAAAAATATACAATCAGGATAGGGACACCTGGGTGGCTCAGTTGTTAGGGGTCCAACTCTTGATTTCTGCTCAGATGATTATCTCATGGGCCTGAGATTGGGCCCCACATTGGTCTCTGTGCTGGGAATGGAACCTGTTTGGGATTCTCTCTGTCCCTCTCCTTCTGCCACTCCTCTCTCTCTCTCCCTCTCTCTCTCTCTCTCTCCCCCAATAAATAAATAAATAAATAAATAAAATTTAGGTTTTTTTAATTTAAGAAAAATTACAATCAGGATAATTAATTTTGGCACTTAGTCACATTGCCTTTAAATAAATTTCTTAGCTGTATTTCTCTTATACTGTGACATTGGGATTTTTTTCTAAAGAATGCATTTTTAATATTGTTTTACTTCTTCTAATTTTTCATAAAATTGGCATGATCTCCCTCTCAAGGATTTCTTTTATAGTTAATGAAGTATCTTCAATTAACTCCTCTCTGTCGAACGTAACAGTTTTTACTGCGTATCCTCCTGCTGCACCTGTTGAGATACCCTGTAAGCTCCGAGCACACTGTGGAAAGACTATCCTTAATTCAATTTTCAATTAAAATGCATAAATATTTTATGTCAAATATTTTCATAAGTACCATCATTTACCTCCATTCAAGTTACTGTTTTGGACAAATACGTTTATAAGTCAACATTCATCAAATGATTTTTATTCATGATTTATTTGAATTTTTAGCAAAATGTAGTTGCCACAAAAATCAAAGGTCTTCTCAAAGTGGACATGAATCCAATTGAAACTATGAGCTTCACTCAAAGATTTTTCCCAACGTCGAGATATCACAGCACAATTATGTAACTTCGATATAAAATTTTATACACTTTTTTCTTTCTGTGTTTAATTTCTTCCATTCCTCTTTGTTTCTGTAGGGATAAATTTCAATATGTCCTTTTTGCTTTATTTTCAATAACTTGCAATTCACCAAAACTTCAAAAGTTGAAAAATTTTGGCACTCTATTCATTGACTCCTTTAGCTAAAGATTTCCAAAATTTCAAAACAAATGCAACCCAAATCAGAAGTTTCATTTTCAAAAATTAGCAATAGCATCTATAATTGTAAAATATTTCAACCTTTTATTCAATCAAGTTCCAAAGCATTACTTAAATTCTATGAATTGAGTTAAAAAATGAATTATTTTCTCAATCCACTTTTCTTTGGAATCAGATGCCACTGATACTGACATCATCTAGCAATGTCAAGTTTTTCTGCAAATGGAACAGACATGCAAACACTTTTCATACGTGCATAAGAAAACTTGAAGTTAAAAATGAATGAAACTTGGGGCACTTGGGTTAGCTCAGTCAGTTGAATGACCAATTCTTGATTTCAGAGCAGGTCATGATCTCAGAGTCCTGAGACTGAGCCCCGTGTCAGGATCTGCACTCAGTAGGGTTTGTTTGAGATTCTCTCTCTTTCCTTCTTCCACTACCCCTCCCCCACTTGTGTGGGCACTCTAAATAAATAAATAAATAAATAAAATATTTTTAAAATGAGCGAAATTTATAAGAATAATTTTTTGATCTAAACGAAAAATGACATGAAGTGATGTGAACATGGGCCTTCTGCAGCTCCACGTGTAAAATTATTTTTTTTAAATCTTCTTAAAATAATTATTAGCTTTTGAAGTAGATGCAAACACTTATTCAGCAGATTTCAGTTTTTCATGTGTCAAGGGACATGGCCACAGCCCTAGGGAAGAATGGTAAATGTTGACAAATAATTTGTGCAATTCAGCACGAATCATTAACTTTCTAGAGAAGTGCAGATGTAGTATTTATTTTTAAATTTTACATGCATTTGTGCTGTTTGAGCTCATTGCTGCTTTTAAAGAGTATCTTTCAAAAACACAAAAATCACATATTATCGATTTACATTACAAAATCATTCCAATAAGAGATTTCAGACTATTTTCTATAAACTCCATGGCTGAACTACTTAGCCTCTATTTCCTGTAAAAATAAATTCTACATACAAGTAACCTATAATTTCCCATATTTTCCACTGACCCTACCAGCTGGTTGCCTGGTGGCCTTGTGCCTCTTGAAGCCATTGACACAGGCCATAGCACAACTGACTCTAGCTTCTAGTGGCTACAAAAACCAAGCAGAGTTGAGTGCTTTTTTCCTTTGATCAACTGAAATCTATCTTTTCCTGTCAACACACACTTTGTTGTATCAGCAAGTACCTGCTGGCTCATACTTAGATGTTGGTTGATTATGGAAAGCTTTGGGGTAGGAGAGATGGGTTATTACAGGTCTTCTTTAAGATTTAATGACTTGTTAAAGTCAGCCTTCTATTCACTATACACGTCTTTGTGCCTTTTCTCAAACACTGTTGGATAAGGCTACAAAATCGAAGAATAATAGATTCTCTTTTGTCCAAAGTCACCAATACAATAGGGTAAATCTAGGATTAAACACAGGTAGCCTTGCTTCAGAGCTCTTGAATTTCACAAACTTTTGGAAGTAAATTATGATCTATGTGGCCCAACGGGTTTAAAGATCACTAAAAAATGGAATATTTGGCAACATCCAGACAGACAGATCTATTTTCCTTCATCCGAGCTCGATTCTTTGTCCTCACACTGGCTGAGAGTTTTACAGGCATCCCAATCACTGGGCCAGTCCTTTGTAATGAGGATGAAAGACAGAGAACAATCCCAAAATACATTCTCTATCAGAGTATCAGGTCAGAATATAAACACGTAGATTGGCAGAAAGAAAATAGGGAAGCTGCCTTTAAAAACAGACAAATCTCATGAGATAGCCCTCTGCTTTGCCTTGAACTGAAAATCTAAAAGCACCGCTTAGAATTTTTATCTTTTTTCACTCCACCTTACTATTTTTGGCTTGTATCTATTGTGCCTGGAGTATTAAATACTTTACTCACTGAGCTCTCTCTTCTTCCTTTTCAAAAGCACTCTGCAAAACACTGTCAGATTAATATTCCAAAAACCGTTTCGTCGGACCCAGTTGTTGAGCTTGGAAGTCCTTAAGAGTTTCAGTACTATCTGTAGAATAAAGTTCACAATAAGGTTCAAGGTCCAGCTGACCCTCCTGCCTTCCATAATCATCCCCGGCCTCTTTCCAACACTCCCCTACGGTCCCATCTTCCTCTGCTCAGCTGTATGAACATTCCGTCCTCTGCTCCAAGGGTACTAAAGCAAACAGCCCCCAAACCTGTCACCCACATTCATATCGCTCCACCCACATCCTTCCCATTCTTTCAGGCCAAAATGTTCTCCATCCCACTCCCCGTTGATACAAAGCATATTTCTTTTTACAGATGCAACTCAAGCCCCACTGCTTGCCTCACCATCTCAGACACAACAAAGATCTCATGTGCCCTGTACCTAAACACTGTTGTTATTCATATTGCCTTGTATTTTATTCCATATAAACCAACTTTCTCTTCTCAAAATGAGCAGCTTCTTCAGACAAAGACCATTGGCTATACCTTTTATATATCATATGATACCTCCCATAGATCTGTAAATTTAGCCAGAGATTAGTAGACCTATATTCTATTAAAAAAAAACCATTATTAATTGGTTACTTCTCAAATTACCAATTATAGAGTATATTCATCTATTGCAAGATTGTGACATTTGGACTTTACCCTGGATAGAAAATCAACACAGTCACAAACTGAGTATCCAGCAGCAGAACATATATGAGAGATCTTTGTAAAAAAAAAAAAAAAACAAAATACTAAACTGGAAAAAAAAACTTTTGAAGAATCAGAAGAAAACTACTCCTGATACATTTGTTTTCTGGGCTTTTAAACTGTTAACAGTGGCTCTTCTTTCCATGAGTTTACTTTTCCATATTCAAATTTAATGCGGAATGTGCTGGAATTGTTTCTCATGCCCTAATTAGATTAGGTATTGGCTTCTCAAGACTAAAATCAGGAAGTTAAAAAAATTTTAATTATCACTTCTACGTATTCTAATATTGTTTAAATAAGGCATGGCACACTCTTTGTCCTAAATAATTGTAGGTGTAGAAAAAGCAAACTAGTGTTTTATTCACTCTCTGATTCCAAAATCAGGGCTACAGTGATGCTCTGGTCTCAGTGCCAAACAGAGATGCTCGTCAGAACTGTTCATGCTCAGAGAGATGTTGGCAACAAATTTTTAAATATTAAATTGAATAAATGCATATTGGTGTATTCATTCATTCTGTTCACAGAATGTAAGAGTCATGGATCCTATGAGAATCGATGGGACCTTTCACATGGAAAATGAGTTAAAAATACTAATGGCAATAAAAACGATCATTTTACAAATGAAGATAAAGAAAGGGGCGATTTATGTCAAACAGACCGTACCAAAAAAATGAGAACAGCTATTTAAGGAAATCGTGTGGTTATTTAAAAAAATGTAAATATTTGCTGAAGTGCGTTCTGTCTTCTAAAAATGTTTAATGAAATACATAATATTATCTATGAAAAAAATTAGGAATAAGAATCATTCATCCAAAATATTAACTCGGAGGCTAAATTCCATTGTTAAAAAGTTAAAAAAGCCAAAAAAAAAATAGTTTTCTGTTTCAATTTGAGAAAGAATATTGATTAAATGAGAAATAATTTTCAAACTTTTTATTTCCTAAAAGCAAAAACAGGACAGAGCACAAATTAACTGGGAGAAAATAACTTTTACTTAATATTTTCCAAGTCTTACTTTCTAATCAGAAGCCAATTGATAATGAACAACTCGATGAAATGGATAGAGTTAGGATAAAGGACAAATTTGTGGCTTTAAAACTAGGAGCTATCTCATTTTCTGAAATTATGATCCAGAAAGTGATGACTTTGGTTACTTGAATGCCAGGCAAATCCACGGAGAATGCCAAAATCCCACGAACCACGTTGCTGTCGTCCTGGTATAGATTGATAGTGAAATGACCAGAGCTCATTTGACTATTACACTCTGTGAAATAAGCATAAATATGATTATAAGATTGCCCTACAATTAAGACTCTCTATGTATGGGGTGCCCGGCTCATGTCCTGATCCCAGAGTCCTGGGATCAAGTCCCGCATCGGGCTCCTTGCTCAGAGGGGAGCCTGCTTCTCCCTCTGCCTGTGGCTCTCCCTGTTTGTTCTCCCTTTCTCTCTCTCTCTCTGACAAATAAATAAATAGAATCTTTAAAAAAATCTCTATTTTTGAAAAATCCAGACCTATACTTTTATAGTTTCATGTTAGTTCAAATCTGTATTTCAGAAAATGAGGGGCAGATTTTTTAAAATATGGCATAACAGGTAAAATAGCAAAATGGCATAAATTAAAGAGTATAAGTGAATATACGTAGAAGCAAATATACGGACACTGGCAAGACTGGAAGAAAAATTTTAAGAGTAAAAGATACGGTGCCACATTGTAAAATATATGGATCTGACTTAAATTTCCCCCTCTCAACACCCTCCTTATGTCGGCCTGCACCCCGTCTCCTCCCATTCCCAATCATAGATTATACAAACATCCACTTCAAACCTGTCAGTTTCTTTCTTTCTTTTTTTTTCTTTGTAGCAAATTCTACAATCTAAGTGGCCGTGGACATGTAGGCAGGTGTTTTTGGCCTCTGAAATGGATGGCGACACGTTTGTACACCCTGAGTTACTCTCTCAGGAATCTCTGTGAGTTTCTCAGGATCTCTCTTCTCATTGGGGTCTTCTTGCACCTGTCTTTTCTCAAGCCCCCTTCACAAAAAGC
Source organism: Ursus maritimus (assembly GCF_017311325.1). Classification (NCBI taxonomy): domain Eukaryota; kingdom Metazoa; phylum Chordata; class Mammalia; order Carnivora; family Ursidae; genus Ursus; species Ursus maritimus. The sequence continues at coordinate 31,937,114 of NW_024426774.1, read as the reverse complement.
AGACTGCTCCACTCCCCTCCATGTCCTCTCTTCCTTTCTCTCTTGCTGCACCCATGTTTTCTCTTCAATGCTTTGTTTTTATTTTCTAATGTTGAATAACAAGTCAACTTTCTTCCCATACCCCCTGGCCAATCTTACAGAAAACCTTTTCTGAAATGCAAGGCCCCTTTGGGGGTAAGCCCCGGGGCCTTGGAATCTATGCTGTCTTACCTCTAGAGCTCTCGAAGAACAACTCATTTTGACCCAATTTTCAAACACAACTTAAGAAACATTTGGTAGGTGGTTCTCATGCACCAGGCTGTCTGCTGGCTCTGGGAAAAGAGAGGTGAGTAAGCCAAAGACCATTTGCTCCAGGGGCCTCCTGGGGGAGGTAGGCAAGGGCATGCACTGTTCCCTCAGTGATGTTACAGAAATAGCAGCAGGGGGCTGTGGCAACAAGTACTCCTTGCCTTTGTGCGGTCCGTGTCTGGGTGTTTCAGCCCTTTCTAGCGCGGCATTGAAGAGAGCACCTGCTAGCCGTTTGACGCAAACTTGCTGGAAAGAACCGGTGCCAACTTTTCTGCTCTGTTCCATCCTATTATCCTCCTTAGCTCTACCTCCCTTTGATCATGGGCCTTTCTTTCCCTCTCCTTGTCACTACACCTTCTGCTGGTATCATCTTGTCACACCTGACATTTTGCCACTGGTCTCTCTCTCTTTCCATCTCTCTCTTTGCCAGGAGGACTGGTATGAATTCTATTAAGAGACGAAGCCACGGTGCCTTTTTTTTTTTTTTTTTTTAAGCAAGAAGGACTAGAGAAGAGAAGGGAGATTGAAAATGGAATATGCATCTTTAGAAAAGAATAATTCAGATTTCTAATTCAAAAAAAATAATCAAAAACAATTTATTTTTGAATCAGGTTTACATCCGTATGTCCGTCTACAACACACTCAAGGTCACAAGCAGTCATTACCAAGGAAGGAAAATAGAGCCTCTTTCCCATTTTCCCCTCCCCCTGGGTATTATTAGTTTAGCAACAGGAAGACGCTAAAGAAAAGAATGCACTGTATCTCCATATTAGATCATCTCGGCCGCCATTTACAATGAAGCACAACCCCCAGTTCTGTCCTGTGCGTTCAAGGCCAACATTCTCTTGTGAAGAAACTACTGCATTCTATTGAGAGCCCTTCTCAATAGCAAAGATGTCACCTAAAAGTGTATTTTAAATAGTTGTAGCTGGCTCGCGGGGGAGAAGTCTCGTGTGGGTAGTTCAGGGCAGCAGTGATGACTGTTATCTGGAAAAAGAAATAAGAGCTGGGATGATCCATAAGGAGGTGTGCGTGAAACTGCCTTTCCCCGGGAGGATTTGGGCAACTGACAGGCATTGTGTTAAATCAGCCACATGGATCATAACATCAGCTGGAGAAGATATTGCAGGTGTTGTCAATATCTGAAAAAAAAATTACAGGTAAGAAAGAAAAATCCTTCTATCAGAGAATATCTGTCATACTAAAAATAGAAGTGAAAGCCTTTATAGGATTCTCCACACGGCCTTTATTAAGGACACGCATCCCCTCCACCTAGTCTTCTCCTTGTGGATGGATTTTATTTCCACTCTGATGTGTGCAATGACTGCTATTATCTTATGTGAGGATACATTTCAATGCCATGCCAGCTCAAATAAAGACAGTCAGACTCTGCTCTTAGAAGGAGTGGCGTGCTGTAAGGGTTGCTGTTTGGCTTCCCATTTCCCTTAAGGTATATAATAAGCAGAGGTGAGAAGAGCTCTGTTATATACCAGAGCTTCAAGTTGAAAAATGACTTTTATTTCTTGGCTATGTTAAAATGAGAGCATATGCATATGTGCGTGTGTGTGCGCGCGGGTCTCTAGCAATAGACACCGGTAGGTACACAAAAGCGATTTTGTTGATGACACTCCTTTCCTTGAGTTCATTCATGCTTGTGGTAAATTACGTGACCTGCAATGAATTCGTGTATAATGGACAAGAAAATATCCAAGGGTGGGAAGGCCCTGGGAAGGTAGAAATAGGTGCTCTAAGTACAAGCACTGCTCATGGTCTCGTATTTTCTTGACCTTTTCTTCATTTAAGGTGATGCCAAAGCCCGGAGCAAGGCTATTAAATTAGCAACGTGAGAAACAGTCTCTCTTCTCACGCGGCGCAGACGTGCCTGGGAAAGTAACGCCAGTTTACTACCTAAACTAACACTGCGTGAGAAAACCAGGGGCTATAACAGTGTAATTTAGGATTTCACCTAGCAACATTTATTCAAAGATCCCATTCGTATTTTGTTTCTCTATCTCTTTGCTCCATTTTGTATTGAATGATACTTTACAACCTTTAAAAGGACCAGAAATAAAAGCGCTCACAGTTAGGGAGACACAAACCAGAATTCCTTGGCACCAAAGCCTTAGTTTGAGTAAACATCATATTGTTTCTTTCATCTATCAATAAACCAATGATAGCTGATTACAGAAAGGCCGCTTACCAACGGGGTGACATTGGGAAACAGGTCATTACAGACTCCAGGGGCCTAAGCCCATCACCACCCTAAGGAGTTGTCATTGGTGTGGCATTGTGGGCTGAATGACGACTGTGCACTCGGCCTCCAGACACAGGCAGGACCCGGCTGAGAGTCACGTGGTCTGTGTTGGTAACGCCATCTCATTCTATCCAGATGAACGGTCTCTGGGAAGACCAATGTGTTCTCCAGCAGAGAGGAAAAAGGGCAGCAAAAATCAAGAACCCACACACGCCAGCAGGGGCTGCGATCTTAGGGTCAGGGCCGAAGCTCATGAGCTCTCCTAAGCAGAGACTAGGTCGTGGGAGTATGCAGATAAATCCAGGGCAGAGCAAATGCCAGAGTCTTCTCCAGACTCCAGTGGAGCTTGAAGGTCCCCATCCTCTTGTTGACCTTGTGGAGCACGACATCATCCACCGTCGGCAAATGCAGAGTGCGGGCAGGCCTGCAGTCACTCTGACAGGTCACCACCCCTTTCCCACCAGTTCGTGTGGCCATTCTATCTAAGAACCGCCACAAATACTGGACACAACAGAGCCTCTAAGTAGCTACTTCTCCATCTCTAGAGGCTTAAAGGATTTGGTAAGAAGCTGACTTTAATTTGCTTAGGATAAAGGCTAATTACAAGGATATGTGTTCTGGGGGCCTCTCTTCTTTGGTATGTGAGTTTTTTGGTTTTTTTTTTTTTTTTTTTTAATACATTCCTCTAGGGTTTATCTTTCATTTCCTACTGTTCCCACCTTCTCATCTACTTGAGGTCGGGTTTATCTGAAAGAGATTTTGGCTTATGCATCCATAATTATGCTTATTTAATTTCTTTGTAAGGATAGGAACAATGTGTTAGCCTTATCAGTGCAAACTTGGCACTCTTTACCATCAGATTTTCAGCTTCCATTAGGATCATAGTAAGCTAAGCTAGAGGAAGAAAAAAAAAAATAAACTCTCTTTCTAAAGGTCAGTCTTCTTAATTAAATGAAAACCCAGGCAGCAGCATCATAAAATGAAATGACTGTAGCCTGTGCTCTTTCTGAGGAGACCCTACAGGGTATCGAGCTGACCTGCTGAAAGCAGGCCAAGCTGAATTATTCCCTGATGGGTAGGAGGCTACGGCGTTACAACGGCGGTTCCTTTTCGGCAAACAGATGGAATTGATGGTGTGTGACTGTAGCCATACTGGAGGCTTCCAATCTTGCACTGGTGCTCCGTGGCCAGCCCACCTCGTTGTCACCTCATTGCCTTTGACTTGCTACCACCACGGCTGCCATTCCCGTATGCTTTCTGCTTTTGCTACCACAGTCCTTCAGGCAAGGCCAATGTGGAGGAGAAATCAATAACGAGGCTCTGAGCTGGGTACTTTCACAGTTAGGAGGTCACATAAACCCTGGGACGAAGGCATCACCATGTCCTTTTATAGAAGAGCAAACTGAAATTCAGAGAGGTTAATGATTTTGCTCAAGGTCACACAGCTAGTGACGTTATCAGGCAAGAAGGGACTGGACTGTCTCCAGTGCCCATTCTCTTTCTGTAAGAGCTAATGTTTATATTGCTCTGGTTCCATTCCTGCTGCCTGCATTCAGGAATCTTCTGGATGGCATCTGAAGATGACACTACCCAGCCAGTTTCAGGGCAAAGCCTATTCCATCTACACTCTTAGCTTACCTCCGTCCCGTCCCTCCCTTGCTCTTGTTGCTGTTTTCAGACCACTTTTAGTTGGTAAGAGATCAGACCACTTTTAGTTGGTAAGGAGCTCTGTGAAGTCCTCTCAAGAGTAAATGAAGTCGAAGGTTTTCAAAAAGAGTAAGACAACTGCAAGGATTAAGAATGGCAGTTTATCGTGACTTCCCTACTTCGATGGCCATATGGTTCCACCTTCCCCTAGTAATACCGCTCTGAATGGTAATACCACGACATTGTTCTCCACCTCGGAAATTAAAGCATTTTAGCCAGTTTTGTATTTGTGATTCTACTGTTATAGGTACAAGCAATCAAATAAATATATCGATTATGGTAATTCTTGATACATCCATAGGATCTCTGACGTTATTAAAAACTATCACATAACCCTTAAAGAGTTGGAAAATCTTTCCAGGCTCTGATTGGCTTCATATAAACAAAGGATTCCAATTAATTATACTTATTAAAACTCTTAGATTTGAAGGGTTTTTTTCAGAGAATGAACATGCATTGAGGCACAGCTGCCTAACTATACATCTCCGTGGGGCACCATCTGCATTGAGCTCCGGGGGGGGTCACGGAGATAGTGCGATCGTGTGGCATCTTCCAGAACAGAAGGCGGTGGAGTAATAAGATGTGAAGCAGCGGTTTGCATCTCTAGCCGCAATTAGAATTGCCACGGGAGCTTTTAGGACCAATGCCTGAGCTTCACTTGAGGCGATTAAGGCAAAATCTCTGGGGGGTGAATGGAGGCATCAGTCATGTTTTACAACTACTGGCTTAGAGCGTGGGATCTGGAGAGATGGCACCTGAGCTGGAATCCCAGTTATTAAACTCTCTAAGCTGGATGTTCCTTTGTGCTATGAGGCTCTGAGTGCTTCTTACTTTATAGGATTGTGACTATAACCCCTCTCATAGCACTTCTCTTCTACTAAACATGTAAAAATGATGATCAATTCTTCTTATTAAGAAGCAAGTCACTGCTGCTCTAATACTTTACTCTTTTAAAAAATAATTTTTTTTTAAGATTTTATTTATTTATTTGACAGAGCCAGCCAGCGAGAGAGGGAACAGAAGCAGGGGGAGCAGGAGAGGAAGAAGCAGGCTCCTAGTGGAGAAGCCCGATATGGGGCTCGATCCCAGAACTCCGGGGATCACGCCCTGAGCTGAAGGCAGACGCTTAATGACTGCGCCACCCAGGCGCCCCTTAAAAAATAATTTAAAAAAGAATACAGTAGTCCCCCTTTATCCGTGGTTTCACTTTCCATGGTTTCTGTTACCTGAGCTCAACTGCAGTCTGGTGTATCATCAGAAAGGTCAATGGTAGACTAACGCTAACGTCCCAGCGCCTACATCATTGCCCTCACATCATCTCATCACATAGGCATTTTATCATCTGATATCATCACGAGAAGAGGAAAGGTGGGTACAGTACAATAAGATATTTTGACAGAGACTACATCACATGACTTTCCTTATAGTACATTGTTACTATTCAATTTTTTATTACTTGTTGTAATCTCTTACTGTGTCTAATTTATAAATTAAACTTATCATAGGTACATGTGTATAGGAAAAAACACAGCATATGTAGGGTTCCATACTATTCATAATTTCAGGCATTCACTGGGGATTTTAGAATGTAACCCCCATGGGTAAGGGAGAGGGGGGCCTGCTGTAATATACTACTAATTAGGCCCAATCTTTGCCCAGAGATTCAAAAGCTATGTAATATAAATTAATATAAGAGGACTCAGAAGATAATTCATCCACTCAAACCTGCAGAAATCCTACTAAACTCTGGACATGTAGAGTGTACTAAGATTTAGCTAAGATCTGAAATGGAAGCCCTGCCATTGGAGTTTGGCCCTTGGCTAACTTCTCTTTCCAGTCCAGCTATACTCTATTTACCTTGTACATCCGAGTAACTTCATCTCTCTCAAACAGCAAGTCTGAATTTATAGTGACCTGTTCGTTACCTCTAGTGACCTCAGCTGCTTCAAAGTTAACCTTCTCCTAAGCAAAATTCCTTTACAGTTCAAGCCCAACCAATAGCAGGTTCTGTCAATAACATGTCATAAAGGTCTCTCAAGCATGAATCCTCTTCTCCACCTTCTCTCCAAGGCCGAGGACATTTCTTTCTTGCACTACTTTGCTTGCTACCAGTGCCTAATTAATCCTCTGTGTGCTGTTAGAAATAGCTTTCGGGAAAACAAATACAAACCACTCTCTGCTTCAAAATTCCCTTTATTTATGCTCTATTGCCTATAGAAGCAGGTCCAATAACCTTAGGTCAGAGGACCTAAAAGTCAAAATTCAGCTTCTAGAATCTTCCTTCCACCCACCCCTTCTTTCCATAAACATCCTGATAGCATTCTGAATTCCACGTCTCTGAACATGCCAACGTGTCATTGCATATGCTGTTCCCTTCGCTTATTTTACTGTTCTCGTTATTCTTTGCCTCATTAACTCCCAATTATCTTGAAGTCTGAGATCAGGCATCATCCCTGTGATGTCCTTTCCTGACTCCTCTGAGCAGCATTTGTCCTTTCCCCTTCTGTGCTCTGTAATATCTCACTTAACTGTGCCTTAATATAATTGATTGTGAATGTCTTTCTCACCCAATAGCCTGAGGGTTCCTTAAGAAATCAGACTCACTAGACTGTGATGAGGGTCTTAAAAAGTGCTAGTGGAAACAAGAACTCAGTCTATAGATTAATGAATGAACTATTAAGTGCATAGATGTTTCATTCAATATGGATTGAGAAACGGAGCTGCATCCTTAGGCAAAATCTCCATTGAAGCAGAAATATTTTCTTCTCCCATCTACAGCCTCAACGTGACCTGGAAGAGCCATGAAATGTCTGAAATTGATCTTGAGTTTAGTTGTTGAGTTAAAGAGAAGAAAAACTGTGTACTGCTCAGACACTGGTATTGACGTAAACATTAAAGGAAGGAAACTTGGTGTAAGTCTATTTGTGACCATCTCTAGTACATAATGCTTGCATATGAATACTGAAATTTGAACATGTCAGGTCACAGGGAAAAGGTTAAGAGTCTCTTGTGAAATTTGTTCTCCAATACATACTTTGCTTTTGGACAATGAAGACTGAACAAAGGACTCTGAGATGATCAGAAATCTCTTTTGAAAAATTTTCCTTCTCTGAAATTTCAGATTAATCATGTTTTTAGAAAGCTAAATTAATTAATTAAAAAATGATCCTTGTTGAAATGATTAAAAATTAGTCATTCGTGGGACTCTGGGTAGATGACAGACTAGGAAGCGCCAGGAGTGTGTCTTCATACCTAGACAACAACTACACTGGCAGAATCTGTCTGATGCAAACTTTTTGGAACTCTGGACTCCCTGGAAAACTTGCAACTTCCGAAGGAAGGCATGGACAGTAACTTGTGGTTATTTTCAGTTTATTTCAACTCTTAGCACAGTAGCAGCAACCCATCCCCACTCCCAGCTGCATGGCAGTCATTGTGCATGTCCCCAGAGCAGCTTACACACAGTTTGTGGGAGCCAAGTTGGGCAAAACAGACCCTGTCCTCCAACTATTAGGGACCTATGCTCTGACCACTGGTTCCTGCTCCTGATCATACAGATGCAGACAAAGAGGTAGCAGCCATTATTGTCGCACTTATCCCCATTGTTGCAAGTCCCTTCCCCTCTGACTGATGTGACTTCCAGGGGACTTAAAGGGCCACCTCCCCTTTCCCTGCCCCTTCACTTTTTTCATTTCTCTCTTTTTGGGAGCTAGACATTAAAGACTAGGACATTCAAAATAACTGCACATATAGGAGATAATAGAAACTAACCACACATGCCCAGCAAAAGACTCAGAAAAGACCTGAGATGACCTTATGTTTACATCTCAGGCTGATGCTAAAAGCTAGTATCATTATAATTTTTTAGTCTACAGCAATCAAACAGAAACAACAACAACAACAAGAACTCAACAAATCTTGGGAAAGGAGGACAGCCTGATTTCCAGAGTTTCTACATTTTTAGATTCAAATTTCTAGTTTTCAACAAAAAAACATAAGGAATGCCAAGAAATAGGAATGTATGGCCCATTAAAAGGAAAAAAATAAATCAACAGAAGCTGTCACTGCAAAAGAACTGATGGCAGATATACTAGGCAAAGACTTTTAACCATCTCAAAGATGCTCAAAGAAAATATGGAACAAGTTAAAAAAACCATCTTAAAGATGCTCAAAGACCTAAAAAAGATGTGGAACAAGTTAAAAAAAAACAACAACAAAGGTATACACACACACACACACACACACACATAAATGGAAATATCAATCAAGAGAAAACCTAAAACGAAACCAAAAAAATTCTGGAGCTGAAAAGTACAATGATAAAAATGATTTTTTTGCTAAAGGAATTCAAAGGCAAACTTGAGTAGCAGAAGAAAGAATCAGCACACTTAGAGATAAAGTAAGGAAAATTATGAAGTCTGAGAAAGAGAAAGAAAAAAGATTGGAGAAAAGTGAACAGAGCTTAAGGGACCTATAGCACCCTATCAAGTGGACCAACATACACATTATGGGAGTCTGAGAAAGAGATGAGAAAGTTATAGGGTCATGGAGAATATATGAAGAAACAGTGGTTAAAAACTTCCCAAATTTGATGGAATACATGGATATAAACATCCAAGAAACTCAACAAACTCTAAGTAAGATGAACTCCAAGAGGCCCATATTGAGACATATTGTAATCAAACTTCAGAGAGACAAAGAGAATCTTGAGAGCACAGGAGAGAGGCAAGGGATCTTCAATAAGACTGTCAGCAGATTTCTCACCAAGAAATTTGGAGGCCACAAGGCAGTGTACTGATAAATTCATAGTGCTTAAAGAAAGCAACTGTTGGATCAAGATTATCACATCTGGCAAAATTATCCCTTGAAAGTGAGGGAGACATTAAGATATTCCCATATAAACAAAAGGTAAAGGAGTTCATCACCACTAGACCTGCCCTGCAAGAAATGTTCAAAGGAGTCCTGCAGGATGAAATGACAAGACACCGGATAGTAACTCAAAGCTATATGGCAAAATAAAGAACTCAATAAAGGAAAATACAAGGGCAATTATAAAAACTTGTATTCTTTTAGCAACAATTATGGAGTTTGTTACTTCACTTTTTGTTTTCTACATGATTGATGAAACCAGTTCATTTAAAAAAAATCATTAGTCTAAAATCTAGTATCATTATAACTTTGGTTTGTAACTCCAAATTTTGATTTCTATGTAATTTATGAGACTAATGCATTCAAAAGAATTATTAGGTTATGTTTTTGGACACACAATGTATAAAGATGCAATTTTGTGACATCAGTAACCTAAATGGCTAGGGATGTGGCTGTGAAGGAGCAGAGTTTCTGTATGTCATTGAAGGTAAGCTGGTATAAATTCAAAACAGTGTGTTTTAACCTTAGAATGTTAAACGTAATCCCCAAGGTAACCACAAGAAAAATAGCTATAGAACATAAACAAAAGAAAATGAGAAAAGAATTTAAACAAAAATATCAACTAAACACAAAAGAAAGCAGTCATATAGAAAATGCAGGACAAGTAAAGTTATATGGCACAGAGAAGAAAAAATAGGAAAATGACAGAAGTCCCTCCTTATCAGTAATTACTTTACTAATGTAAATGAATTAAACTCTCCAACCGGAATACAGAGATTAGAAGAGTGGATAACAGCACATGTTCTATCACATGTATATTCAGTTTACAAGATACTCACCTTAGAACCAAAGTAACAAATACACCAAAAGTGAAAGGAAGGACAAACATACTCCATGCAAATAGTAACCGATGAGAGCAGGGATGGCTATATTAATATCAGACAAACGGACTTTAAATCACAAAAGATTTTGAGACGAAGAATGACAGTATATGTTTTTAAGATTTAATACAGCAAGAAGATACAATTATAATCATTTATACACCTGATGACAGACCATCAAAATACATGAAGCAAAAACTGACAAAATCGAAGAGAGAAATAGACAGTTCTACAGTTATAGTAATAGACTTCAATACCCCATTCTCAATAATGGATAGAATAACCAGACGGAGGGTGACTAAAGAGATAGGGAACTTAACAATACAATAAACCAACTAGATAGACATATACAGAAAAGACTACACAACACTAGCACAACCCATTCTTCTCAAGTGCACGTAGGACATTTGCTAGGATACAGCATTACGTTGTGCCACAAATTAAGTCTCAATAGATACAGAAAGATAGATATCATAGGAAGTAACTTTCCCCACCATCTTGGAAGGTAGAAATCAGTAACAGAAGTAAAACTAGAAATTTCACAATTTTGTGGAAATTAAACAATGTATTCTTTTTTTAAAAGATTTTTTATTTATTTGAGAGAGACAGAGAGCGAGACCATTAAGTGGGGGGAAGGGCAAAGGGAGAGGAAGAGGGAAAGGGAGAAGCAGACTCCCCACTGAGCACAGAGTGTGTTGTGGGGTTTGATGTGGGGCTTGATCCCAGGACCCTGAGATCATGACTTAACCAACTGAGCCACCCAGGTGCCCCTAAACAGTGCATTCTTAAATGACCAATGGATCAAAGAAAAAAATTACAAGTAAAATTAGAAAATACTTAGAGATGAATGAAAGTGAAAAAAAAAGACATCATAACTTCCAGGATGTAGCAAAAACAGTGCTTAAGGGGCAAATTCATAGCTCTAAGTGTTTATATATATATATATAAAAAAAAGAACTGGTGTAAAGTGGTATCTCAGTGTGGTTTTGATTTGAATTTCCCTGATGGCTAATGATTTTGAACATTTTTTCATGTGTCTGTTAGCCATTTGTATGTCTTCATTAAGAAAGTGTCTGTTCATATCTTCTGCCCATTTTATTATTTGTTTATTTGTTTCTTGTGTATTGAGTTTGAGAAGTTCTTTGTAGATCTTGGATACCAGTCTTTTATCTGTAGTGTCATTCGCAAATATCTTCTCCCATTCCGTGGGCTGCCTCTTAGTTTTTTTGACTGTTTCCTTGGCTGTGCAGAAGCTTTTTATTTTGATGAAATCCCACAAGTTAATTTTTTCTTTTGTTTCTCTTGCCTTTGGAGATGTGTCATGAAAAAGGTTGCTGTGGCCGATGTCATAGAGGTTGCTGCATATGTTCTCCTCTAGGATTTTGATGGATTTCTGTCTCACATCGAGGTCTTTCATCCATTTGGAGTTTATCTTTGTGTATGGTGTGAGATAGTGGTCAATTTTCATTCTTTTGCACATAGCTGTCCAATTTTCCCAGCACCATTTATTGAAGAGACTGTCTTTTTTCCACTGGATGTTTTTTCCTGCTTTATCAAAGATTAGTTGCCCAAAGAGCTGAGGGTCCATTTCTGGGTTCTCTATTCTGTTCCATTGGTCTAAGTGTCTGTTTTTGTGCCAGTACCATGCTGTCTTTGTGATCACAGCTTTGTAGTATAGCTTGAAATCTGGCAACGTGATGCCCCCAGCTTTGTTTTTCCTTTTCAACAATTCCTTGGCGATTTGGGGCCTTTTCTGGTTCCACACAAATTTAAGGGCTGTTTGTTCCAGTTCTTTGAAAAATGGAGGTCCCTTAAAAAGTTAAAAATTGAGCTACCCTATGATCCAGCCATTGCACTACTGGGTATTTACCCCAAAGATACAGACGTAGTGAAGAGAAGGGCCTAATGCACCCCAATGTTCATAGCAGCATTATCCACAATAGCTAAATCGTGGAAGGAGCCGAGATGCCCTTCAACAGATGACTGGATTAAGAAGATGTGGTCCATATATACAATGGAATATTACTCAACCATCCAAAAGAATGATTTCTCAACATTTCCTGCAACATGGACGGGACTGGAGGAGATGATGCTAAACGAAATAAGTCAAGCAGAGAAGGACAATTATCATATGGTTTCACTCATTTATGGAACGTAAGAAGTAGGAAGATCAGTAGGAGAAGAAAGGGAAGAAGAAAGGGGGGTAAACAGAAGGGGGAATGAACCGTGAGAGACTATGGACTCTGGGAAACAAACTGAAGGCTTCAGAGGGGAGGAAGGCTTCAATGGGCTAGGCTGGTGATGGGTATTAAAGAGGGCACGTATTGCATGGTGCACTGGGTGTTATACGCAACTAATGAGTCATGGAACTTTACATCAAAAACTAGGGATGTACTGTATGGTGACTAACATAATATAATAAATAAATAAATAAATAAATAAATAAATAAATAAATAAAGTATTATGCAGTAGGTGATATAAAAAAAAAAAAGAGCTCAAAACAACAACCTAATTTTACGCCTTAAAGAACAAGAAAAAGAGCAAACTAACCCCCAAGCTGGCAGAAGGAAGGAAATAAAAGTTAGAGCAAAGATCAATGAAATAGAGAATAGAAAAATAATAGCAAAAATTAATGAAATCAAAATGTGGTTCTTTGCAAAGATCAACAAATTGGCATAGGTGAACTAAGAAGGAAAAAATAGAAGCCTCAAATTACTAAAATGAGAAATGAAAATGGGGACACTACTACTGATTCTACAGAAGTAAAAAAGGTAGTAAGAGAATATTTTGAACAATGGCACACCAACAAAATGGATAACCACTGAAATTTAGCCAACTAACATTTGGTAAGTATTCCTCACACATGACATTCATACAAAAGCTAAGATGTGCTACGGTAATCTAGGATGGTTGGGAATCATACAAATAGCTAAGCTACCCCAAAATGGTTACAGAACCGACATCAAGTGGAGCTGGCGGAACTAACTGGCACTTACAACCGATTACACGTCAGCTTAATTTTCTTATCCTCAAGCCAGTATCTTTTCTCTGAGAAAGAGAATGAAGAAAAAATAAAATGAAGATGATAAGAAGCTGAGAAGCACAGAGGAGTAAATAAGGGAGGCAATGAGAAAAAGGAGAAAAGGAAGGACCCAGAAAGACAAGGAAAAAGCAAGAAAACAGTCACAGCAACTTATAATCAAGAAGAAGAAGCTTCTCATTTGTTTCCTCCCTCCAGCTCTAAGACGTGGGCTCTGGAACAGCTCTCATGTTACTTCTCTCACACTTCACTTACCATTGCTAGGGATACTGCAGGCTGATGTGTCCCCTTCAGATCCTCTTCAGAAAACTGAAAAATTATGAATAGGGCCATCATGAGAAGGAAAGGGGGGTACACCATGGGACATTATTACTGAAATAGACACACATAAGTCATGGTCACCATGAAAAGAAGTTTTCTGGGATTGCTACTCAAGACCATTGATGTTACAAACCAACATTCCTCAACTGTGGCCATATGTTAAATGTCCTGATAAGCTAAAAAAAAAAAAAAAAAAAAAAAAAGCCAAAAAAACAAACAAAAAAAAACCCGAGCCCCCCAAAACTCCTAGAGATTCAGATTTAATTGATCTGAAGTAGGCCTTGATATTTTGTGGTTCTTTTTTGTTTTTATGTTTTTGTTTTTGTTTGACTTCCTAAATAAGGTGATCTGGAGCTTAGGACCACTTTTACAAAAAGAAAATTTCCAAAATATGCTGCATACTTATTTATTGCTAACATAACTAATTTTGACTACTATGAACTATTAAGCTCTTCTTTCCTGGAAATCCAGGGGCATTTTCTGAATGCTTTGATTTCATTCATCAGACAGCAAAAAAAATACATATTTAATTGTTTCTAACACACATTCAAGGCACTCTGTAACAACTTTTGTATCTTCTTTTATTTCATTTTAGCCACAACCTTACAAGGATCTCAAGTTAGCCTGAATTCGAGGTCATTGATCCAAAGTCTAAAATCATACCTTTTGCATTGCACATCTCAAAGGCATTTTAGTATCTTGTCCACAGTTGGTACTATGCTATTTGTATAGAACGAAAATTAGGGAGTATTCAGCCTAGAAAAATCTCATCCTTTTCTTCTGAATTCATGGGAAAAAATTTAGCTATCCCAGAGACAGAGCAAACTGTCTACTGCTATTGTTTTCCTCACGTCTGCTATGGGTGAATTGTCTGGCAATATTACTCACTCTGCTTTTGAGAAGATACAGTGAGGGTATACGTATCTTCCTAAATCCTTACATCTTACTTTAATAGACTGTTAACATTCTTAGTTGTCATCATAGCAAAGCTTTAAGATGTCTTCTGTTTTCATAATCAAAGCACCTCATGAAGCACTTGAGTGAATGACGGGATTTCCCAAAGACAAGTTCAGGCACTTCTGATAATAGTCCCAGAATAGAGATGTTGGAATGAACGAGTGGAAAGAATCCTGGAGCTGCATTTGGAAGATACAGACTGAAACTGATTTGAAATGCTTCCAAACTGCATGACCTTAAGCAGATCATTTAACACTTATGAGTCCCAGTGTCTTTGGAAATGGGTAGTTCCTGCCCCAGTCAGACCACAAAGAGATATAGAGAGCACGTAAGAGGCCCCCTTTGGAGGCACATTTTTTTACTTTTGAAAAGTACAGTGCAAATGGATATGTTTGTTCCCCTTCCCTCTGTCACTCGTCTCCAGCCCTCTCCGCAAGGTGCTGGGACTTTCTAAGCACCAGCGCAACTGACTCTGCTCTGTGGCAGCAGAAGATTCCAAGTAGCTGAGCAAGGCACCCCATAGAGACAGGCAGAGGCCAGAGATCAGCTGGGGGTAAAGGAGCCAGAAGATAGTGATAGGATTGGGCAAAAGAACCAGAGAAAAGTAATGCATGCCTCACTGTGATTTCTAGAATTTCTTTTGCAACATATTGGAAGTATTTCTTGTAAGGATATGTATTTGATGACACTTTTAAGTTTCCTTAGGGAGTAATCAAGGGGTTCTAAGAAGAAACAGAGACAAGGCTTATCAAAAATTCTATAATAGGAAGCTCGTTCGAAGAAACTAAACCATATTGGATCAACACTTGATCCCCAGATGCCAAAAATACGTGACCAGTTATGACCAACAATACAGCACCAGGAACAGAAGGAAGAAAGATAGTGTCAGGAGGCCCAATATGCTTATGGACATTTGTCCGACTCGCTGTAAAGGAAAGTGGATGAGGTAAAATAAAATGAATGTTTCTGGGGTGCCTGGGTGGCACAGCGGTTAAGCATCTGCCTTTGGCTCAGGGCGTGATCCCGCGTTCTGGGATCGAGCCCCACGTCAGGCTCCTCCGCTATGAGCCTGCTTTTTCCTCTCCCACTCCCCCTGCTTGTGTTCCCTCTCTCGCTGGCTGTCTCTATCTCTGTCAAATAAATAAATAAAATCTTAAAAAAAAAAATGAATGTTTCTGACATACAATCATAAAATAGCATGATCCCAGGGAAGCCTCTTACCTGTCTCTTACTTCTTCTGCATATTAAACTAATCATAAAATAGTAGATACTTCTTGGCAACTATAACTCTTGGTCAAGAGCTGTACCTACCTCAAATCATTTGCAGTACATTTCACAAGGTGATTACTATTTCATGTCTTTCCACCGTCATCTGCAGATTGGAAAGTAGAGACGCAGAGAGGCAATGCACCAAAGTGCACTGAGTCTAATGGGTTGTTTGTTTACTCTTTGTTTATTATCCTTTCTTCCCCTTGGAATCAGAGATTTGCCTTGGTTTAATAATTAACCAGAGAAGACTGCACTTTTTCTTTTAATGAGCAAATAGTAAAGGCAAAGATTGAAAAAAAAATCTATCTCTATCTCTTTGATTTCAAGTAAGTAAAAAACTGGGGGAATTTTATGGCCCAAACTAAACTCTTCTTATAGCCAGGAAATCATAAAAATAAAATTTCCAGTGCAAAGAAGCAGGTTGCTAAGTTAATAATAGAAATAGGTATAACTATTAGTAAGGGCATATTGTTTTATTAGAAGATATAAAACAGCAGTATCTTTAGTCAATTAATACGTGTGTCACAGAATTATTTTAGAATCCATGTTTATTTGGAAAAAGTATGACGCCTTTGACAAAAATACTTTGATTTTGCAGTAAGTATAAAAATAAAAATGTAAATGAGTAGTTTATGTAATTTCTAATGCTAAAATAGCTCTGAACTCTATCACTGGTGGTATTGACAATCTTAATTAAGAAGTCATTTAATGATCATGTTAGCAAATCTGGTATATTTTTTGAGTCAGATTGACACTACTCAAGACACAAGCGAAACTGATGTTCCTTTGGTAAGATGCAGAGTAGAATCCGTGCGGGAACATCTGAGGCCTACGATAAAATTAAGGTCAAGGACTTGGCAAAATATGTTATAAACTGTAACAGATGTTCCCAGATGAAATCACATTTCTATTAAAAACGATACAGATGCTCAGTTGATAGAACCCTGAATCTGAATCTCAGAATTGTAGAACCAGTGGAAGAGCCAATTTTAGAGACTAGCCATTCCCATCATTAAAAGCTGAGGAACTGAAACACACAAAATGTTAAGGGAAGAGCTTAAGGTCCCACAGTTGGTTATGTGTCTGGACTAGAACTCAAGTCCTTTCTTCCATTCCAGGTTGTCTGTTATTATGACAAATAAAGAGACATTTTAATACCTTACTTCAAGACAGATTTAGGGTGAATTGTATTGTGCGGTAAGAGTAGGTACAGGAATATTAACAACACAGACCATTACATCTTTTGGATCTTCTCTGATCCCTGCTCCTGGAATTTGCCCAGTCTCATATTTACTCTTAAAGTACAAATCCCAGGGAATCTACTGTTCTCCGGGCATTATAAAGATGCCAAACGAATATTAAGTCTGCAACAGACTTTTTTAAATTTCAGTAGTTCTATTAAGGATCAGCCAATATTTGCACCACACCAGTGTGTGGGTGGGACCTCTTCAAAGTCAGATGATGAATAAACACTTTCTCTGTTGATCTGTCACAAGATTTAATATTATCCAGAGTATGGGTGCTAATACTAAACTTCCGTGAATCACGAAAGATTTGGCAACAAATGGGCAAATACTTAACACTACCAAAATAAAAAGCACTACAGTGAATTTCACGGGCTTTCTTTTATAGATAAATCAAGTTGACAGTGAAGCAACACACTTAGAGGGGAAAAAATACATTCTAAGATGCGTATAATTTATCACTTGTGATTTTTAAGATCGTATCGTAGACCGGGAACTATAGTAATCTCTTTTATCATGTCAGGAGGGATTGTGACCCCCGCTTTTCACTGACCAACTGGGATAGATTTTGCAGAGCACCGACACCAATAAAATGAGGAGAAAAGGACTGACTTTAATCCTATTAATAAAGACGCGAAACTGGTCATCTCTTCCCATTTTAGCCAATGGCAGAACTGGTCATCGTAGCCCATAACCTAAAAGTTAATATGGACTTCTTACTTGCACCCATTCCCCACCTCAAAAAATCAATCAACTTTATCAAGACTACATCTCTCTAACCTAAGTTTACTTCAGTGGCTCTCAAATGTATGGCTATCAGAGTAATTTGGATTGGTAAAATTACGAAGGCCTAATGAGCTCTCCTACTTCAAGGCCCGTGGACCTCTGTGGGCTTCCGTAGCTGTCCACGTGATTGTGATATGCAACACATTTGAGAAACACTACTGCAGTGTATGCTCTTCTCCCAGATCGTTGCATTTGCTTCTTAATTGTTCTGCCTGACTCCAGCTTCTTTCTGTACCAGTCCATTCCTCAGCCAGTCGGCAAACCTGAAAAAGTCCACCCTTAAAAAAATAAAAATTAACGGCTGCTTATCACACTCGAGAGTAAGTCTGGATTTGTCATGCATTTAAGGCCCTTCAAGATTTGGCTTTTGCAGTCTTCTCCAGCCTCACTTGTCATCACTCCACCTTAGGGGCACCTTCCCCTAACGCACAATAAATGAACATATTTGACTTCATCAGAATTGTGACAGATGCTGCAAAGAGTTGTAGGTTGTTATGTCAGGGTTTTCAGAGGTAGCTTCCTCAAGCAAGTGATTTTTGAGCGAATGCTTGAATTTTGTATAGAAATTACAAAAGAGGGGCGCCTGGGTGGCTCAATCGTTAAGCATCTGCCTTTGGCTCAGGGCGTGATCCTGGGGTTCTGGGATCAAGCCCTGCATCAGGCTCCTCCACTGGGAGCCTGCTTCTTCCTCTCCCACTCCCCGTGCTTGTGTTCCCTCTCTCACTGGCTGTCTCTCTCTCTCTGTCAAGTAAATAAATAAAATCTTAAAAAAAAAAGAAGAAAAAGAAGAAGAAATTACAAAAGAAATGGCAGGAGAGGGGTGCCTGGGTGGCTCAGTCATTAAGCATCTACCTCCGGCTCGGGTCATGATTCCAGGGTCCTGGGATCGAGCCCCACATCGGGCTCCCTGCTCAGCGGGAAGCCTCCTTCTTCCTCTCCCACTCCCCCTGCTGGTGTTCCCTCTCTCCCTGTGTCTCTCTCTGAATGATAAATAAAATCTTCAAAAAGAAAAAAGAAAAAAAGAAATGGCAGGAGGTTCAGAGAAGCCTTTAAAGATAGGGAACAGAATATACAAAGGTCCAGGGGTGAGAGGAGAACGACATTTTCAAGGAACTAAAAGAAGGTCATAGAGCGGTATACCTTATTTGTGGGGATACTTTCCAAGACCCCCAGTGGATGCCTGAAACTGCAGATAGTACTAACCCTATATATATTTTTCCTCTAATACATACCTATGAAGTTTTACTTATAAAGTAGGTCCTGCAAGAGATTAACAACAGCTAATAATAAAATAGAGCAATTATAACAATGTACTGTAATAAAGGTTATGGGAATGTGGTCCCTCTCAGAATATCTTCCTGAACCGTACTCACCCTTGCTATTCTTGTGAGGATGTGAGATGATAAAATGCCTACGTGAGGAAGACGAAGTGAGGGCATGACGTAGGCGCTGTGAGGTAGTGTTGAGTAACTACTGACCTGACATGTCAGACGGAGGATCACCTGCTTCTGGATGGCAGTGAACCAGGGGTCACTGCAACTGTGGAAAGCATCACCACAAATCAGGGGGGCCTGATGTAGAGGTGAAGACAGAGAAGGGCTGGGTCGCCAGAGATAAAGCTAGTGATCCGGGCAGAAACCAGTCCATATAAGTACCTATTAGCCATAGTTGCCTTTTTTTTTTTTTAATCCTAAGGAAAACTTAGAGTTATTGAATACTTTTAAGGAGAGTATTGTCTCAGATTTGCATCTGAAAAGAATATTCTGACCACAATGTAGAAGATGGATTAGAGGATGGGAAACATGGGCCACGTACTACTTTACAGAAGCCCATTGCAGTCCAGGAGAAAACAGATGCTGCTTGGAGAAGGCTCTTAATGCCAGATCTGCCACAAGAAAATGGTGCGGGAAGACAGCTTCGCAGCATGCTTACCCTCTACTCAAGGAACCGTCTTCCTCCCACCTCATTTTTTGGTTTCCTCTGCAAGACCTAGACTAAATTGGTTTTCTGACTTCAGTATTCTTCCCATTGCTACATGTTAACATTTTTTAAATATTTTAATACTTTTATTTTATTTATTTATTTTTGAGAGAGAGAGAGAGAAAGTGTGCATGCACACAGAGGGAGAGAGAGAATCTTAAACAGGCTCCATGGCCAGTGTGGAGCCAGACACAGGGCTCGATCTCATGACCCTGAGATCATGACCTGAGCTGAAGTCAAGAGTCAAACACTTAACTGACTGAGCTACCCAGGCTCTCCGACTCTTCCTGCATTTTAAATATTGGTTTATACATCTCTCTCCTACACTGAGCTGCAAATTATTAAAAGAAGGGCAATGTTTTATCTTTATCTCCACTGACCAACTAATTCTATGTTTCAATAAATATTTGAGTGAATTGCACATAAATTGACCAGCTATGTGATATTGGACAAGTAATTTAACCACTATGGACTTCAATTTCATCACTTCATAAGTCACCTCATCCCCTCACTCACTGTAAGCCCTTGGAGTTTGCTACCAGCAGGCAAATATCTTTTTCCTGGAACTGAGGATATATGGAAAATCAACCAGGCAGATTCCAGAGGAGAGATTTAACTGAAAAAGATTTTATAAAGGGGCTTTTTATAGATATTGGAGCAGGGTTCAGGGTCCAACAGGAATTTATGAGGCACTCAGGAACTCTGATATCAGGAAGCCTCTACCACTCCTGCACACGAAAAAATAAGGGGAAGGAATAGTGTTAACGAAGCCTCCTGAGCAATGGAACTATGGGTGTGGGTCTGTCCAATAGAAGTTGTGGCCATAAAGGCAACTACCACCAGGACTATGGCCAGGCAGGGAGTGAGCTGGTGGCAGGAGCAACCTAGTATACCAATCTAGCTCTTCTCCCAGACATCAGTGTGTTTGCAAAGCCTCTTAAGGGACTGAGCCCATTTGAAAGCCAGAGGGCAAGGAAATCCTAGTGATTACGTTCTCGAGGTCAATCTGCCAGGCCACTGAGCAGGAAATCGAAAAAGGAAGGATGGATGTAGTGATGTAAATGGAGAGTAATTGGAACAGAAAGAAAAGGTTTACATAAAACCATGGGAGATTAAATTTAGTAAACCAGAGGAGTCTAATAAAGCCTTCTCAACGATGATGTAGGCCAAATATGAGCAAAAATAACATGGAGTACTCAGAAAGGGGATTACAGAAGAAATAATGGCAAAAATTAAGTAAACGGGCCAAGGCAGGACAACGTAGGCAGATGTTCAGGCCTGAATCTTTTGCTGTCATTCATATTTATGTCCACATCTGTGTTTGAAGGACAGCAATAAGCTTCCCAATCAAGAAATCACGTGATCTCGATATGCACATCGATTTATATAATGTGATGGTAGCTGCAATAAAATATCTTTTTACTCTAGAACTTAGCCACTCTTGTCTTGCATACTTTATTTGATTTCAAATACTGAAAACTCCTGACCTAGGAATGTTAAACTAAATGCAATTCGGTATATCCAATATCAGTTGAAAGATTCTTCATATTAACACACACAATTGCTACTCATCTCCAGAGAACCTATGTGCTAGATAGGGATTAGAGGCTTTCCAGATTTCATCCCGTCATACTATTAAAACTGCACGTGCACATAGAAGAGGCTGTAATCCACAACTTTCTGGAAACGAGCCCAAGGCTCAAAGAGGAGGTAACACACCCTACGTGACACAGAAAGTGGGAAGACCGGGGCTCACACTCAGGTCTCAGACTCTAGCTCTTGTTCACCGCTTAATGTGCTAGAAGCATCACGAGACAGTGGAGCTGCCTATAGTTGGGGCTGAAGAGGTGGTCCATGACTTCCATGTTTAGATACAGGAGTACTAATGGGAATTTACTTTCTTTTCTAATTAATTGAGAAAAACATATCAGAAGAGACAGAAATTTTGAGTTAATTGATTCAGGGAAATGAGATAGCTTGATTAAGTGAAAGTACATGATACCCAATCGATGTTTATTACAACGGGAAATGAGCCTCACCTAAAGTCCTGGGGAGAGTCAGCAGGTTGGGCCTAAAAAGCATGGTTTCAGCAGGATGAAAAGGTTGGAGATGAGATCGCAAAAGGAGATACTTATCTGTGAGAAATCATTTGTGGGGAAGTGTGCTTCGCAAGTCTGCCTTCCTGGCAAACTTCAGATATTTCTTTACATCTTCTATCTACTTGCTTTATTGACTCATTCAATTTCTTCTTTAATTCCAAAACCAAATTTGATTGCTTTCTACATTCCATGCACACTTCTAGGTGCTGGGCATAGAAAGACAAAGCAACACACTCTTTCCCCTCAGAGTTTTACCTCCAGTGGAAGACACAGAGCCATAAACCAACAAGTGTAATCTTCTATGACGGGTTTTAAACAGCTGCGGAGGGTACTTTGGAGACACAGAGACAAAATATCTTCATTACTAAGAAGTCGGAAGGAGTCCTTTTCAAGAGCTTGGTCTTGAAGAATGGGAATTAAATGAGTAGAGAGAAAAAAAATTAAAAGGTTTTAAGTAAAGAGAATGACACGTGGGAAATTCTTGAGGACAGAGGCAAAGAGTTTGCAGGACCAGAGCAGAGGATGCTTGTGGGACTGCAATGGAAAATGAGCCAAAAGAGGCAGGCAGGTGCCATGGCCACCAGAAGTGAGGGGATTTGAGAGGAACCACAAAGCTCTGGGAAGCCACTACAAGATTTAAATCAGCAAAGTGATGAAATCAGATACAAGTTTAGTAAAGATCATATTGGATGCAATGTGAGGTGGACACAGGAGAAACTCCAGGCAGGAGGCACGGAGACCATTTGGAAGCATGGTTCCAAAGCTGAGTGATTGTGCAAATGGTTGTCACGATTATGGACACAGGGAACACAGGACGAGGAGTGGACTTAGAGAAAATAAATTTTCAACCTAATTATTTTCCCATAGTAAATTCTCATCCTCCCTTCTTTAACACATTAATAAGGAGAAGGAAGGTACATATAATTGATAAGAACGGATTTGGATCTGCTTGTGCTTATGGTCTGGTCTCAATCTGAAAGTAAGCTTCCAGGAAATTGGTTTATCGTGAATCCACAGAAGCAGGAGACGTGAACCAAGAGGGACCCCAATGGTCAATGGTCTCACCCCGTTCTCTCCAGTCTCCACTCCTCAAGACTTCAGAAGATAGGAAGGCACCTCTTCCCGGTGACTCCATGATGATCTTTGATGGGGAAAACCTAAGCCTCAGTCAGGAATAAATGAACTCACTATAGGGTAGTGAGGGTTTTTACTCCGGTGCACTTACCTTCTGCAAAGTAGTGTCTGTTACGCCAAGATTCACATTAGCACGCGGCAGGAAGGAGGGAAAAGCAACTCACCCACCACTTTGGAATGGATTTCTTACCTGCCTCACTGCAGATAAGGGACATTATTGATCTGATTAGGGTAGTTCAATTAGCAGAGCAAGCAATTCTGAGACTAGAGAAAAGGCTAAATGACTTTTGTCCTTGACCTGGAGAAATTACGTAGGCTGTACTTCAGTTTCTCTGTCTTTTAAATGAGCCTCGTAAGTGGTACACTATCCAAATGAGTGGGTCTCGAACCCAGCTGATTTGGATGTGGTCTGGGGACCACCACTCCAAGTAGAAAGACTACAGGGAGCTTTCAAAGACAGATCTATTTCATCTGGGCTCTCTCCTCCAAAATGAAGTAAGCACAGCCTGTGAAAAACAATGTGTAATTTGAGCAAAACGTACCGTAACTCAGTGAACGAATGCTAGTGATCTGGGGAAATATAATATTGCTGTAGGAAATAAAGCTTGACGACAAAAATATTTGGTTATTTTACAGTGTTGCTCAAACAAGGAAACAGCACTAATTATAACACTTTCTTTTCATTCTTGTATAGCAAGCAGGATTCTCTGGTGGCAAACATCAGAAGCTGACTCTACAATTTAAGGAGAAAATAAAAATTGTGCAAGGACATGGGGGTGGCTCATAGGAATGAAGGGTGAGTTGACGAGGAAGCTGGATGGAGACGTGAAACATCTGACTCTAGGGACCTGGGTAGTAGGAGCCAACAGAAGTTTCTCCCAGGGGGCAGTTGAAAAAAGAAATTCTTACCAAATTGAGTGCTTTTGAAAACGATGTTCAGGGAGGAATGAGCCAGCATGAAAAGGAGTGATGTTTAAGACGAAGAAAGCATGATCTAGAACTTCTGAGAAGCAGTCATTCGAAATGCATGTACTTTAGTTCTTTAGTGAGTGTTGATCCCTTGATGAATTACACTCATTTAAAACTGGAAAGAGCCCAACAAATATTCTATATAAGGAACATACCTTGGAGGAAGACAGCATGAGGAATAACACTACTTGTGTAAACCTGGCTGTGCTAGCTTGAGATCCAGCAAAGTAATGTAAAAAAATAGGTTAAGTTGTGCAATGATAAACTTACGAAGGCTGACAAGACACAAGAGGTCATGGGGGGAGAGCGGGGAAGAGAAGGAGGAGGAGGAGGAGGAAGAGGAGGAAACCTACCTTCCAAGTGGTAAAATCAAACTTAATTTCAGCAGAATTTATAATGAACTGAAAATTAGTTCCTTTCCATGTGTGTCAAATTTTCTTAAAATAAATACCCTTACGCGTATCATGAATGATATCCTGTCCCAGCCAAGAGATAATATTCCTTAACTGCTATTTAGTTCACCGAAATTTTCAGACAATAATTCAGATGATACTTTAGTGTTAATTGTCACAGAATTAAATCCAGAAGTCTTGACGATGGAATGATAGAGTTTATAGGACTAATTGTATGCAATGGAATGTGTCATTTTCCTAATACCACAGTAGAGAAGAAAGAGACTTTTTCATCTTGAGACATTTTGCTCAATCTTACACATATGATCGATGTAGCTTCGGGCAAGCATTTTGACCTTTTTAAGCTTCCACCTTATCCTACAAAAGGAGACGATTCACTAATTATAAACCCTGCCTGTGTCCCAAGATTGTGAAGTACATTGAGCAAAATGATTGGTAGTAAAATCACTTTGCAAACCTACAGCACCGTATAAATGCAAGGGTTCCTTATAGATATCCGGACATATTATTTAATAATAAACTCCCGGGAAAAAATTCTAATGTTTTGGATTTCTTGACTAGAGGCCATAAAAACCAGAAGTAACAGGATTCGCATTCATCACAACCACTTGGAACAATATTTCACAAAGCAAAATGATGATTTTAAAGAGTTAACTTTGAAATGCTAAGTTTATATTGTAACCCTTAAAAGGAAGTAATTTATGTCTGTAATATATGTATCCCCATAAACCATTTCTTTTTTAAGACCCTGTGAACAGCACTAAGAAAAGCTGCAGTTGTAACACCACCTTTGATGTGATAGGGCATGAACGTAATTAATATTGCATACAAATACAAACTCCAAGTATTAGATAGTGAGCTCACTGCTTAATTGTTCTGAAAATGATAGGGTATGCTTCTTTTAGGCCACATCACCGAGAATTTTTTTTAATTGCCCTTTAATAGAAATCATGCTATATTTTTAGTCTAGAGAAAACAGAGTCTGTGGGAACCACCTTCTCCCACCCATGTCTTGGCAGTGGGAACCAGTGTCTCAGATCAAGACTATTTACCCATCCCCATGGCAACAATGTGCTCTTTCTTGCATAAATCCTAATATCATAAGGACCCAATGGTTCTCTAGTATGGCGTCTTGATCCCAAAATAACTATATTGATGTGAAATACAAATGCTCTAAATAGAACATTTTTTAAGATTAAAATATTGCTATGATGCTAGAAAGTCTGATGTAGGCTTTTCACCAGATTTTCGTTTTGGAATAAACCCTCTGCCTTTCTGAGTCTGGACACTGGACCTTCCAAGGAGTTGGGCCTGTTACATGGCAGAGCATTACGTGGACCGTAGCAATGTCGGGGTTGGAGCTCTGAAGAATGTCCCTACAGCCATGGAGCAACAGTCCATGAAGACACTGCCCGTGGGTTGCCTTGGTTTAGGGGTCATTACCCTCTTGTTTGCCAGGCTTACCAAGAAATTAAATCCCTAAAAGCTTCATCTACCCTGAGACCTGGTCGCTTTCCAGGTTGCTAGATGCGTTAAAGCACACTGCCTAAGATTCCGAATAACAACGATAAAGATTGAGTTATACCCATGAATTGCTTTGGGATCCTCAAAAGAAAAATGCTATTTGAATACCAACAAGTGGTATTACACTTTTGTCTCATGGTCAGACCTGACATTTTGAAGCCTACACACACATTTTAATAAAAGTAGTGTTCACAGAACAGACTTCCTTCCATACACATGCATTATAATTTTTGTTTGAGAGAGTGTAGGTGGTGCTACAGATATTCTATTTCCCTTTGACAGCTTCTTCTCCAATGTTTCAAATGCATTAACACTCAGCAGGTGAAATTAAACTACTTTTTATGCTTCGGAACCATTCGCTTGTAAGATCGCCTATGATGGTGAAATCAGGGTTGAGTGAGCTGCAACTGTATATGTCATTCATTGATTTTTTTTTAGGAGAGATTTAACATTTCTATGCATTTTAACACCCTCTTTTGCTAATGAAAGCATTGGGAGCCAACTCTTTCTCTGTTCTCTCTTGAAGGCCTGCTGTTCTTTCTCATTTTTCAAGTGCTTCATGAACAAATAAAGTAACTTGGCATTGTCATGAAGAGGAGTGTTTCAATACTCTGGACCCACTCATTGTACTCCAAATAATTTGCCTCTGCCCTTTGCATTATAAAAGCAACCAGATGAAAAAGAGTGTTGTACATCTAAGCATAGACAAAAAAGTTCCAACAAGTGGAAAGGCTGCCCAGGCTCCAGCTTGACTCCCAAGGTTCTAAAATAAGTGCTTTTTTTTTTTTTTCTTTTTCTGAAGTTGTCTAATGAATGCTAGTTGGGAAGGACTGGGTGAAGAAACAAGTGAATTTCAATCTCATTGAGGTCAAGAGCTTTATTTTATTCATGTTTGTATTCCATGTGGTTATTGGCCCCATCTAGGCCTTACACAAAGAAAGAAAGGAAAGATTTATTAATCATCAAGTGGTCGTTTTTGTAATATAAGCAGGAGAAAGATTTTTATTAAAAAAATTAAATTGTTAAGATATACTAAACAAAGCACGGAGAATAAGTTTGGGGAATATTTCTTTTCCTTTTTAATTTTTATTTATTTGAGAGAGAGAGCATGCAAGAGCAGGGGGAGGGGCAAAGGGAGAGGGAGAAGCAGATTCCCTGCTCAGCAGGGAGCCTGAGGCAACTTGGGGTTCATCTCAGGACCCTGAGACCATGACTTGAACCGAAGCAGATACTTAACGAGCTGAGCCACCCAGGCGCCCGAAGTGTGATATGACTATAAAATAATGAGGCTTGAAGAGATACATATTTTGGACAACATATTGGTGTTGAAGTGAAGTTTAATTAAATAAAGCATGCTAATGTGCTTCCCAAACTCAAGTGGCATCCAAACATAAAATGTTGCAATTATAGATTATTCCACAGCACATGCTTATTGATCAGCTCCTTTGATCTCTATCAATAAAATAATAACATTGTTAGGGACCAGGAGGAATGAAATGACTTTGCCCATAGCTATACAAGTCCAGAAAACACAGCACAACCAATATAAAAATTAATGGCAGGCCGGAGAGGCAATGCATATCCAAGACCATTTAATGATGAGGCATCCTTACCTGTCCCATACACAATCTGGCTTTGGAATATGTTGTTTCCTTTTTTCTGAAGGAGCCTTTTTCTCATTGTAATTTCAAATCATGACAGCTCAGAAGCTGTCATTAAGAATAAGAATAAACTGAAGAATCTTTTCCTCCTCCACAGACAGTATTGCAATCTATGGATGTAATGTGAACGTGGCAGCCGAAAAAGACGCGAAACCGGGCAGGTTCCCGATAACTTCGTACCTGGAGCCACTAGTGATTGTGTTTGCACTTACTCTCAGCGGCAATCACTCAGTCTCACAGTCGGACAACACCTCTCATTCAAAATAAACCTTCCCTTCTTGATTGCTCCGGATCAGGTTGCTGCCATTTCCCGCTGTTTCTGGATCAGAACACATTGCTTTCAGATTCGCCTCTTTATGTCCTCCAAGCAAATGAACAAGCAACGGGATATTTTGAAACATCTTATTACACTTACCAGTATTATTTGATGCTGCAACAAGTTAAAAACAAATCACAATGACTAATGCTGTGGTTGAAGAGCTGCGATTTCCATTTACCTGTATCTGTGGATAAGAAACGTGGTGAGGTTTTGGACCCGAGACTCTCCGTCCATCATGGTTAAAATTTTACATGTGGGATGAAAGGACTGGAGAAGAGCAGAGTGATTTACTGAACTTGTTGCCTTCAGAAAGCAATCTCATTAGTTGGTAGGTAGTTCTAAAGCATCACAAATAAAATAAGCTCAGTTTTGGAGAAATATATATCTCCCCATAATCTGGGCATTTTTCTAAACACTTGTCCTGCCTCTTTCCTATGTTAACGAAGAGCTTAGATGACGGATACCATACTTTGTGGGTTCCAGTGGCCGTGTGAGCCTCCGGACCGGGTTAGTTCCTCAGAAATGCTTACTAACACTTTGCACTTTTGCAAAGTCTTTCGACTTTTCTTTGGACCGATGACCGAGTGTGTTCAGAGAAATGCTTCTGGAACTTTACAGCCTCACCAGGCGCAGCTCAGTCCTTCCAAGCCTGCACCAACCTGACTGACCTTGCTCAGTCTGGCTCCAACCAGCCTGACAGGATGATTCCTTGGTCATCAGCGCCTTTAAATCACCTTCTTCCGCAAAAATGTTCGCTGGGGTCCAAGTGAGAGAGAATGCTACGGCATTCCAACATTTTCTCTTTACTCAGGTGTCCACAAATTGCAATCAAAACACGTTGAAATTGCTTACCCTTGTTTGAGCTCATCTCTTCAAGCTCTGCCCGTAGCTCAATGAAACATCTGCAAAAACAAAACAAAACAAAACACTTCATTGTGCATTAATGTCTCTGCCTGTTTTATAGAGATAAGCCCATGGACATGATTATGCTTAACTGGACGATAGAAAAAGATAGAATAGACTTTAAATGAGACACTATTAGAATTAGTAAAGCCTTTTAAACACTGATTTTTATAGTCCATATCTGGTGACAAAAAAACCCTAATAACAGCAAAATCTGTGTAGATTAATGTCCTTAATATTTTTTAAAAATTTATTTATTTAGAAATACACTTTAAGAATTTATTTAGGAATAGAACATTATATTAGGTACTATAAATAGATTATATAGTATATACTAGGCTCAGTTCCTTAAGTCAGGAATATTCTAATCCACTTTCAAAGGAGAATCTACAGTTTACAATAGAGAACAAAAATAACTGAATACTGTTTCATCTTGTTTTGCTTTGTTTTGTTTGAGATATAGAACTAAACTCTCGAGTAACTCTGGACTGTCCCAACTTGTGTGTTTTCTTCTGGAGGGAGGTCCTTACGTTCCATCTAAAGTCAAAGGAGTATCATTGGACACCTATGATGAGCTTGAGACCTTAAAGCCCAGAAGGAATATGAGACCAGTCTGGGCTTTCTATTTGGTTGTTTGGGGGCTCATAATTGGAAGGCCAAAAAAAAAAAAAAAAA